>NC_139971.1:5569219-5694219 GCF_963993115.1 Abramis brama
TTCTAACCCCACTACATACACTCAAACATTTAAACTATCCTCGGAAAAATGCTGCCAAACCGGTTTAAGTCCACCCATGTGACAGTGCTTACCATCCAATGAGAGGTCTTTGTTCCAGAGCTCCTGCAGGCAGGCCGACGTCCCAGGTCTTTCGTGTGCTGTACATGACCGCAGGGCCGAGCAGACCACTCCGCTGGACCGGCTGTAAACCCAGACAAAATCCAATAAATACCCAAGTAATGATCATTTAGGGCTTTTCACACTGCACTTAACCCTGGGCTATCTTCGTTCTTTAACCCCGGGCAAAGGAACATTTCACACTTGTAATTTAGAAGCGGGGTTAGGGCTTCTGGGGCTCAGGAGCAGGTTGAGCACTGCTTTTGCTGTGTTAACCCCGCATTGCAGTGGCAAACTTGTACAGGGTGTTAGTATGTTACAGCTAGACACTTAGCAACAGACAATCAATCGCGTGCCTTATATTTACGTGCTTCGGAGTGTCACGGAAACACTGCGCATTGTAAATAAACAGTAAATTCAGTGAATGATTGGAAAAATGTCAAATGCTGACAAGTTTTATAACTGGAGTGAAGAAGAGACAGTAGGCGCGTTTCCATTACAGATTTGCGCAAAACTTTTGCATTTTTTTCTAAATATCGATAAAAAACTATTGCGAAATGACGGCGTTTCCATTAACCGATGTCATGTGACTAAAATGTAATTTTTTCCTCTCGAGATTAGTCATTCTACTCATTTCTGCTCCGAGGTCTTGATTGTGGCATTTCTTTGAGGTTTAGAATCCATTATTCCTGTAATTCTTTTGTCTTTTATGAATTTAATAATTAACTCTGTCTCGTATTCTGTCCAAACACACTGCGCCATCTACGTCAGGTGACTGTAAATGCGCAAAAACTGTTTCCATTGCAGTTTTGCGAAATATTCCTTTTTCGAATTGCCTGAAAAACCACCTCATGCAAGCTTAAAAACTTTTTTGCGATAAATGGGAGTTTTTGCGAAATTGACGTTTTTCCATTGGGCGTATTTTCAATTCGCAATTTCAATTTGCGCAATTTGAAGGGTAATGGAAACGCGGCTAGTATCGTTCTTACCTTTATACTATTCAGGATAAACTTGATAGTTAAGTCGGCTATATGTAATATAAGAATGCGCAATGCTTGAGCTTCATGTAAACATACCGCAAGCGGTGTTGGTCCAGTCAGTGACACTGACACAGCAAATATGCAAATAAGAACGTTGAACTAGGGTTTAGAAATATAGGAACGACAGCTTATAAATACCCAGGATTTATTGTTAACCCAAGTTGAATTATGATCAGTGTGAAACGTGTAGCAAGGATCCCGTTTACCTGGGGTTTACAATGACCCAGGGTTAACTATTTCAAGTATGGAAAGCCCTTTTGTGCCCTTAATAATAACATTTTACATGGACATTAAATTGGATCATTATTTGTACTGACATATTGGCCTGCACAAAAAGAAAAACACCTCTTTTGGAAAGTCATAGAAATGCTATCGTGGACTTTTCCTTTTACTATTGAAGAAAATGAGAACACACAAATTATAATTTTACACAATTTCACTCAAGAAGTTTAACTTCTGCTTTGAGAAGTTGAACCCTGGAAAAGTGAAAAGGGTCCATGGCGGTGCAATACTGCAGAAATCTCAGCATGATACCCACGTCTTCCTGCAGTCACGTGACCAGAACTCGTCCAACTGAACAATCTTCAGGGCCATAAACACAATTGGTGTTATGACAAATGAGATTAGAGCGCACAGACTACAGGTCACACTGACAGAAGAGGATTACGCTCCTTGCAGACAGACAAGACGACAAAAGAACCTGGACATCCAATGACTTAATAACTGACTATCGATAATGTCTTCTACAAACAGACCCCATCTGCCCACAAAAAAAGGACAAAAAAAAAAAACAGTATTTACTAGTACTATATAATATATTTATTCCAGCAGACAATTAGCCTGGAAATCCAGACCTAAATCTAAAAGATTAATGGTCTGGCGTCGACTAATGAAAATCGGCCATTTGAAAATCTCACTGCACGCAATTGGATAACACTACGACCAATCACAACAATAAACCCCATACGCTTAGCTATCAGCGGAGCTAACTGGTAGATTAGACTCTTCGTGTATCCGGTCGGCAAAAGAGCAAAAACTTCCTTCTTGCAAAGGAACGATTCGAGCGGCGTCTTCTGTTCCTGTTTTAGATAAAAAGCCAAGTCTAACTCGTTCATTGTAGCGGCCAAAGCCGTTTCAAACAACTGGTGTTCATCCATAGCCATCTTGCAATGTTTACTAATGACTTCGACGTCACAGCGCTGTCGTCATCTCGCCTCTGGCCCGCCTATATCAGATAACCCGATGTGATTGGTGCAGCTCAGATCGAGGGGCATATTTAATGAGCGTCATTACTCGAGTAACTCGCTGAGCAAATTCAACTTGTGCTCTTGCGAGAACTCTGGATTACCAGGGTAGCAGACAACCACTGTTGGTGGAAAAAGTTTTTGGTCACTAAGATGTTTTTTCAAAGAAATTAATACTTTTTTCAGCAAATACGCATTAAATTGATTCAAGTGACAAAATATTTCCATTTCAAACAAATGCTGTTCTTTTGAACTTTCTATTTTAAAAAAATCCAGAAAATAAATGATCACGGTTTTCACAATCCCCCCCAGAATGAAGGATCATGTGACACTAAAGACTGGAGTAATGATGCTGGAAATTCAGCTTTGCATCACAGGAATAAATTACACACTAAAATATAATAAAATAGAAATAAGTCATTTTAAATTGAAATAATTTATAACAATATTACCATTTTTACTACATTTATGATTAAATAAATGCAGCCTTGGTGAGCAAAAGAGACTTATTTCAAAAACGAGATTGGGTGTGTGAATGGGGTGCTTAATTATCATAAAAAAATAAGAGAACAATAATAAAAAAAATAAAAAAAACAACAAAAAAAAACACACCCTTCAAATTTGTGATGAAATATAACCAAGGCATTACCCATTTCAGCACTGCAGCTTAATAAAAAAAAGCCTTTAATAGGATAATCATGAATCTCTCCAAATATTCAGCCTGAGCTAGTATGTGGTAAACAGAAAACCTCTGTCACAGTACAAGGGGTCATTGGCTGATTTAACATGTCTGGGCTTAAAAAAAAAAAAAAAAAAAAAGGTCAGAGGCTGAAATTTAGTGGTGAATAGCAGAATAAGCTGCCAGGTCTCAACTCAACAACACACGCTAGTCACGCTGAAGCTAATCCTCCTGGAGTGCAGAAAACCCTTCGAAGACTACATGGCTTCTATTCACGCTGGTCTCTCGCTTACTTCAACACACACACACACACACACACACACACACACACACACTGTACCATGAATCCAGTTTTCCTACAGTCCTGAGGATGCACAGGCTGATCCCGCTCCAGCCGGCCCTTGTTAATGAGAGATCCCATCCAACACAACATCTTTATCCTCTCCAGTCACAACAAACAAACAGTCTCAACCGCTCCACATCTTCAAAATGATGCTCATGTTGTTAGAAAGAAAAGAATCTGTTTACTAACAGGTTAGTGAAGACGTTGTGTGTCTCCACCTCAGAGATAAGGCAGCTTGCATCAAGTTCATTTTACCCATAATCCTTTAAGCTGACAGCAAATGACCTCTTTCCATCGTGATGGCAGGGCAGACATTTTTGGACTGATCCAAGTCCAATCCCTGCACTGGACACCTTCACTTTCCCCGGATATTTTGGAAAACATCTGCACAGTTCCAGCAGATTTTCTCATGCTCACATGGAGGACAAAAGCTACCTTTCAAAAGTTTGGGGTTTTTCATGTTTTTGATAGAAGTCTTCGGCTCATCAAGACTGCATTTATTTGGTCAAAATTACAGCAAATACTGTAATATTGTGAGAAAGTATTACAATTTTAAACAGCCGTTTTGTATTGTAATACATTTTAAAATGTAATTTATTCCTGTTATGCAAAGCTCAATAAAGGGGCAAGAATAAACCTGGTGTCCCTGATTCCTGTCCTTCTCGACAACAGCACTTGAACACAATGAGCTCATACTCACAACTGCAGTAGGACATTTCCAACAGCATATGACTTCAACATAAACATCACTGCTAAAATAGCTCAGACAAGTTAACACTGAGAAAAGCTCAAGAAGCATTTGTTTTTCATTCAAACACATGTATAAGTGCTCTTTTAGCTTCCTATCGACCCAAAGTTAGTCCTTACTCCACCTGAGAAGAAACCCAAGAGCTGAAATGTGCTTTTAGGGACAGAAAACACACTCTTAATGGTCTCTCTAATTCTGCAATGAAGAAACATGTCCTCATTACGGTGTTTTGACCACCAGAGGGAGCCGTACACAGACCTCTTGATTCTGACGCAAGTCACTCTTTACCAATTACTGGATACATTTTTCAGGGGTGTACAGACAGATGATGATCCGCCATGTACTAACAGACATAGCCACTAATTATCCAACAGAATTCACAGTAAACAACAAAACACTACAACATTTCATTTATCCCAGAGCCTTTCCCTCTCCTTCTCACTCTTCCCTTAGGTCAATTTACACTCCGTCATTGGTAAACCAACACTCAGGCCCGTCTGATGTTTCACGGTGGTCTCCTGGGACGATCTCACACAGACTGCTTTAATGAAACGACTGATCTGCTTCAGTCCCCTGATGAAACCGCACACCACAGATATTCATTTCATCCAGTACAGATGGGCATTTCACGAGCTCTTGAGAAACGCTGGGTTGAAAACGACTGTTCGGCTGAGGAAGAGGTTATTCCCATCACACTGACATGGGTTTCATCTTCAGCAGCATACGTACACACTGCAGAGTGTGTGAATCTCATTAGCCTACTTCTGTTTCTCTCTCTCCCCCGTGCTTCATCTTCTATTTTAGTTCTGCCACCCACATTCACAGAGACAAAAAAAAAAAAATCATGTACAAACCCGCTAGTGAGGATTCAAAACACTACACGCATCTGAACGCACAGAGACCTTTAAACACCTCAAAACAATATACTTAAAAGTAGGAGATTACCTTTTATAGAAGTGATTTCAACTAGTTTAGTTGGATTTCGATAAAGTCCTTCCAGACACAACACAGCGTTTTTGATTAGTTAATTAACAATGTATAAGGGAAAATAAAGGCTAATGTATAGGATATGTCATGTAGGTGTACTATGACATTTTTGCACATCATGCTTTGGGGTCTTAATCATTAATAAAAAGCTTTAATTGCTAAATTACAATTAATATCTGAGAAGTGTGTTGATGCATTATAGGTTGGTGTATATATATATATATATATATATATATATATATATATATATATATATATATATATATATATATATATATATATATATATATATATATATGTATATGTATATATATATATATATATATAATTATGGTACACTTAAAGTCAGCAAATAAATAAATGAAATAAAAAATAAAATAAAGATGAAATAAAAAACATAAATATACATTTAAAAAGAAAAAATATAATAAAATAAAAATTTCCCATGTCCTCAATTACAAAAATAGATCTGATGGATCCAAAAAGATTCATATTTTTATTTTTAAATTGCATAAAGTTTATTTTTAGGAAAAGGGTTAGGACTGTGGTCAGTCGGTTGCATTACAGACTTAAAAAATAGCTTTATACAAAACAATAGTATGCCTTCATGTTGGTAGCAATGTAAATGCATGCATCTATTTTTTTTCTTCAATCAATTTATCAATCAATCAATTCATCATTAAAATATAAAACAAAAGCTCTCATTAACGTATCCTGTTAGTGACCATTTCTTTCCTCAATCACTCATCTCAGTGGATGCATGCATGTGCACAGACAGTCTGTCACCCGTGAGCAGATTCATGAATCCTGTGGTCCAACAGTCTGTCGCTGTCTGTCTGATTTCCTGTATCATTCATTCAATCTGCAGTCCCCCCCTGAGTACGGTATGTCTCTCCATCTGTCTGTCTGCATTGCTTTGTCTAAATCACTGTACAGACACAAAGACAGGGACGCAAGCACATGCAACTTCTCTGCTATGAACAGCTCCATGAAACATTAATCTGAATCCAGTTATTACAGCTTCCCCATCCCCCATCATACGAGTAAAATCCCCGCATCCCTCCGTTCCTGTAAATCCCTCCATAGCAAACATCTGTCTTCGCTGGTGGACACAGGGACATTACACACCATACGCAGTGACCAGCGACTAGACCTCTGCATGCGTGTCGTGAAAGACAATGTGTGTTAAATATTAGACAGGTAAAAAAATCTGTATCTTAGACAGGACAAGTGGAATATGAACAAAAATGGCACACGTGGTTTAAGCAAAAAAATTCTGCATCGTCTCCATCTCTGAACTCACCTCTGTCCCTGCGGTATCCTGGTGTCGCTCATGCCTTCATCATTTTAGATTTTATTTGGAGTGTGAGCACACACTCATTTACACACACAAACACACGTCGCCGATCTCAGCTAAGCCGTCTCTCTCGCTCTCTTTGTGTCATACACACACACACACACGCAGCTCCTCTCTCCTCGCACACACTCTCGTACTGACACCAACGCCGTTTTTCCTGCCGCTGTTCCTTGGTAACGATGGAATCCGAGCCGCATCTCACACACACACGCACACACACCCCCTGCGTTTCTGCCCTCCTTCGCCTCCTATCCCACAGTTCCCTCCTCCTTCTCCATCACCAGACTGGCCACTGAAATAAATATTTTAGCATACAAATGTAGCACGGTGTTGCTTTTCACTCCACTAACATTTGTGTCTGCCTACTGTTTGGCACACTGAAATATTTTACATTTATTCATTAAATGTGTTCATCTTTCAGTGCATTTTAGGTATAAAGAATTGAACACCCAACCTTGGTGTTCCTTGTGTCCTAGAGTATCAGCTGTGCCACGGGAATACATGACAAACAAGAGATAAAGGAAAAATTAGTTTAAAATGCTTAAACATAAACTCCAAGTCATGTAAGTTTCATTTGGTTTTGAAAAAATATATATACCACTTTAAGAAGTTTAAATTCAGCTGTCAATTATGAAGTAAAATAACGTTTTCCTTACACCTTGAGCATATGTGTGTATACACAACTTTTTTTCTTTTTTTTTATAAATATCATGAATTAATATTAGTTCATGAATATAATTTAGATTTTGGGAAGTCGCAACATATGACATTGTACAGTCTGAAGTTCTGGACTAAATTTCCTTGGTCAAAAAATGGTCAAATTATCTAATATTTTAAGAGACGCATTGACCTTGACAGTCATGAGGGTCACAAAGACAAAAATTCCCATTTTATGTTTTCTGCTTGTTGGATGCACCACATGACTTTATATTATTTTATTATTATTACATTAATAGTCGATAATTGTCTTGACAACTTATTTTTCTAAGAAAGATTGAAACAAACTACTTAAAATCTTCTTTTCATGAAGCCTTCATTATGATCAGTTATCAGAATAAAGTGATTAGTAGCATCACCCTGATCTTTCTGATATTAAGCCCCACCAAAAAGTGTGAATACAGAAATGAGAAACATGATCATAGAAGAGTTGTATTCAAGTTATTGCATGAATTAATTAAACTTACTATAAAGCTGAATAAATAAGAATATTTATTCATAAGTGACACAAAAATATCAAAAGATCTTTCTGAATATTTTTGACAGCATTACTTCCAAAAAATCATGTTCTATGCATCAAATTCAAAGCACTAACTACAAAGTAAATAAACAAGCATACTCGTCTTTAAGCTGGTCACATGGGTGAAATTGCTCACTCATTTGTGTGGTGTATTAATTGACGGGTCTCTCAGTAACTACTGACACCATTCTTCTGCTCCCATGAGACCAAACTCTTTGAGGCACTGCTAGGTAACTGGGTTACAAACGCAAACTTGAGCTGGTACATAGAGAATGTGAATATAATAGAGGAATATGAATAACTAGCTGATAAACACTGCAAGAGCGGTTGCTCTTCAACGGAGCACAAATCGGTTTATGGTCAAGTCAGCATTACAAAACCATTTCCAAAGGACTGTAAAAGCCATCCATTTAAAGCATAATAAAATGTCTGTAGGAATGCGTTAAAAGTTTACTAATTAAGGTCTTAAAAGTTCAGTGTCAGCTTTGATGACAAATCTGAGTCAGCTCAGGATTTTTCCCTGTTAATGATAATCCAATACTGTCATTCTGATCACTGGCTGTGGGTAAGTCAAACAAAACACCCTGAAACTCATTGCAAGTGTGAGTACTGAGCACTTAAGGGGATAGTTCTGTGTGTGTGTATGTATGAATTTATTTCTTCTGCTGAAAGAATATGGGTAACCAAACAGCTGATGGGCCACATTGACATTGAAAAATACTATGGAAATCAATGGGACCCCATGAACTGTTTGGTTACTGACATTCTTCAAAATATATTCTATTGTGTTCAGCAAAAGAAAGAAATTCATACAGGTTTGGAACAACTTGAGGGTGAGTGAATGCGGGTGAACTATCCCTTTAAAGGGACAATGTGTAGGTTTTAAGGTATTTTATTATCTAAAATTACTATTTTTATTCATAAATATGTCCTCAATGGTATACAAATACCTCTGCTAATTATCTGACTTATCCTCGTAAATGAAGAATTTATTATCTTTATATACATGGGACGGGTAGGTCCACGGAGGCTTCCATGTAGTTCCGCTATCTTGAAAAACTATAATAGCAGAGAGGGACAAAAAGTACTAAGCCAACGCGTTTCCACAACGCGTTTTCGTTCAGAGCCAACGTCACGTGACTGAAGCCAGCAGAAGCGGAGGAGCAGAGCAGTGAGAGGCTTGTCACTGCCGCGGCAAGTTTAAAAGGCTGCACTGTATGGTTATTTATACACCGTTCATTCATACATATGCTGAGTCACAGGATAAGGAGTCCTCGTCGTCCAAAAAGTCTGAAATAGACCGTAAAAGGAATCGTGACCGGAGATTACAAAAAACAAGGGTTAATGTCGGGATAGCTAATGCAGGAGAAAGCTTTCAAAAGAGATGCTGAAGTTGCCTGTTTTCTTCTCGACAGGTAAGTCAATGTTACGGTCTTAACACTAGAAGTGCCAGAATTCCAGAACTACTAGAACTGCCGCAAGCGGTCAAATAGATTCCAAACTCTATATCTTTAATGATAAATACCCAATTGAGAGATTAATGCATTTATTGTATTAGGATATCTTTTAAAAACAAAACAACACCAAACTGTACATTTAAACAAGTTTAATTATACATTTACAGTGTGTGCAGAATTATTAGGCACGTTGATTTTCTGATCATATTTTATTTCCAGGAACATTTTGCCAATTCCAAACCATATTAATCTTAATAACTACTATTAATTTTGTATTTAATCATATATAAGTGATATATAATTGTTCATGAAGGCTGGAAATGAAAAATGCCTTATTTTCAGGTGTGCAGAATTATTAGGCAAGTTTTCTTTTACAGATAAAATAAGCCAAAAAAGAGATTTAACTCAGACTGAAAAGTCAAAAATTATTAAATCCCCATGAGAAGAATGCAATACTAATGCAATACTAGAAATTGCAGTTAAGGCATGACCATTGGACAGTGAAATCCTCATTGGGTCAGCAGGGTCAGACAAAAACAGGTGGAGAAGAAAAAACACATGTTAACTGCAAAAGAATTAAGATGAAGAATTAAGTGTGAAACCATCAGGAACCCTTTAGTCTTCAGCGCCACCATTTTCCAGAGCTGCAACCTACCTGGAGTCTCCAGAAGTGCAAGGTGTCAGGGTCTCAGAGACTTAGGTTAGGCAAAGAATCCTAAAAAATGACCCCCCTCTTAATAAGAATCACAAGCTGAAGTGTTGTGAAATACATGAAGACTGTTTTTTTATAGGCTTTATAGACAGACAGATTGAGAGTGACTCTTGAAGGACCAGCACCACATCCTCTTCTACCACTATTTGAAGAATTCATCTTCCAGAATACGTTTTAATAAGTTTTGTGAGTTTATTTTTAGTCCATCTCCTACCCTGAAGTCCGTTTTGCAGAGATGGACTAAAAATTAACTCACAAAACTTATTAAAACGTATTCTGGAAGATGAATTCTTCAAATAGTGGTAGAAGAGGATGTGGTGCTGGTCCTTCAAGAGTCACTCTCAATCTGTCTGTCTATAAAGCCTATAAAAAAACAGTCTTCATGTATTTTACAACACTTCAGCTTGTGCCTCTTATTAAGTGGGGGTCATTTTTTAGGATTATTTGCCTAACCCAAGTCTCTGAGACCCTGACCCCTTGCACTTCTGGAGACTCCAGGTAGGTTGCAGCTCTGGAAAATGGTGGCGCTGAAGACTAAAGGGTTCCTGATGGTTTCACACTTAATTCTTCATCTTAATTCTTAATTCTTTTGCAGTTAACATGTGTTTTTTCTTCTCCACCTGTTTTTGTCTGACCCTGCTGACCCAATGAGCATTTCACTGTCCAATGGTCATGCCTTAACTGCAATCTCTAGTATTGCATTCTTCTCATGGGGATTTAATAATTTTTGACTTTTCAGTCTGAGTTAAATCTCTTTTCTGGCTTATTTTATCTGTAAAAGAAAACTTGCCTAATAATTCTGCACACCTGAAAATAAGACATTTTTCATTTCCAGCCTTCATGAACAATTATATATCACTTATAAATGATTAAATACAAAATTAATAGTAGTTATTAAGATTAATATGGTTTGGAATTGGCTAAATGTTCCTGGGAATAAAATATGATCAGAAAATCAACGTGCCTAATAATTCTGCACGGCCTGTATAAATAAATAATATCCGTAGATGTCCTGAACAAAATTACAGAGTAGCCTATGTTTTCATCCACTGTTCGATCGCGCCCGCGCCCGCGCCCGCACCCGCACACACACACACACACATCTTGACATTGCAGCCTGTTCATTATAGCCATAATAAAATAGTCAACCTAACTGCTCCACTGCTCCACTTCCACTGCTCTGTTTATATAGTCAGTAGCCTGGTACAATTCGTACCATTTTTGCACGTGTGAAGAGGATGATTTTTCCGCCGATATTGGAACGTGAGTGAAGTACAAAGCCTATAATAAAGAATAGTTTACCATCCAAATACATTGCAAATGTTGAAACATTTTGATTCTAATTAGAGTTACGTGAGCCTAACGCAGCTTACTTTCACTTTCGCTTATAAAGTATTTAATTTTGGCTTGTTTATAGTTATTTTTTCATTCTTGTTCTGTTCTGAATATCATTACATTTAAATGATTTGTTGTTGAATATGTTTTGTGTATTTTTTTTACCACATTTTATTGTTGTGTATATTGGTATAGCCTATAATAATACCGCGAAATTCAGTGCGGTCAATATGACCGTCTATGGCCGAAATAGGTAAATATGTTCATTTGTTTTTTTGCCTTATGTGTAATTTATATGAAAAACATTTTAAATGAAAATACGGACACTTTTAGGAAAAGTCAGGTACCGGCAGGATTTTATTTATTTTTTCAACAAAGTTATTACAGATATAAAATTCAAAATGGTCAAAATGACCGCCATGGCACTTCTAGTGTTAATTACAAGCTTTTTTTCATTGCTTGGTTGTGAACTTTATTATATAGACAGTAGAACATTTATAGTTAAAAGTTAAACAGACTCTTTGATGAATAGCAGCTACTGAGTAAAGTAGAGAAGGCCCTAAAAACAAGGTTGTAAGTTTTGTTTGTTCAAAACTGTAACATTCGTTTGTTCGTTGTGTCAAGTTGCAGTTTGTTTGAAATAAACCAGTTCACCCGAAGGAAAACTCGATGAAGTGCTATTATAAGACATCCTGTCATAGCTTTTTGGTACATAACGGCTACCGTAGATGCAACACGCATTTGAAAATGTGAGGCGCTGGAGAGCACTATTTGTTTGAATGCAAAATACTATTTCACCGCTAGATGGGAGAAATTCCTACACAATGTCCCTTTAAAGTACTGATAATTGAGCTACATCTGGTTTCCCAACAAAAAAGCTCTCATTAACTTTAATGATTATGACAACATGGCAAAAGTGATGTCCCAGAATACCATTATGGCCTGAAACATGCTCTAAAAAAGTATGCAAAAACAGATGCTTGGCCAACATATTGAAAATGCTCAGTCTTGATGTGCTTTACACCACAAGCGACAGATCCTGTCAAATACAGTAACTATGACAATGTTTTTGTGACATCTAGTCATAAACACTTGCTGAGCAAGATTCTCTTCAAACAGTTACTGTTGCAAGACAAAACTTTCCATAAAGCTCTCAGTTTATGGTAATGAGAGCGTCACTTGTGGCAATGTTTAGATTGCAAAATGCACAAGGGCTGTCAAAATGGCTGAAAAACAAATTTCATATTTTATCCTTAAATATATTACTAGTATTCAAATTATATTTAAATTTAAAAGGCATAATTTCAGTTAGGTGGAGAGAAGCTTTTGGCTTGTCTACTGAGGGCACAAGTGGGCGCAATGAGCAAAATATTAATGCACCGCATTAAATTGTTTATCAAAGCAATGAAATTACAACTGTCTGTACAAACAAAGTGTATAATGTTTAAACTAACGTTTATAAATCAAATATAACTTTGTAAATTGCATAAACAATTACGAACAAAACAGCATCATGCATTTATACATAGTTTAATACAAAGAGCCGAAGCGCAGATCACACAGTTTTAGCGTATGAAAACATGAGATGCAGTGGAATGGAAAACCCCTCAAAAAAGTCCCCCCAAAATACATTCTCATCGTATCTCGTGCGGCACGAATAAGGCTGTCTGAAGCACACCTACAATTTGAATGCACCGATTTTACATTAAAATGTGGATTTTTTATTTTAAATTCGATGAATATTTCAAATTTTAAATTTTAATTTGACAGCCCTGAAACATCCTGTACGTCTTATGAAATGTGGAACTGACCTAGTTGCTTTCACCTACATAGACCAAGGAATATCCATGGAACCTTTCCATTGCACAAAAGGTTTTTTATAGTGGAAAAGGGTTCTTTACATTCTTAAAAATAAAGGCTCCAAATTGTTTTGTTTTTTTGCAGCAATGCCAAACAAGAACCATTTTTGACTCCCCCAAAATCCTTTCAGTGAACAGTTTTAGAAGAACCATATTTCTTTTTAAAAATTGTAAAAATCTAAAGAACCCTTTTATCCACTAAAAACATTTTGTGCAATGGAAAGGTTCCATGGATGGTAAAGTTTCTTCATGAAACCATCTATTGGCGAGGGGAGCACTGCAACCAATGAAGGATTTTTCCTAGAATTGATGGTACTGGTGGAATAAGCGTTCAGTAAAACCAATTCCAGCTAGGAGAGATTTCTGCTGATCCAACAAGTGAAAGCAAAGAACATTGAGGCAAGAGAACAACAGTAGATTGAGTGCATTACGTATGAATTAAATTACGATTAAAGAGGACAGGGAGCTCTCTGATTAACCCACTGCTTACATAACCACTCAGGATTTTATCTGCTAAAACGGTCCATCAGACAGCAAAGAACATTAGAAACGGGACAGCAGAGGGACAGGATGATAATAATCATTCCAGGCACAAGAAAATCCCCATGTACACTCTGCAAAAAAAACATACTGATATTTACAAGTCATTCACATTCTGAATTACTCTAGAAGCAACTGATCGCACAAAACTACTAAAAAGCAATTGGATAAGGGATGAGACGTTTTGAAACACATCCAGTTGGCTAAAATAGCTCTACCATCGAAGAATCTGATGTTTTACCAAATCAATAATACAACACTCATAAATAATGAGAAGAAACCAATGAATAAATAACCACATTTTGGATTAAATGGAGATTTTCCTGAACGGATCAGTCAAAAACAACAATAACTTTAAATAAGCTTGATTGAACGGTGATCATGTATCAGCAAAGTAAACAACATTGAAGATCAACCTCAAACTGTGCTGATCTCCATTTTCAATCTCACCTGTGATCTCTTCCTCCTCTCGTGCACATTATCTATGTGAAAAGATCTTCTTTTACTTGCTCTGCAGGGTCCATCCAGGCATCTTTCAAAGTCATGCTCTCTAAGGACCCTTGAGGTCTCTAATGCTCCAGAACTTCCAGGCGAGGGGTGCTTGTTCCTCTTCTTGCGCCCCGGTTTGGCTAAATCCTGTCTGTGTTGCTCAGGGCCCTCGATCGCCTTGGGTTCAGGGGATTCCAGGTCCCTGGGTCTCCTAAACAGGCTGTGTATAGACAGAAACACCAAGGTGCACAGCACATACATGGTGGTGCTGACTATTAACGTCACGAACGGGTCCGCCAACACGTTCAGTCAGAGACAGAGATGGAGTAACCTGTAAAAGACATTCCGGCTGATCTCGTTTCAGGGTCAGTGCCGGCACAGAACACTATCTTCTGGTTGAAGTTACAATTGTGATATCAGCTCTACTGCGCTGTGCATGTGTAATGGTGAGCCTTTCTGTCAAATTGAAGTCCAAAAAGAAGGACAAATCCAAACAACCAGTTTTGGAATGAAGTTCCCCAATAATAGTTGCCTTTTGCTTCTTTTATCGCCAGTTCTTTGTTGTATTCACAAGGAAAATGCCTTCTACATGGTAAAACTGCTCAGTACATGTTATTCCGATGCCTCAGAGCTTCTTCTAATGCTCATTTAGACAGATAATCTGTCCGTGATCTGATAGGCAAATGAGATGGCCTCTCACATCTCCCAATCTCGCCCGAGAGTGGATGAGGGAGGGCCGACTAATGCACACCTGCTTTTAAAGCCCACAAAGCCATTTTAACCTACCTGGGCACATCTATAAAGACACACCCTGATAAACAAGCTCATGTTAGCCAATGCAAACACACGCATACTTGCGGAATAATAGATGAGTAGATGGTTTGCTAACCAGGAAAGGCTTTTGAATGTTTGGGTCCTTATCTTTCACATCTCCATGCCTCTTGGAGAACTTCCAAAGGTAACCTTGATAACACAACGGGTGTATTCCACAGAAATCAGATCGACTGAGTAATCATTAAATTCTTCATCCAAACAGAGTCATAATCGCCATTGGCACAAGCTGATATCCAACAAATCTTAACCTCCTCTTGCGTCACTAATGGTTTTATGTTTTTTTTGTTATGGTTCACAGGTCAGACCACTCCTTCTGTTATCTTTATCCCAGTTTGTGGTTCATAAGTATGGGCAAACTCCAAACGGTCACAGCCCGGCTGCTCCTGCGTTGCTGGTGAAGTGAAGTCCCACACCTCTGCTGAGAGAGAAAATGCATTTCACTCTTTCTCCCTCCCTATTCTCATGGTGTCCATCTGTCACTACAGTACATGAGAGCTAAGCGTCTCTTAGCCGATGATGTAACGACTGTGTTTGTATCTATGCAAAAAAAGGAAAATCAACTCAAAAATTTAAATGCACCTCTGAGCATAAAGAAGCTGGTCCCTGATTGGTTGTTGCCATGGTGAGATGACCTAGTTGAACTGCGCCTTACAAACTTACCAATATGTTTCTGCTGTGTGACAATGAATAGAAAATAACATGGAAATGGACGACCAAAAGAATGGCTCACAATGAAAACTGACATTGTCAATATTGAAGGCTGAATTTTGATTTGTGGTCATAACGGATCACTGCAGCTTTGTGGTAAAACTTCAGGGGGGAACTGTCACTTTCACTGTGTGAGTGCGGACTAACAAAAGACCTTCTGGTTCATTACCCTTTTTAGGGGCCTATCACATAGGCTACTTTAGAGTCAGACCAAGGACAAACAAGAAGAATGCCTGTTCTAACCAAATTAACCAATACAGTAGTTACAGATCAACAGACTAAATAGAACATTTTATTAAAAAAATTCTAAAATAATTTCACTGCAAACAAATGCAGTATTTTAATAGAGCAATAAGTGAAATCTGTCTGTGATCAAACCAATTAAAGGTACAATCAGATCAGGGTTATAAAAGATAGCACTGCAATATACTTCATTGGAAATAATAATAAAACAATTAAATAAGAATATGGCTCCACTAGAACCATATCTCATAAGTGTTGACAAAGCACGAAACAGGTCACTGAGAGGCCACCTTACTTCACCAAACCAATGCAATACAATGCAAATGGTAACTATATGCGGCATCTTCCATATCACTATACTACTGTACATTAGGATTGTATATGAAGAGTTCAGATGCAAAAGCCTCTAAGTGCCATCTGAAATTTTCTTCTAGAATGATCATTTTTATAAAGCTTGTATATTTAAGTTAATTAATTTCACTTAAATGACAGTTCATAGGTATTTTGATTTGCCATTTTAGTGAAATTAATGAACTTAAATATACGAGCTTGATAAAAATGATCATTCTAGAAGAAAATTTCAGATGGCACTTAGAGGCTTTTGCATCTGAACTCTTCATATATTCCATTAGAAATGATACAAGAATCAATATATTAACATATCTATGCAGAGTTAGATTACCAAAAGTCTAAAAGTTATTTTTTCCCAGAAGAATTTGAGATTTTCACTCAGATATTATTACATATATAATCTATTTATTTTAAAATTTGTCATGTTATGATTCAACTTTCCAAGATTCCAAATTCAAACTACTTTTTAAAGGATTTTTCCGTTCACTGTACTGGTGTTATGCGTGTTGTTATGTGATATGTGAGCTTAGCTGATAAAAGGCAATAAACATGAAATTATATGATAGGTCAATGAACACAACGCCTCTAGTGCTGCTATGCCTCAGCATAAAATAAAACAATACAAATCTAATAAAGTAGATAGTTTCAGAATATCTCCTTTTGAGTTCAAAGTAAATCATAAGGGTTTGGAAAATCATGATGGCAACAAATATTATATTTAGATAACGAAATATCAAACCATGTTTGAGACCTTTCCTCAGAACTAACTTTTCTTTGGAGTCATTTTTGCATAGACATTGAACCAACTGATGTTGTATAAGGACAGTTCTCCTCAAGTTCATGTCTAGATCATCACATAAACAATTAACTAATTGACAACTAGAAAGTGTCAACATTTCTGTTTTTATTTTGAACAATAGTTTTTTTTATCATTTAAAACCTAATAAGGCTTTTTTTGTGAAAAGTTTTTCTTATTAAAAGGTATGCTTGTGTTATCTTTTTTAAATAAATGCAAGTTGGTTAAATATTTTGTTATCAAATGCAATGAAATTATATATGCAATGCATTTTAAGTGACCCGAATACTTTTTGGTGCAACTGTAGATCTAGCTCCAAAGAAAACATGAAAGACAAATATTTGCACAAAACTTTCAGTGGAATCTCAGTTAACTTGATCCATCAATGAATTATAAAGTGTGTGTGCAGGTGCTATGCAAACACACAGGTATGCAACTTCAAGTTAAGAGGCTAAGCCGAACACGACCACCTCGGTTAAGCAGCTTAGAACAGAAATATTTCAGCAAAGTGAGCAGTGGGATTAGGAAAAGCTGACAGATGCCACCACTCTCATTCAAGCCCTTCACAATTAATGCAAAGAGACATTGAGTTCAGAAAGGGAAAGTCAGCACTGTACAACCTCTCAGTGTGTCTCGTCTCCACACAGCGATGAATTTAGCATTGCTGACACACAATGGCCTCAGTGTGTGCTATTTCAGGAGCAAATTACAGAGTAACAGAAAAGGGTGGGAAACCTCAAAATTACAGGGTTAATGTCAACCAATGTATGATGCAACACCTCAACTTTTATCTTCTTGTCAGAGAAACAGCTTGAATGCATACGTTTTCAAGGAACTGGTTTCTTTGGAGGATACTGGTCTTGGCAGCACAGGTCAGAAAAGTCAGGATAAGTGTAAACTATGAAAAGTCAAACAGTGGAAACACAGGTTTTACCCAACCTACTGCCAGTGAGCATTGACCTCATGAGTGAGTCAGAGTCTCCGCCGAGGCATACAGGCATATATGTACGTCCAGACATGTTCTGGGTGTCTGACATCTGTTGCACACATTGCTTTTTACAGAAGCACCCAGTAAAGTTTACTTCTGCCCAGGGACTGCCAGAGAATAAGAAAGGAAAAATAAGAGCAACACGTATTTTAGGCTGTTAAAACTCAAATGCCAAAAAATAAGAACATCATTATTTTATGTTTTAGAGTCGACCAATGAAACTGATTCTTTCACTTACCCCAAAGAATGTTTAAGTGAACAGTTATTAAAACAACCATTTTTTCTTCGTGTGAAGAACATTTTATAATCTAAAGAACCTATTTCCAGTATAAAGAACCTTTTGTGCATTGAAAAGGTTCCATAGATGTTACAGGTTCTTCATGGAACCATCAATGCCAATAAAGGACATCTGTAGCCACAAAAAAAAAGCTTTGCAAGTTTCTTTGGCCTATTGAAGATTCATGCCCATAAATGCTGAGAGACCATGGAGCACAGCGCCATCTGTTGGTCTGAGCTGGTTTCCTGGATAGAGGACAGTGATTCATTGCAATTATGTAACATGAAGTCTTCCTTGTATTGCCAGTATACAGAGGGGTGTGACAGGGTGTCTCAGGAAGTTATGTTGTTTACACAGTTGAACTAATGTATAATTAGGGAAAAGAAAATGGTACTATGTAACATAGGATATTCCTTAATTATATGACTAACCAAAATTAAGGTGATACCACGAGTGATGTCACTCATTACTTTCTTAAAAACTGTCATTTTAAATGCAGCATCATGCAATAATAACTGGTAGTTGACTTCAAGCAATGACAGCAGCGTCCCAAAGTATGATGTGTTGTTCTCAATCTAAAAGTAAACAATTTTAAACAACATTTTTGTCATTTGTCTTATTATTATGCATGCCAATTTAAGCCCATATTAATAGAATATGCATGTAATATACAATTTGTGATGCATAAGTGAACTGCAAAAAAAGCTTAAAAAAATAATCTCACACTTTCTGATGAATTTCTTTCCATTTGTAATGAGTAGATATGTCTTTTAAAATCATTTTGATACAGACTGACAATAAATCATTCAGACTGAGAAAAAACAATTCAAATGAACGGTTCACTCATAAATCAGACACACTCAGGATTCTGAGCATGTACAGCAGTATTGGAATTCCCTTGGTCAGCTTGGTTTGCCTGAGGAAAACAAGACATGACAGGCATCCATTTTGACAGCAAACAAGTTACAGTGTGTTTGTTCTCCACCTCATCACAACACACAAACACACACGTGTACACACAGGACTCTTGGAAGAAAAGTGTCAGTGCCATAGTTTGTTCTCACTGACTCCTCACTAAGGAATGTTCTTAAGGGCATATTCGGGATTGATAGAATACAAACTGGACAAAGCGGCTCAACACGTCTACGCACTCAGTATCACACCCCATCAAACGGAAAAACCTACGGATTATAACTGACAAAGTGCTGTCTGCAATGCATTGTAATGGCAGTTACGCATTTCTAGCATAGATAGTTTTTTTGGTGTCTGAATGATGCATCTTGCTTAAAAAAAAAAAACTACTCATGGTGCAAAACAGTGAAAAAACATTCTATTTTTGCTGCATTGCGCTCGTTTTTTGACATTAAAAGCAACACATTTTTTTTCTTCAAAATAACACAAAAGCTATATTCAGTCTACTGATTCCACATACATAGAAGGTTGTTCCCGCCATAGAATAAAACATATATAGTATATAAAAGGTAATTGCGGCAATTCTGACTTTTCTCAGAATTCCGAGTTTACATTTCGCAATTCTGGGTATTTTTTTTTGCTATGGAATAAAAATAAAACAAAAAAGGTATTTGTGACTATCTTACAAATCCGATTACAATTCTGACATTTCTCAGAATTGTGAAATTAAAACTCGCAATTCTTTTTTTTCCCCCTGAGAATTTCAATCTAATATCTTGCAGTTGTAGGTCTATGATTATATCTTTCAATTTTTTCTCAGAATTGAGCAAGAAAAAAAAAAGTTTAAAGTTTAATAGTTAAAGTGGGGTCAGATTATGAGTACAGAAGTTACATTTTGGTCTGTTTCTCACAAAAAGTTATTGTATGGCTTCAGAAGACACTATGGTTAACATGAGGTTGAGTAAATGTCAGAACTGTCCAATGGACATAAACAACTGGATAGTTTTTACAAACAGAACGCGCTGTTCAGAACAGCATTCAAACTCGACTTGATCAAGTTCAATCAACAACTTGAGTCACTATCTAAAAGACAGCGCAGGTACTGAGGTAGGCTACATCTGTAAGATGTCTGCTAAAGATCTGTTAATCTGGAAAGCATCTGCGGTGTAAACACATCTGATAAACGTCCTAGAAAAGGCAGTTTTGTTCTAAATCTTAAACATCTTAAAGACATCTTCAAAATGTTAGGCATCTAAATGACATCTAACAGGAAACGTCAGAGACGTATTGCAGACGAGCAAACACTCGAAAAAATTCGCCAACATCTTGCAGATGTCAATGCAGACATCAAATAGACATCTCCAAGATGCATTTGTGCTATCGGGAATGCAGCAGTGTAAACCTCTCACGGCGTTTTTCATGAGCCAGTCTAAACTGATATGACTTTTCCAAACTGACATGATGACTAGTTCAGTGAACATCCGTTGAAATTTGTACCGGGCACACCCGGACTTTGATACACCCAAAATACAAACCGTAATTTTCCAGTTAAAACGGTTGTTTGATGAACACACAGTGTAGTTTATAATTGAAGGCTTAGGCACGTATAGAGGTATAATAATAACAGTCTAGACTAGAGAAGATACAGCCGCTCTTTCGACAAAACGCAAGCCGATATTTTGATTTTGAACCGAGAAACGGGATGTTTAGTTCATGATTCAGGATGTTCTGCAACTTATATTTACTTTATTAAATTAGTTTGCAGGACTGACAGTAGGCTACTGGCGAAAAAACAGAACTGGCTATAACCGTGACAGTTTGTAGCCTATTTCTAACACTTGTTTTATAAAGTCGCCATGGTTTCACTACATAGCGCTTTAATATACCTCATAACATTAAAGTATGAAGCATGTGCTGCATATAAGTGAAAGAATGTGCTTACGTCTCAGGCCAGCACGCCAAACTCCTTCCTCCGCCCGGTTTCCTCCTTAAGCCGTTTCCTTCAAGTTTTATTCCACTCTTTTACCCACTTGTTGAAAAAGCAGTGTTCGGTCTCGCGGTCTGAAGAGCTGAAAGTTTAGAAGTGTCCCGTGAAGTGAAGATAAACACGCCTGAGTGAAACATGCAGCACGAGACGCGCGCGCACAGCTGACTGCAGTGACGCAAACGCTCGCTCCTCCTGTTCATGTAGGAAAAATGACCGCGTTTCCAGGCCACCGTTCAGTCCTCATTAACTCAAACTCTCAAGTCAGCCCTCCTGATGTTAAAAAGACTTGCAATAATACACACTACTACAAGAACTGTCACTGTAGGTAGGATACATGTCTTTTATTTAGAAGCTACAAGTAAAATATGTTCAAAGATGTTAGCATTTTACACATGTGGATACATTTTAAAGAAGCATATTGCTTGACACCATTTTTAATAAGAGTACAGCTTGTGCTTTTACATCTGCTTTAAGATTATAGACAATGCATGGACTCTTTAACAGCCCCTGCATGATGCTGTAAAAAGTGTAGGCCTAGTTGTTCAGCAGTCACTTAACAAACCCAGGATTGTCCCTCAGATTCCCGCCTTTACATATTTCCTGCCTATGGTCATGTGGAGCAAGAAAGAAACAATGAAAAAATCCTCATTCTTCCTCATTCTTCCTGTGTTCTTCCTGTCAGTGAGTATGTCTCAGTCTGTGTCTGACTTGGATAAGGGATTTCCAGGAGCATTTAGAGCTGTTTTACTAGTTCACTTTTTTTTCCCCACATAGCCTATCCAGGTTTTATCAGTTTAAATTCACAGCACCCTCCCAAGACAAAATCTTTACGGGTTGGCCCTCTCTCCTGGGACCAAAAAGTAAGCTACACTGCAATAGTTAGTTGGTCCCGTCACAGGGCTCAAGCAATCTTGCTTCTGTATAAAAATAGACCAGCTAGCCTATTACATACAATCAACCTAATTCCTGCCTATTCGTCTTCTAACCTCTTACAAAGAAATGAGGGCTGTGTGAGACGCAAATGAAGGATTCTTAACAAATACAAATTAAAAGTATGCAGTAACTTTCCATTTATAGATTCTTTTGTTGTCCATTCACCTCACCATGAACTGACCTGGAAACACTAAAAAATCATTCATAATTGATTAGTACTCATAGTAGCCTACATATCAAAGCACACGGAAATCTCAGCGGGGTATTTTCACCATGTGACTTTTGAGAGAGAGACCATAACAAATTTGTTCAGCTTTCTGAAAATTCAAGAAAGCATGAAAATCCCACCTGCCAATGTAGCATAACATTACTTTGTAACATGTATATGTATATATAATATCACTAGACAGAAATGAATGGGATAATGTTAATGGGATAGTCTAATAAAAAGTGGCAATTCCACCATTATTTACTAACCCAAACAGTGTTGGTGACCATTGACTTCTATTGTATGTAAAAACAAAACAAAAAGGAAAAAATAAAAAACAAACACTGATTTCCATTTCTCAAAATAGTTTAATGTTTTAATATATCCAAATATTTTAAACTAGCCTACTTTAATGTTCCACAGAAGAAGAAAAAAGTCAAACACGTTTGGAACGACATGAGGCTGAGTAAATGATGCCAGGAATTTCTTTTTTGGTGAATTATACATTCAACATATATATTAGAAATAACTAGAAATAACTGTACAAGGTCATTGTGTAAATGTGTGTACAAGAGCTTGTGTACAGAGGGAATCTGCTAAGGCAGTAACAGACAGGATGTTGGAATAAATGCAGAGCAGCAGGCAGTCTTGGAGTTAGAGCAGCATGTACTGTGGAAAATAGTCAAGATTACTTTCCATTACACAGGGAGTTCAGCTGACCCTAATGGCCCTTCAGTCCTAAACATCTATCATAGTCCTTAAAGGGAAGTAAAAGGTGATGTGTGTCATTTTCCCATGTTGAAATACTGCTACAGGTGAGCAAACAGGTTCATTCCACTGACAAATGTGAACACTGTGGAGATTTCAAAACATTACTGCCTCAACCAATGGTGGGACTTTGAGGTGGGGCTATTCGTTTATCTGTCCAATGGCAGTTAGGAGGAGAGTTTAAGTAATGTTGGTGGGTGTGGCAAGCAGTGCGGGGCCGAGAGCCGTGGGAACTTGTACTGTGGTCATTCGCGACCGGTGTGGCGCTCAATAGCACTCGCACAACGGCCTCGCTCTGTTCCCACGGCTCTAGGCCTGCTCTGCTTGCCACAGGGGGTTATTCCAGAAAGCAGGTTATGTCACATACCCGGGTATACGTTTACAGATAAGTAACTCTTGGTTCCAAAAACTGAGGTAACTTTCAGGGTTAGTTTAGTTCAGAGTTATTCAATACATGCATGCCTAATTGATGAGGCTTCAGTTGGCATGACAGATTTCACACAATATTATATGGTCATACATTTTTTTTTTATTATATCATATAGCAATGTTTATTATTAACTTTATTCTCTGTTTTATTTTATTACTCTAATTTTACTGTTTTATTCTCATCACACACATTGTGGATCTGCATTCAAAAGTTGTTCTATATAATGTAATTCTATAATATAAAAATATAAAAAATACATATACATATAAAAAATACATATGGGACAAATTTGGAAGCAAAATGACTAAACATAACAAATTCATACAGCCATATTATCTTTGCAAGCACTGTTTTTTGTTCAATCAGTCTTTCTTTTTTAATTCATAAATTTAGATAATTCTTGTCTACAGTAACAAAAACACTGAATAAAGATTAGAACATGATCTTAAAACATTATTGCAGAACCGCTCACCTCTGCAGACTGATTTAGGTGTTGGTAGTGTTGCATAATTCACAGTCCGAGGACGTGAACAGCTATGATTAGACGTCACATGCCTACGGTATTACGACATGGCGCGAACGCAGCATAAAGCGTGCTTCTTCTTAGCATCCATTTCCTTGATGACTCTGATGCATTTATTTGTGATTTCCTTGGTGAACATACTTTGATTTGACTGAACTTACTCCTGGACAAGGTTTTAGAACCGATAGCCGAATAAGAAAGGTGAGGGTTAATCAACCGAGAGTTCTGGGTTTATATGACAGTAAGTTTACCCTTCTTTCTGGAATACTCCCCAGAAGCTCACTTCACCTTCATATAATAATATAATACAGTAGTGTGGTTCGGCCATGTATCGGCTTCAATATGTTTCAAATACCTCAAAACCATTGTCTTATGATGAGGTTACTAGAAGAACCATTAACAGCCCTTAGAGTTATAGCAGGAACTTATGGGTTCCTCAGGGAACTGAGTCTTGAAAACATGTTTGGCATGACCTGGTTGAAAAGCATGTGTAGGAATTTCACCAACACACTAATAAAGAAAGCATGGGAAGGGTTGTATGCACTGGGCTTTTCTTCAGGCTTTCTACCATATCCCTACTCTCCTCTGTCCTTACCCTCTTCTTTTTTCTCACTTGTCTTCAGTTTTGCTCGGCTCTTCCTCCACTTCCGCCCCCTCTGCATGACCGACCTCCACGGAGAGGATCTCCTCTCCCTCTATGCGGGGAGTCATGCGGATGATCATGGTGCTGTCAGTGGTCTCTGATACCATGTCATCATCATCTGGCGCGCGAGGCCGGGGAACGGGCGAACGTCGGTGGATGGGGGAGGGAGGGGGCATGCCGGAGCCAGAAGTGGACGGCTGAGAGAGAAAGAGAGGATAGACAAAAGAAGTAAGGGGTATGACTGGTCAAACATCAACAAACTGGGCTGTACAAATAATTTATTTTTGTAATGACAGTAGATTAAAATTATTCAAAATCGCTTTTTAGCCGGGGGTGGAGGGTTATGGGAAATAAAGATGACTAAGGACGTTTCCGGCTTCTATACTGTACACAAGCTTGATTTATTGTGTTCCAAAATTGCTGCTTTGTCTGTGCTGCTACAAGGGGGCACTATAGCGTGCATTAGTATAAAACATCTTCTTCTACAGTAGGGTAACCAGACTTTCCCATCTTTCCTGTGGACAGTCCTGGCTGGCATGGAAATCACATACTTCCCTACTATAAAGTAGGCGAAAAACAGTATGTGACAAAAGAAGTATGTCTGAATTCACAGTAATCTTAAAAGAGTAGGCAAAAAGTTCCCGGATGCCCTACTTCTTCCGGTGAGATTCTGAAGTGTGCATATGATGGACACTTTACTGTCCCATGAGGCTACGGGACAGGATTTGTGAATCCACTGACCCTGGTAGGTCACGTGATAAGGGCAACATTGTGAATGTCGTACGTCCAGATTACATTCATACTACACAAATTCATACTATATAGAGTGTACTTTAGCGATCATTAAGTAATTATTCATTCAAAATTAGTACCCAATGAAGAGAGTATGTGATTTCGGAC
Organism: Abramis brama; assembly: GCF_963993115.1. Lineage (NCBI taxonomy): Eukaryota > Metazoa > Chordata > Actinopteri > Cypriniformes > Leuciscidae > Abramis > Abramis brama. The sequence continues at coordinate 5,594,865 of NC_139971.1, forward strand.
ACAGCCCTGGTTTTTGCCGTCCTGTCCCAGACTAGAGTTGTCCATGGAAATGTGCCGTTTTATAGCACGTTCAAAACAACACAAAAACAGTGCAAAAAAGCAAGATTTCCAGAGCGATTATAGTGATTATTTTTACACAACAGATTGGGCTGCAATCTACATTGATGGAGAACTTAAATTGGATGAGAACAGAGCACTTTTATTATCAATTATAAAGACCCACCGTTTTTGGTTTCAAGGTTACATGCTACATAACTAATCATGTTAAATTAAGTAATACTGTTTGTATGCACTAAATAACAGTGCCTGAACAAGGGTGCGGGATTGTTTTGCACACAATTTTAAATGTTCTTGAGAGTTCAGCCATCACAACATACAGTACTAGTACATGTAATTAAACGTAAAAATTACATGTAAAAATTACATGTAGTAATTTTCCAACACACACATTTTAACTATATCACATGAGTGAAAGATATGAATAATACCAAAAAAAAAATCAACTAAACAACACGTGCAACAGTTAAATGACCAGAAAGCACATACTTTGTTATAAAAATGTCCCTAAAGTCAAAGGGAACAGCCTCATGGGAAGCGCACCGACATGTTACACGATTGTGCTTAGGGCCACTTCGCTTCCTGGCAGTTATCTCATCTCAATAAAGGCAAAAATAAATCTATAAAAATCCCTAAAATGCAAAATAATAAACCTAATTAAGAAGAGAAAAAATATCAATTTCCAAAAGCACAAATATAAAATATTTAAAAAGTTGATTACTGTATACAGTATATTCAGTTTGTGAAAATGGAACTGGAACTGGAAATTCAATTTTTTTTGTAAAGATGCTTCAGGTTTGATATAAATGGTCTCCAGACATTTGAGAACCAATGACGTTTGATGTCATTGATGTATCACAATGCATTTAAGGCCCTGTTTACACCTGGTATTAAGAAGTGTTTTGGTCGGATCACAAGTGGACGATGCTAAATACAGGTGTAAATGGGGTCCAAAACATTTTGAGCTTGTCCACGTTCAACCACTTCCAGAGGTAGTGGAAAACGCATTCAACCAGATTGGTTTCGTAGTGTAGATGCTCATGTGATCGAATGCGTTTGAACAGCCGCAAAATACCGCCTACTCTCCGTCTACTGACCTAATGCGCGATAGCCAGACAGGATTTTAACTTTGTTGGCCGGAGACCCAAGTTTGGTTTGAAGACGAAAAACATACCAAGCACAATGTTCTCTCACCATTCTTGATTTCTAACACACACTCACAGTGCTCGGCGCAGTCTTGTGTCTATCAGAGCATAAACGAAAGCTGCTGCTATTTTCGTATGTTTTTCTGTATTCTCCGGGCGTGCTCATATGTAAATTGCACAAGGTTATTTCTGAAAAAAAAAAAACATATATTTACCCGCCCATAAACCCTCCCCATTGTGAACAACCAGGTGTATGTGTCTCCCTCATCTACTTGTGATTCGATCGACCAAAACGCATCTTAATACCAGGTGTAAACAGGGCCTAAAGGCACCATATCTGATTTTAGGAGGACAATATTTTTAGTTATTAGCGATCTGTTTTTCAACCAGAGCTGTTTGTCTGGCTTCAGAGTATGTTTTTGGCCTAAAGCATCTAAACAGCGGGTGTAAATACCTCTAGAGTTGCTCCCTTATATGACTCCTTCAGCTTGGTAAACGTTTGTCCTTTGGCAACCTCCAGGGCAGCCTTGAAGAGTTTGGGTGTCTCTGGCCGCTCGCCGATGACCTCACCCTTCACTTTAACCTTCTCCTCTTCAGGCTTCTTATCTTTGGTCAACATTTTCCTATGGAAGGAGACAAACTCATTAGGATGGCCAGACGTTGAGTTGTAAACTAGCATGTGCATCGCTGAGACTGTAACAGGAAGTGGAGCTGCATAGGGTTTGACGATCTCAAGCCCTTACATAACATCATTCAACACACATGCACAGTAAATTGGTCCCACGGGTGAACAGATCATGTGACTCAACGGATCATGCTTTTTCATTATCTCAATAACCTCCAAACTAACAAAATCAAACACTAATTCCTCCTTCCATTAAAGAGAAATGAGGGTAGGAGAAGGATGGAGAGAGAAAGAGATGCAGTATGAGGAGAAAAACAGACGATATCTAGCAAACATGGCACTAGGAGATCTGTGAGTGTGATAGAGGGGTAAATGGCTCAGACCACTGCGCTGGGTGAAGTGTGTGTGTGTGTGTGTGTGTGTGTAAGGATTGCTGGGGCTCTTGGTTGAGGTTTTGAACTCTGATCCCCTCACTTGGCCTTCTTGCGCAGTAGCTTCTGGGACTCGGGATAGTGTATTAAGATGTCTGCCAGGTCCTTCTTATCCAAGATGAAGAGGTTAGCAAAGCCATGGGCCTTTACGTTAGCTGTTCGTCGGTTTCCACCACTACCCGCCAGCAAACTGATGGAGTGGACACACACACAAAAAACAGTCTGTTTGGCTTTTCACACATAACACATTGTTACACACTGCGTGGCTCTATTATAGGGCTGGGTACTGATACAGATTTTATGATTTGATTACGAATCACAAGCTCTTGATTTGTTTGCATTCGGATTTTGATTTGATTCAACATCTATTCATTCTAATCTAATCTAAAGCTGTAAACTGTACAGGGAACACTGTCAGTTGGTACATTACTGTAATATAAAAGGTTAAAGGGATAGTTCACCCGAAAATGAAAATTCTGTCAATAATTTCTCACCCTCATGTCGTTCCAAACCCGTAAGACTTTCGTCCATCTTCAGAACACAAATGAAGATCATTTTGATGAAATCTGAGAGCTTTCTGTCCCTCCATTGACAGCTAAGCAACTGAGACTTTGACGCTTCAAATAGTTCACAAAGAGATCGTAAAACTAATCAAAATGAATTGAGCGGTTTAGTCCAAATTTTCTGAAGAGTCTCGATCACTTTATATGATGAATAGATTTAATTTAGGCTTTTATTAACAACAGAGTCAATTCAAATTCAACAAAATAAAAAAATTCCACATTTTCACAGATTTTGTTGAATTTGTTGAAAAAACAAATTCAACTGCGATTAATCTTTAGAGATAATAATCCAACACAGTTGTAAACATTTAAATTACGCATAAGGCAGTTTTGGGTGAACTACCTTTAACATGGATGAGCAAATTGCATTGTACGACACAGTATTCTTTCCCGTGAGGTCACACATGATTTTAATCATTTGGCAAAAATATAAACAGACCTGATCAGTGCAATTTAAGTTCTGCCCAAATTGTCTCACAAGAGGTGTAAAGGGTCTCCAATAATGATCATCACTCACCTAATTTCCCCGAACACAGAGCCAGCTCTCAGAGTCACAAACACTATATTCCCATCAGGGCCTCCAACCACCTGCACTTCTCCAGCTTTGATGATGTACATCTCTCGACCGATCTCACCCTGACCACCAGAGCCGAGCGGGACAAGAGTCAGTTCAAAACGCTAACAGATAAAAGGCTCTTTCATGGTGGCTGTTTGATGTGACCTTTACTAAGACAACCTTCAAATATACTGGCCATATACTGAGATTATTTAGGTTTTAAAATGTTTTTGCAAGCCAGTAGCAAAGCACATATACAGCACAGTAAAAATAATAATAATAATAATAAGTGCCGTATTGCTTACTTTTTTACAAACATAATCTCCAGGAAGGTACACCACAGATTTCAGCCTGTTGAGCATGTCAAAGATCATCTGTCTGTCACATCCCTGGAATGAACAGGAGTCGAAGACTTTAATATTAACAACAGCTTTCACAACCCGTTCAATGACAAACAAAATGAGTTAATCCATTGGGAACTGATTGGATGGTGAGAAGTGATCTCTATATAACAGATGTTTGGAGAGGAGGAGTTTCAGAGGTGGAGCAAGTTATTACATTTGATAAAAAATTACTAAAATAAAATAAAATAAATAAATAAATAAATAAAATTTAATGGTAAAATGTGTACAAGGACAGACCTGGAGTGTCTGTTAACAGGGTACGTTATCAGAACTTTGGCAGGGTTCTCTCAAAGTTATGAACAAACACTCTTCTAGTAATGTTAATAGAACATTCGTTTAGTTATATGGCATTTAATAATGTTCTCAAATTTTTTGCTCAAATATCTTTTTTTATTTCTTTTTTTTTCACTTTAGTTGGATGTTCGTCTAACATTTATATAAATGTTCCTAATTTTTTCAGAATGTTTAGAGAGCATTCAAAAGTAACATTCCTATAATATTTGCAAAATTATGAAACTGAATATTCCCTTAATGTTCGCATAATGAAGGAATTTTTTTTTTAACATTTTGCTTAACTTAATGCAAACGTTAGCAAAATGTTCATTTCAATATATGTTTTATTAATCTAGAACATATATTGTTAGCTTGTGTGTATTAAGAAAGTAAATAGTAGAGGTGTAACCACTGATCTATACATTTATATAGATCAGTGGGTTTAACAATATGTAGATATGGATCGTTGCAGCAATCAAATGACTAACGATATGATGAATCGATGCAATGCATTAAAAATCAATATATATATTTTTTTTAATGATTAATTTTTCTATATTATTATATATAATTTAAAAAACTATAGTGTATTTTTTGTTGTGGATGTCCCAATTTGGATACAGTATTCAATAAAATTTTCATGTTATTTTGGATGCATTTGTGAGTTAATTCAAATGTAACCAGTTGTTTAAAATAGGCACATAATACTGTAATACTGATCGCAGGCCCCTGAATATAATCGAATCGTAATCATATCAAAGCATGTTTTGATAAAATATTGTATGGCTAAGACAATCAATGTCAGATTGTATTTAGATGAAACATCTGATTTACACCACTAGTAAATTGGGTGAATTTGATTTCAAGTTGAATGTAGGTCTATGGACTCTGCTTGAAAATCCAGCTAAAATCTAGTACATTTGTATTTAGTCCATTTATGGTCATTAGCTGGACCAAGCTGGTGTACATGTTTAGTCAGCTGGACAACCAGTCGGTGTACCTGGTTTCAACCTAGTGGTCATCTTGGTCAAGCAACAACCACTATGGACCAGCAACAAACCAGCTTGACCACTTTAAACTGGAATGATCTGTTTTTCTAGCGGTACTAAATCAGACTTTGTCATTCTCTGTGTGTGTGTTCAAGAAAGAAAGATTAGAGTGAATGAGGTAATAGATACTCACCTGAAAGAGCGCCACTCTACTGACAATGGTGTAGTTTACGTCTGCTGCGATGTCTAGACGCATCTTATCTGGAAGCTGTATAAGTAACTCCTGTTCATCTGAAGACGAACGGATCATAAAACACAGCCAAAACATACTCGACACATGTAAAGGTCTAGTGCAATCGGGTTCTGCTTACCCAGCATGCCTTGCGACTTCCAGGTGTAGTCGTACCAGGTCTTCACTCGGTTCTGGACCACACGGGGGATCTTGTAGGAGGTCATGTATTTGACGGTGCTGTCCACACAGTGTCTGTAGTACGCCTCACCTGCAGTGGCGGCTCCGACTACATCTCTCATCTATGCGTACACACACCACACAGAGGGAAAACATTACACTGCATGGAGCTTCACGATTTGATCTTTTTTAAAGTGGCATACACACGTTTTAAAGTTTTCTGTTGATGATATGAAAAACAGCCATATTAAACTAGAAGGTGAGTTTCACAAAAACATGTCTAGGATGTATTTCAGCTTAAAAAAAGGGCAAAATTAAAAATTTACAATTTGCATGAGTAATAGTTAGTCCAGTATTACTGGACGATATTTTTTTTTCTGCTTAGATACAGTTATAGTTATTTTAGTATCACTGAGATGCTATTACAGTTTTTTTCTTCATATTTTAATTATTTTTGTGTTTTTGTCATTTTAATTAGTTTTTTTTTTGTAATACTTATATAGTTTTTATTAATTTCTATTTCAGTTTTAAATATTTTAGTACATCACTTTTTAACTAAATGAAAATGAGAAATGCTGCCTTGGCAACTGTCTGAAATTTAATTTGAATGGTTTATTTTATTTCAGTTAAAGTTCATTTTATTCAACTAACGAAAGTTTTTTTTTTATGGTTTTAGTTTAAGTTAACTAGATAATACAATAATCTGCTATCGTACATTAAGTATAAATTGCATAAAAATGCATTTAATGAGATTTTTTTTAAGAATTGTGAAAATAATGAAAATATTTTGACTTTATAGTCTTAAAATCAGTCTTATATACTTTATGCAGAATAAAAACATATTTTTTTTGTTCTTTCTTTTTACTTTAGAGTGAAATATTGTCACATATGCTCTTTTTTGTTTAGTTTCTTTCTATGTTCCCGTTTTCCGTAGTTCCTTGTTAATCTCCTTGGTCCTTGATTAGTTAACACCTGTTCTGTTTCAGTCAATCACCCTCTGTGTATTTAAGCCCTGCGTTTCCAGTTATCTCCTGAGTTTTTTTGGTTGTGGATTTATTGATAAAAGACTTTCTCTACTCCTTCGTAGTGAGCATCATTATAGCCACTGTGACAAATATGACCTTGACCTGTTTTTGACAACAAGTGAGATTCAACCAGAAGTTCTGTGATGTATGTCTCTTACCTGACCGATCATGATGGAGAAAGCAAAGACTCCCACGAAGTAGTTGACCAGTTGGAAGACGATTTCAAAGACAGTGGTGGGATCAGGCAAACCTCCGATGGTGATCAGAGTCTTCACAGCAAAGTAGTAGCAGCGAATATAACTGTAGGACACAAACACAGACTCATTATTTTACATGATCTACACTGTGCACAACACACCACTCAGTAAAGCATTGAGATAGATAAGGTCACCTGTTTCCTTTGCCATTATAGACCCATTTAGTAGAACCCAGTCCTTCATAGTCAGATCCCCAATAGAAAATACAGGCATTACAGTGCAGAGAGTACAGCAGGTACGCACTCGTACGGATCACCCTGGAATCACACAGCAGTGAGTAATAAAATCTTCATTATTTGGGTGAACTGTTCCTTTAAAAGGCATTCGCTTTGTGTTATGGTGACCTCTAGCGGTGGCCTCTGGTCTTACCTGTAAATGTACGCTTTGCTCATCACAGCCTCCAGACGATCATTAAACTCAAAGAATGCATTGTACTGCAAAATGGACACAGAATAAGTGTGAGTATAGGGATATTTGTGTGTGACAGTGGGAAGATATTAGGGACGGCATGTTTTTTTAACCTTTAGAAGGCGAGGAAACCGCAGGAGTGATTTGACACCTGTGAAGACGTACAGGACATCCAGTGGAAAGAGACTGATCACATCCATCTGAAACATCCAGCATGCACTTAAGGTTAGGATGCTGTTTTAATAACACAGTGTCAATGCATAGATTTTGTAGAAAATAAAGAGTTTTACCTTAAATCGCTCTGTTTGCATGTAGTTCTCTCTCATGTCTTTTCTGTCACACTTAGAAAGACAAAACATAAAACAGGCAAACATCAACAAAGTAAAAGAAACAGTGGCCTATGAATGTCATTGCATTAGACAACAAAATATTAAACCTAGTGACATTTATTTAAAAACAAACAAACAGAGCAAGCACAATTTCAAGCAAAACAATTCACAAAAAGAAATTAGTAAGGTTGAAATCATCAAACTATGGAAGCTTACGCCACTGAATAAAATAAAGACGATAATTTCTTTCAATTGTGTTTATATCTCGCAATACTGACTATTTCCTCAGAATTTCGAGTTTATATCCTGCAATTCTGACTTTATTTCTCAGAATTGTGAGATATAACTCGCAATTGCATGTAACGTAAAAAAAAAGAAAGAAAACTCACGATTCTGACTTTTATGTCGTATAGTTCTTACTTTATTTCTAGGATATTTAGGGATTTAGGGCCTACTAACAGGATTTCTGTTTTGTCAGTATTCAGTTTTAAGAAGTTTTGACCCATCCACACTTTGAGATCTAGTAGACAGGAAGGGGAAGGGAAAGCAGTATTAGGCTGAAAGATAAGATAGACTTGTGTATCATCAGAGTAACCATGGAAATTAAGACCATGACGCTGGATGATCTGACCAAGAGGAAGCATTTAGATTAGAAATAGAAGTGGACCAAGAACAGATCCTTGAGGTACACCACACATTTTTATTTATTTATTTTTAAGTAAAACATTTTTGAAAAATGTCAGACTTTTTTCTTGCAATTCTATTTTTATAACTTGAAATTGCAGTTTACATACAGCAATTTTCCCCCAGATATTCAGATGTTAGGTTTAAACTCGCAATTGCAAGCTATAAAGGTCAAATTGCGAGATATAAACTCGCAACTCTGAGAACAATTGTAAGAATTGTGAGACATACTGTAAACTCACAGTTGCGAGGAAAAAAAGGCAGAACTGTGAGATAAAAAGTCTCAATTACCTTTCTTACTTTTTTTTTTATTCCGTGGCGGAAACAAGCTTTCATATAAAACAATAGATATGCTGTTCAAAACTCTTGCTCACCACAATGTCCCCTCCTCTCACAAACTGCAGTCTGGGCTGAAAGACCACGATGTCAAGAATGTAAATGCCGTCACAGAGGTAGTCCATCAGCAGCCACCAGTGAATGTTCTCAGAGGTCTGATACGGGAAAGTGCAGCGCACAGGGATCAGCCAAACATTCCAGTTCCACGCAAATGTCACAAAGAACAGCCACACCACGTAGATCAAATCTGTGAAAGAATCAATCAGCATAGTTGCATCTCCAGTAGGTCATTTCATACAGTTTTTTATTAAGTCCACTTAATAATTAATATCCCTTGAGGAAGAAAGTGTGCTTAATTTTTTGTATTGAATGCGAAAACTGTAAAAACTGTACTTGCAAATAATATAGTATTATTGAAATAAAAGGCCACTTAAGTGTACAGTTTCCTGAATGTTTCTTAGCACACTTAGACTTTAAAAAATTGCACTTTGTAATGTAAAATGTAAAGTTTTACTTATAAGTACATTTTAAATAATTACGTTTTAATCTTTAGTCATTTTTCACTTTAGACACATTCAAGTACACTTATTCTTAAAGTACTGTATATATTAGTTCATAGGGCTGGGTATTGACACAAATTTCACACTTCCGATTCGATTCAATATTGATTATTTTGGATATCAGGTACAATACATGGCAAATTTTCTCAAGAAAAACAAATCTCTTCACTAATGCTGTAAACTATGGGAGTCAGTTGTAGCCTACTAGGCTTCATTAGCCAACTATAATACTGAAGGTAAAAATTAACTGATTTGTATACAAACACAAATTACACTTTTATTTATTTTTATAATAATAAAGTTATAAGAAATATAAACATTTAAAGGCACAATATGTAACTTTTTTGCTTTAAAAATAGCTAAAATCACTATATCTATGTTATATATTTTTTTTTGTTGTGTACTTACATTATCCCGACTGTTTCCAACAACTTTCAAACCAGGAGAAATTTGTAATTTAATTCGAGAAACGTCCCGTTTCTTTATTTCCGTTTTGTCGCCGCCAATGCCGTCATATCCGCGTTGTCCCTGGTTTCCGCTCGTGCTGCCATGGCAACCAGAGCTATGAACCAGAGCCCTCTGATAGTAACCAAAGCGACTGACGCGGACAACTTTGTAGTTCGCAATGTCTATCTGCACGCTGTTGTCGTTTCGTTCAAACATTATGGACCATGGCAAGCAGACTTTGGATAAAAAAAGGAGAACTAAAACGAGAATCAATATCAGAGCGGTGTTTTCGAGATGCCGAGAGCTCCCATAGACAGTATATAAACGAGAGCTCCACGTCCGAGACTTCGACCACTTCTACATGTACTTTATTAAACAGGTGAGCACATTTACATAAAACTAATCAATGTTTTATAGTTCAACAATGATAAAATGTCAGAATATGATCTGTATGTTATTCTATGTTATTATTGATCTAGCTTAACGTTACTGCTAGTCTCATACAGACAAACTAACACATACATTTAAACACATTTAAATGCAGTTTAGTGTGCTAGTGTAATGTTTGACCAAGTGAAACAGCGCTGCGTTACCTCACAAGTTTAATTTGTCTAATAAACTGACCTGTGAGTTGTAATTCTGCATGTAGTTCGGTAACGTTAGAATGAAATGTCCTTATTCCTTTTATATCCGCGGGACTCGCGTCGCATGTGGAGCTGATAGCTGTCTCTTAGCAATCCCGAACTGCTTCATATCACAGTCATGATAAAAACATCGATGTATTCAGTCATCCATAAACATTATTAGATCGGTCGGCTTGACGTTGACGACAAGATCCATAATTCTTAGCAAATGTTGCGTCATCAAACTACGCCTTTGTTATTGTAAATAGGTTAGCGACCCCTAGTGGCGAAAAATCCCATACTGTACCTTTAAATGGTGGCTGTCATAAAAACCTGCCAGATTTATTCAAACATGCATTCAAAATTGAAGAACATTAAAAATTATAATTAATATGTAATATGGTGCATATATTTAGCAAAATGCTCCTCTGTAGAGTTAATTGTTCTAGCTGACTAACGAGTTTATGGTCACTGGATATGGTTTTTCTGAGGTAAATGTGATGTGACGTTACATGACATTGTTTACAAGCTGATTTACTGACGTCTTTCCACGGTTGAAACACTGATCGAGCGATTCCATGTCACATGATACAGAATTCGATAAGTTGTACTCTACCTTTTAACATACTTTCAGATGCTCATTCATGTTTATTTCGCGCGCTAACTGGTGTTATTAAGTTGCTGCTTCTCTAGAGCTGAGCTGCGCCAGAGCGATCTCATGCCACAGCGCCAAAACAGTATTTATGTTTTTGAATTTTGTAAGAAAATGGACGTCATTTGAAATCTGAGACTTTGTTTTATATCATCAGTAACAAAGCACAACGATTATTGCGATTTATTGGATGGGATGCACGCTACAATGTTACATTCAGTCATCAACTGAAAACAGGATGACTAATCGATTCTTGGGATTTAAGAATCGATATCGGTTCGTAAAAATGAGAATCGATTAAAATCGAGAAATCGATATTTTTTACCCAGCCCTATTAGTTTACCATAAATGCTTTTCAGTACATTCGGCAGTAAACAATAACAATATTTTGAAGACAGTAGAAGTAATTATATGTAAGAACTTACACATAAAGTGTACTTAAGCCCTACTTAAGTGGGTCAAAAAAGTTCTCTCAAGTTCAACTAACTGCACTTAATATAAATTTAAACTATAATACATTTTCATTTAATTGTAAATAACATACAATTACTGTGTCCAAAAACATTACATTCAGTTTACACTTAAGAATATTATTTATATTATTTCCATAATAAGTAATCTTTTTAAAAGTATGATAGAGTGTACTTCTTTTTCACAGGGTATAAGTAAAGTTAAAGTGTTTGGTTCTTTGTTTTTAATTTCCCATGACATGACATGTAAATAAGGTAGTTTATTTATATATTAATTATTATAACAATGGCCCATTGTGATCCATAGAGCTTTCAGCTGGTTGTAGATCTCACCTGTGAAGGGATCAATGCTGGACGGGAAACGGTACTCCAGTATAACTCTCAGCCAATCAGGGATCTTGGGTATTTTCAACTGAGGAACTGGGAACTTGTATCCCATAAACTCATAGATTTGCACCTCCTCTTCAGCCTCCTCATCAGCCTCTTTCTTTTCCTCTGGAGGAGGGGGTGGAGGAGGAGGCGGGGCGTCGGCAGGCTTTTTGGCAGGAGCTAGGGTTCAAATATCAAAGGTGAAGGAAGTATCTATCTTTGACATTACATTACTGAACTAATACAGTAAAATAAAGAGTAAATTCAAGTCGACTCACATGCTGTAGGGCTTTCCTCATCAGAGTCGTCTGGATCAGTCAGTTTCTCTTTTACACGAGTTGTTCGCCCCTTAAACAGCTTGACCAGCTCCTGCAGTCGCTCACTCACAACCACACTTGTTTGACTGGCCGCAGACATGGGCCGCTCAAGGCCTCTACAGGAAATGACAACACATTGGAGAAAGTCATGTCACTGCTAAGTCTAAGTCTAAGCAATGGTTTTGAGACAGAAACCCCCAGAAAAAAATCTAATATTTGGCTTTTTAAAGACTCACTCGTCCACAGTGAGTAGATCAGTCATGTTCGGATCCATTCGACTGCCGTCCTCTTCCTCACCAGGAGCCGTCTTCTCCTCTGTCAGATTTGTTACAGGGACAGTGAGGGTCACTGAGTTTGACTCTGGTGCGACAATGATTTCGGGAACGGCAATTTCTCCATCCTTCACTTCCTCTTCCATCACTGCTGGCTTCACACGGCTGCTTTCTGAGAGCACAAACAATGAAATTTTAGCGTTGAAATCTTTAAAAACATTATTTGTGCACGTGAAATGGAAATTTAGAGATGAACAAACTATGACCAGATACTCCAGAAAGAAACACACACAAAATGATAAAAATAATCACAGCATTGAATCACTGAGTGGAATATTCACATTCTTTAAAATAGTAAACTGAATACAGAAAAAACTAAATCTTTACATTTGCGCCTATGTAAAAAAATGTAAAAGTGCATTAAAACTTTTTAGGGGCACAATGAAAATTTATCAAATAATGTGTTTTTCCTTAATAAAGGGATACAAAGAGACATTTAAAAGCAAAATGACTTAATTTATTATTATACAAAATGCACATATATATATATATATATATATATATATATATATATATATATATATATATATATATATAATGTTAAAATATTATTACAAAAATGTATTAAAGATTTTGTAAGCATATTGAGGTTGTTCTTGGAGTCAATTGGTTTATTTGTTATAATGCAATGAAATTATATGGACATAATTTTTGGGCAGACTGGCATCCAAAGAAATGATGAACACATGCAAAAACAAGAGAGAACCAACAAAATATTATATTAATAACTGATTAAGTTGTAGTCAATTTATGCTTTTTCCTTTGAGCTTTTTGTTTTTGTATAAAATTGTTTTTGCATAAAACTTGTAGCTGTAGTTTGGTAAGATTTTTCTCATATTTTGATGGTTTAATCAAATATATATATATATATATATATTCAGATTATTCTGTCAATACTAGTAAAAAAATCTATATATTAAATAATGTGTTATATAGTGTTTTTAGTCTTTCCTTCCTGTGACCGGGCTTGCCAGACAGAAGTTACATGAGTTTATGCTCAATTAATGTCAGATACAGTTTATTGTGTAAAATTACCAAAATACCAATAATAATAATAAAAAAATAAAAAACAACTTTAAGCATGGTGTGGGACTTATATCAGGACTCTTATTGTGAAATGTATATTCAAAAAGACGAGGGACCTTAAATTTCATAACACTGATACTTTTAGACTTTTTAACGACTCTTGGGGACTTTTTTACAGCTTGGACACATCTATGCGAGTCACACATGCGAGTGAAACGCCTGCACTGTCGAGACCTGATCTATAATATTTTGGTGCCTAGATATAGCTGGGCTATACCCCCCAGGGGCCCAACACAGGAGCAGTCAGAGTCTGAACACTGTCAATATAATCTAAGGGGGTTTTCACCCATTTTATTATCCACCAGGCAAAAACATACTGTACATGCGAGTAACAGCACGTCTCCTCAATAAGCTGCAAGATGTGAGGTAATATTCAATAGCAAACAATAACAGTGGTAACAATAACATTATCAAAAATCAATGGCACAGAACAGACAGCACAGCGCTATCTAGCACAGTCAGTTCACCTGAGAGATTGTTGAAGGTTTGGTGTCTTTCTGAAACTGTAGGGCACTTCAAAACTGTGTCTATGGGATGATCTGGATTTTAGGGCATTTTTGTATGGGATGACACTGAGACTCTTGGGTATTTTAAGAAGTAAATCCACTAGCTACAGATTCTAACTCAAAGACTACATGCTGCTGCTGAGGCGTTCTACATGGGCTTGAGGATGTTGAGGCGATGGAGAACGTTCTGGAAGCACTGGTTGGCTTGTTTTGGAAGCTGGGATATCTCCTGGTACAGCAGCAGGAGGTCAGAGGGCATCTTGGGCAAGGGAACATTATTGTTTTTCAGCAGATGGAAGTTGCTCAGACATGTGGAAGCGTGCGGGATGCGAAGAAGCCAGCTCTTTATGCCAGAACAGCTAGTGGGCACTGCAGATAGGTAGACCAGTTCAATTACTGGATGTTATCCATATTATCTTTCATTGGTTATGTACAAACTGGATCTCAACAGATACAGTTCATTTGATTAGATCTGCAGGACTAAAGCTTCATGAAATCAACAGGACTTGCTTTATCTATATCATGTTTGCAGCTAGACCAATTTGTTGGGTTTATGCATGCTTGGATACAGTGTTGGGTAAGCTACACTTAAAACTAGTAGCTACTAACTACATCTTCAACAGTATAATTAGATTATTGTACTAATTATGTTCTCTAAAAAGTATTGCTTTACACTTATTACTTTCTAAATCCCATATTAACATTAACCAATTAAACAATACAAGAAATGAGATGAAACTACCCTTTTAATTCTTTCAAATAAATAAATCCCTTTTTCAAGGGAAAATTAATTAAATAACTGTAATTAATTCCTTGGAAATGCATTACAGACAACACTGTTTGTACTCTTACCTCCACATACTTCATCAGGAGGTTCCTCTTCCTGTAGCAACAGAAGATTAATAAAAGCAAACATGCATGAGACAGCAAAGAAAAATATGACCAAATCCACACGTCTAAATGTATATACAGCTGCCATTCAAAAGAATCACAATATAATGTGTATGTTTCTGAAAGGTTGCATTTAATTGATAAAAAAATACAGTAAATATTTATAACTGTATACATTTACATGATAAAACATTAATTTCAAACAGTAAATTACCATATTTTCCAGAAAATAAGTTGCATCATCTGTGTATAAGTCAAATTTATTATAATATTCAGTAAAAATATAAATGCAGGTAAATAAAACAAAACTTCCACAAACATTATAAATTCTGCAAACATCACTCACTCCACAACAAAACCTTTAAATTGAACGGTATTCAGAACAGGAATGAAAAATACTTGCCAATTATTGCATTATCTAAATTGCTATGGAATATAAATTACAAAGAAAAACAAGGCTTATAATATGGAAAATATGGTAATGGCTATTTTTGATCAATAAAATATTAAACATCAATTCCTTTCAAAAACATAAAAATGTCTTCCCAAACATCCGAATGGTAGTGTGCTAATGTTTTACGCGGAGTTACCTGGTCAGCATCAGGCGGTACAGATGCGGCGCGCTCAGGCTGAGTGGTCACAGCTGGAGAGACCGGATCTGCTTGTAGCGGCGGTGGACTTTGAGGTGCCTGATCTGAAACCTCAGACTCGTGCGGCGTGGGCTCCGCCGGACAGACGTCCACCAGGCTCCTGAAAAGGGTATGAGCAGGAGTCTAGCCATGACAACACAACCAGTCCATCACAAACATTCAGAGTCTGGTAAACCACCGATCACCAGATAAAACTCAAAGCAGCTGACAAGAACGTTTGATTGGATTATGGAAATCAACCACTCTAACGGACAATCAGATTTGTGCCAGAATGCTATTAGGTCTAGCTGCTGTGAAAGTGAATTAATGATGTTATTTCAGGTCTTTCAAACTGATTAAGGTTAATGGAATAGCAAAATTACTATCAATGCTATTTTAGATGCAGCTATCCATATGTGACCCTGGACCACACATTTTTTTAATTGAGTGTATTGATTGTATTTTAATTTATGTATGGTTTGTTAGGATAGGACAATATTTGGCCAAGATACAAGTATTTGAAAATCTGGAATCTGAGGGTGCAATAAAATCAAAACATTGAGAAAATCTCCTTAAAACTTGTCCATTTCTGTTGGCGATTGTGCTGCATTCACTCACAAAAATATTTTTTTTATATATTTAAGGTAGGAAATTTACAAAATATCTTCATGGATCATGATCTTTACTTAATATCCTAATGATTTTTGGCATAAAAGAAAAATCGATCATTTTGACCCATACAATGTATGGCTATTGCCACAAATATACCCATGCGATTTATGACTGGTTTTGTGATCCAGGATCACATATGGACTACTGTAAATGTACATTGAATTTCAACAAGACCAACAAAAAAAGGAAGCTGATCAAGCTCAAACTCATTTCAATGCTATTCCATGCTAGATTATGCTGGTTCAGTGTTAAGTGAGGTATATACTTGTTTCCTTCAAGGAATAAAACATTAAAAAGGTAATTGGGACTTCATATCTCACAATTCTGATTTTTTTTCTTGCAATTCAGACTTTATAAACAAACTCGCGATTCTGACTATTTTTCTCACATTTGCGAATTTACAGCCTATCTCACAAATCTGACTTTATTTCCCAGACAGCAACATAGTGTCGGCCCAGATCCGGGCCACATCTGGTACATGTGGATTCAACGCGTACCAGATGTGGGCCAGATCTGGGCCGACACTATGTTGCTGTCTGGATT
This sequence comes from Abramis brama, assembly GCF_963993115.1. Taxonomy (NCBI): domain Eukaryota; kingdom Metazoa; phylum Chordata; class Actinopteri; order Cypriniformes; family Leuciscidae; genus Abramis; species Abramis brama. The sequence continues at coordinate 5,611,453 of NC_139971.1, forward strand.
CTTGCAATTTTGAGTTTATAACTCACAATTCCAACGTTTTTCCTTGCAATTGCGAGTTTATATCTCGCAATTCTTAGTTATAATGTTACAATGTAACAACAATGTAAAAGTAGCCCAATTTGAACAGAAGCATAGGTGAAATCTGTTTACACAAACTAATGTAGGCCAGTCTAACATACCTTTTTATGTCGACACTGTTGGTTAAGTTGGTTGCAAAATGTTGATAAAAAGTGCACATTTCAGTTTTATTCAATGACTTTTTGGCTTAATGAATTCAGCACTGCAAAATGCAGCAGCAGCGGCAGGTCTGAAACTGTTCTACTTCTACTGCAGTGCTTCGGCCTAAAAGCTTTTTTGGCATCAGCTGTTCTGGTTTTTGGACAGGATGTTTTATAGTGACGTGGTAAAGCAGGATGAAGCCTAAATTAAGCATCTGACATCATACCCAAAATAACACAAAGTGTCAAAAGTGGGACACTTCTGTATTTGTAATGGTTTGTCTTTTTAGAGACTGAAGCAGAATTCAGAATAGGTTTGCTTTGATGAACAGAAATATATCGATATGAGCTAAATTGCTCTAATTTCTTTTCTTTTTTTTGTCCTTATCTTTTTAATCTTAGTTTAAACAGGGCTGGGTGATAAACCAAATATTTAGCATATACTTACAAATATCTTGCCAACTTTCACAACACACTACAGCGATCTTAGTTTTTTCTCAATATATAATCAATATCTAATATTGCCAAGCCCTAAAAACAATATAAAACATTGTACAAATGTATGAAAGCTTCATTCTTATTTCAGATCTAGTTTTTCAGGAACTGCAAAGGCAGTGTGGGGATACAAACAGCAGCTAAAGCATGAGCTGCAGCTTTGATGAAATATAATGTGTTATATGTGTTAATACGAAGGCTGCTAGCGCTTTGCTCAGCTCTGAGGATGAAGGTCTTACTCTGCGATCTTACTATCCTCACTCTCCTCCTCACTCTCTTCATGAAACGGCTGTAACCTGTATGGCGAGCCGGAGAGGACAAACAGAACTTCAGCTGACACGCAGGATAATAAAGTAACGGCACAGCAGTAAAGAGAAGCAAGCAAGAACTCGCATCCAATCAGATCGTAAGTTGTGACATTCACTCTGCTGTGAGGAAAGTTGCAGCACTGAAGGGTTGGAAGCAGGGTCCAAAATTATGGTTTTGTCACACCTGTGAATGGCAAGTGAATTACTAGCCATGCATTTTTTTACTAGCCAAGTCTATAGTCTATAGCAAAATATATATAGTATTAGATTTGGGATTATACCACATATAGTGATCATATCATATAAGAAATGGAGGAGACTGCTAGAGCAAACATGAAACATAAAAAATGTTTCTTGAGCAGCAAATCATCATATTAGAATGATTTCTGAAGGATCATGTGACACCGAAGGAACTGACTGGAGGAATGATTCAGCTTTGATCACAGGAATAAATTACATTTGAAAATATATTACAATAGAAAACAGTTACAGTATTTAAAATAGTAATAATATATAACAATATTACCTGTATATTTTATCAAATAAGTGAAGCCTTGTTGAGCATAAGAATCAAAAGAAACTTTTGCCAAACTTTAACAGTAGTGTAAATTTGGTTGGTTTAATGCGAGGAACATGCACATGTTTGTTTTGCATTGACGTAAAAGAGATGTTTCCTTTAGTAGACGTTTTGAATGTAATAACCATAAATGACCACAAAGCTAATGGAAATGGACTAAAAGCTACACTGAAACTATAATTCTGTTGTTATTCGTTTTTGTTGTTTGGCCAATGTTCATTTTGGACCCTGGCAGAAAGCAAGGAGCAACAGCGAAAAGGTGAGAGTGACACTTACTCTGGGTCTTCTTCATTCTCTTCCTCCTGGATATTTGGCAGTCTTTGTAAAACAAACAGTGAACAGGTGAATTCTGAACACTGTGTTTGTGTGTGAGAGAGAGATAAAGGAATAGTTTGAAAGATGGAGAGAGACAGCGCAATGGTCGCAAAAAAGTTTTGTAGCCACTTTGTGGTTTATCACACCCCAGATCTTAACAAACACAGAACAGGGCAGGAAGGGTGTTACACAGAGTCACTGAATTCCTTACTGAGTTTGTGGTGTGTTTGTCACTTACTGATCCTCATTGTCTGGTTCTTCGTTTGTCGTATTAATGATGATCTGTGTGGTGTGCTCTTCCTCCAGCTGTCTGACGGCCATTTCTGCAGCCTGTAGGGCCAGATCCTCCGCCATGCGCGCTGCCTCCACGCGTTCCTGCTGCAGTCTACACACACACACACACACACACGTTTGTTTCACTATATAAGTGAGGACATTGCATAGACTTCCACTGATTTTATACCAGGTTAGCTAATGATATTTTCAACACTGTAAAAAAAAAAAAATCTGTTAAATTTATAGTAAAAAACTGGCAGGTGAGGTTGCAAGAAATTTACCGTAAAAAATACGGAAGCAACATTTTAGGTTTTAGAGACTTAACTTAAATTTACAGTAAAAAAATGTATTTCATTATATAATGTTAATTTACCAATCTATTGAAGTACTAATATCTGTTTTGTACCATTGTAATAAACTGACAACCGCCAATCACATTAGTGATGAGTCACACGATGAATCAATGCTCATCACAAGCAGCTTTTCCACAAGCTGAGAAAGTTATTACTAATATATAGAAGATGCACAGTGTCATTCACACAAACACTTAAACACCATCATGGTAACATACATTAAATAAAAAAAATGCAATAAACATGAATTTAACAATATTAAATGTAACAGAAAAAAAACCAGTTATGTACATAACTGATTTAAAAAAAAAGAAACAATAAATAGAAAAAAAAATGCATCAAATGTGAAGTTGTCACGGTTCATGAATTCACTGTTTTCTTCGTGTCTCGTGTATTTGTTGTTCTGTGTGTGTGGGTGTGTGTGAGTGGGCGTGGCTGCTCATTTCAGCTGATCAGCGCTCCACCTGATCTCATTCCCCTCACCAGCTGCTGCCAGTTCATTCATCTATATAGACTCATCGCACTCTCCTTTCTTTGTCAGATCGTTGTTTTGGTGTCTTCGGTGTGTGTCGTCGTGTGCCATTCCAGTCCTGTTCCTGTTCCTGATCGTGTTCCTGTTCGGTGTTCTCGTGGTGTTCGTCGCGTTGGATGTTCACTTCACTGGATTCACCGTCACCTGTCTTCACCATCACGCTGACCATCAAGTCCCTGCGCCACCAGCCCACCCGTGTATTTTGCCTTGTGTCTACTGACCCTCAATAAAAGAGTACTTGCAATTTTGCTTCCGCTTCATGAGTTATGACAGAACGATCTGACCAAGCGATGGGAGCAGCAAGTGGATCCTCTTCTCCTCTGGATGACTTCATCAGAGCCACCATTTCTCGGATTGAGGCCCAGGAGAGGACTTCTAATGAGTCGGGTCGGGCCATTCAAGCTCTCGTGGCGCAGGTGTCCGAGCTCACCCAGCAGCTGCAACAACTACGAGCTCCCACTGCGCCACCACCCGCACCGCCCGCTCCCCCAGTACCACCACCGAGCGTCTCCCAGTCAGAACCCCGCCTACCAGTTCCTGAGTCGTATAGTGGTGAGCCGAACTTTTGCAGAGCATTTCTAACACGCTGTTCAATGCATTTTTCTCTGCAGCCCAGAACATTTGCCACCGAACAGAGCAAAGTGGCGTTCGTGCTCACACTGCTGACTGGGAGGGCAGCTCTATGGGGGACGGCGGTGTGGGAGAATCAAGATCCGTGCTGTGCCTCGTTCCAGACACTCGCCGCCGAGATGAAGATGGTGTTTGACCGCGCGGTCGCGGGAAGAGAAGCAGCACGAACCCTGGCGGACCTCAAGCAGGGAGGTAAATCTGTATCTGATTATGCCATTGAGTTCCGGACCTTGGCGGCTGAGTGTCAATGGAACGAGGAGGCGCAGTGGGACATGTTCCTGCATGGGCTGGCTGACCGCGTCCTGAAGGAAATCTACGCCTTGGATTTACCCGCTACACTCAATGGACTTATTGATCTGGCGCTTCGCGTGGATTCTCGTCTCTCCCGAGTGGAACGGATGAAGTTACCAGCTCGGGCTTCTGCAGCCGCTGAGACCACGCAAGCCAGCGGCGGGGACGCGGTCAGCCCCGTCTACGATCACGAGCCCATGCAGGTCGGGCGAGCTCGGCTTTCCCGGGAGGAGAAGGAAAGGCGGAGATCCCAGGGCCTTTGCCTGTACTGTGGGACTGCTGGTCATTTCGCGTACAACTGCCCGGTAAAAGGGCAAGCCCGGCAGTAAATCTGAGGCAACTGTCGGGTGGGATCTCCGCTGAGAAGACCTCATCAACATCTACGCTCCTCCCGGTAAGACTTAGATGGTCAGCCAACACTCACGACTGTCTAGCACTTTTGGATTCCGGGGCAGAAGGTAACTTCATGGACTACACATTTGCTCACAAGATCCACGTTCCTCTGTTACCCCTCACCCACTCCATTGCTGTTCACGCCCTCAACGGTCAAGCTCTTCCTACTATTTCATTCACCACTGGACCCATTACACTTACAGTATCCGGAAATCACACAGAGACTACCTCATTTTACATCCTGGACTCCCCCCTTGCACCTATTGTTCTCGGTCACCCCTGGCTCATCAAACATAATCCCAAGATAGACTGGCAGCAGAGATCAGTGTTGGAGTGGAGTAGTTTATGTCACGAGTCCTGTCTTGTGTCTGCTTGTCCGTCTGTTGTTGTTTCTGCGTTACAGGAGGAGGCAGTGGATTTGTCAAACGTGCCCACGGAGTATCTGGACCTGAAGGAAGTGTTCAGTAAGTCTCGGGCTGCTTCTCTCCCTCCGCATCGTCCCTATGACTGTGCGATAGATCTACTGCCAGGTACGTCTCCACCTAAGGGCAAGCTTTACTCTCTGTCTGTTCCCGAGAGGGAGGCCATGGAGAAATATATTTCTGATTCTCTGGCATCCAAATTCATCCGACCTTCCTCTTCTCCAGCGGGGGCGGGGTTTTTTTTTGTGGGGAAGAAGGACGGTTCTCTGCGACCTTGCATTGACTACCGAGGGTTGAATAACATCACGGTAAAGAATACTTACCCTTTGCCGTTGATGTCTTCAGCCTTCGAGAGGTTGCAGGGAGCGTCGGTCTTCACAAAGCTGGACTTACGTAATGCTTATCATTTGGTCCGCATCAGGAAGGGGGATGAATGGAAGACCGCTTTTAACACCCCCAGGGGGCACTTTGAATATTTGGTTATGCCTTTTGGGCTGTCCAATAGCCCAGCGGTCTTCCAGGCACTCGTCAATGACGTGTTGAGAGACATGGTCGATCAGTTCATTTATGTCTACCTGGATGACATATTGATTTTTTCTTCGTCTCTCCAGGAACACGTTCAGCACGTCAGACGAGTGCTTCAGAGGTTGCTAGAGAATGGGCTTTTTGTCAAGGCGGAGAAATGCGCTTTTCATGCACAGTCTGTTCCTTTCTTAGGGTACATTGTGTTGTCTGAGGGGATGCGTATGGATCCTGAGAAGGTTAAGGCTGTGGTGGATTGGCCAAGTCCAGATTCCCGTAAGGCCCTACAGAGGTTTCTGGGGTTCGCCAATTTCTACTGGCGGTTCATTCGCAATTTCAGCCAACTAGCCTCACCTCTGACCGCCTTGACCTCCCCCAGAACTACGTTCAGGTGGTCAGACGCAGCTGAGGCTGCGTTTGCCAAACTGAAAGGCCGCTTTGTTTCAGCCCCCATCCTAGTTACCCCTGATCCATCACGTCAGTTCGTGGTGGAGGTCGACGCGTCAGAGGTGGGGGTAGGTGCAGTGTTATCCCAACGTTCTTCTACAGACGACAGAATGCATCCGAGCGCGTTTTTGTCTCATCGTTTGTCCCCTGCCGAACGTAATTATGATATTGGTAACAGAGAGTTGTTGGCAGTCAAGTTAGCATTGGAAGAGTGGCGTCACTGGTTAGAAGGGTCGGGGGTACCTTTTATCGTTTGGACCGATCATAAGAATCTGGAATACATTAGAACCGCTAAAAGATTGAACTCTAGGCAGGCTCGGTGGGCACTTTTTTTCGGACGTTTTGACTTTACTCTCTCGTACCGCCCGGGCTCCAAAAACATCAAGCCCGATTCTTTGTCACGCATTTTTGACCATTCCGATCGCCCGTCTACTCCCGAGTGCATTTTTCCGGAGACCCTAATTATCTCCACACTCTCATGGGAGGTCGAATCGAAGGTCAGGACGGCCTTAGAAGGGGTAACGCCTCCGCCCGGTTGTCCACCGAACCGTTTATTTGTGCCAGAGGAATTACGGTCCAACGTCATTCAGTGGGGTCATTGTTCCAATGTGGCTTGTCATCCAGGAGTCAGTCGCACTACGTCCTTAGTTAAGCAACGATTTTGGTGGCCACGTATGGCTCGTGACGTTCACAGTTTTGTTTTGGCTTGCTCAGTTTGTGCCACTGGTAAGACTTCCAATCGACCCCCAGACGGGCTCCTTCAACCGCTGCCGATCCCTTCGAGACCCTGGTCCCATATCGCACTAGATTTTGTTACCGCCCTCCCACCCTCTCAGGGTAACACGGTAGTTTTGACCGTGGTGGACCGGTTCTCGAAGGCGGTCCATTTCATTCCCTTGCCCAAATTACCCTCAGCCAAGGAGACAGCGTTAACAGTCGTTAACCACGTCTTTCGGTTACATGGCCTCCCGACAGACGTGGTTTCCGACAGAGGACCCCAATTTGTGTCCAAATTTTGGCAAGAATTTTGTAGATTACTGGGTGCGACGGTTAGTCTGTCCTCAGGGTTCCATCCCCAGAGCAATGGCCAAACTGAGAGAGCCAACCAGGATTTGGAGAGAACGTTGCGATGTCTGGTCTCCAAGAATCCTTCCTCATGGAGCCAACAACTGTCAATGGTGGAGTACGCCCACAATTCGTTACCAGTATCATCTACGGGCCTATCACCGTTTGAGTGTAGTCTAGGTTACCAGCCACCAATTTTTCCTAGTCTGGAATCTGAAGTCGCGGTCCCCTCCGCTCACGCCTTTGTCCAGAGGTGTCGTCGCACTTGGACTAGAGCCCGCGAGACTACTCCAAGCGGGAGCGCGCACCAAGGCTAAAGCCGATCGCCACCGGTCTAGGCCTCCCGTATACGTCGTTGGTCAAAAAGTGTGGCTTTCTACTAAGAACATTCCTCTCCGTTCCGTCTCTAATAAACTAGCTCCCAAATTTATTGGCCCATTCACTGTCACCAAGATCATTAGCCCGGTGGCAGTCCGCCTCAAACTCCCTCCAGTGTATAGGAGGATTCATTCCGTCTTCCATGTTTCCAAAATTAAGCCCGTGTTTCGTTCTCAGTTTAATCCGCCTGTCCCGGTTCCTCCCCCGCCGCGTCTCGTAGAAGGGGAACCTACGTATTCGGTTAATCGTATTCTGGACTCAAGGCGGAGGGGACGCGGATTCCAGTACTTGGTGGTCTGGGAAGGTTACGGTCCGGAGGAGAGGAGTTGGGTTCCTGCTAGAGACATCCTGGATCACTCTCTTATCGATGATTACAATCGACAGGTAAGGGAGTCTGGGGACGCCAGGAGGCGTTCCTAGGAGAGGGGGTACTGTCACGGTTCATGAATTCACTGTTTTCTTCGTGTCTCGTGTATTTGTTGTTCTGTGTGTGTGGGTGTGTGTGAGTGGGCGTGGCTGCTCATTTCAGCTGATCAGCGCTCCACCTGATCTCATTCCCCTCACCAGCTGCTGCCAGTTCATTCATCTATATAGACTCATCGCACTCTCCTTTCTTTGTCAGATCGTTGTTTTGGTGTCTTCGGTGTGTGTCGTCGTGTGCCATTCCAGTCCTGTTCCTGTTCCTGATCGTGTTCCTGTTCGGTGTTCTCGTGGTGTTCGTCGCGTTGGATGTTCACTTCACTGGATTCACCGTCACCTGTCTTCACCATCACGCTGACCATCAAGTCCCTGCGCCACCAGCCCACCCGTGTATTTTGCCTTGTGTCTACTGACCCTCAATAAAAGAGTACTTGCAATTTTGCTTCCGCTTCATGAGTTATGACAGAAGTGTCACGCAGGGAATTGTGGGAATGTCATTTTACGTTTTTTCACTGTAAATTATACAATGACTTGTTCTTTTTCATTTCCAAAAACTGTAAATTTAACAGTATTTTACTGTAAAATTACATTAAATGTATGGTTAGAACTATCGCAGTTATTCACTGTATTTACTGAAACTTTCTGTTAAACAATTAATGGTTTTTCACCGTAGCATTTTTTTACCGTCTTTTACCGTTAAAATCACGTATGTCCTAACTCAACCCCTACCCCTAAACCTACATATCACAGAAACATACGCAAAACACTAGATTTAAATAAAAACCTGTTTTGACCAATTTATAAGCCTTTTAAACTAGAAAAAAAAATATACTCAGAAAAAAAAAAAAAAACACACATGCAGACCTTCTTTCTAGATTTTGTCTAAAGGTTAAAAAAAACTGAGATTTGAGATTTTCCTGACTAATATTTCATACTGTATGTCAGGCTTTACAGTGTTAAATCCACCACGTCACTGGGGTCCAAGCAATTCACTCTCACCTCTCCTCTATGTTTGCTAAGGCAGTCTCCTCCGCTTCCTTCTTGATGCTCTCAATAAGAGGCGTCCAGCGCTCAGTCTGCGTCTCCACGTCCTCCTGATCCTGCATGGCCAGCACGTGTGGAAGGATGTTGGGTATCACCTGCAGCAGAGATGAGTTCTCCTGCTGCACCTGGACGTCCTGCCCCGAGTCCTGCTCCCTCTGCTGGGCATCCCAGTCTGTGTCCACCTCCTCCAGCACCATCTCACACGGGTCCTGTAGGATGCAGACTGCACCCACAACAGGAAAAACCACAGGTCATAGCAGGGGTTAGGCCCAAAGATTAAATAAATGCTTTTGAATTCCATTTCTACCGAGTATCTTAGTGTTTTTGTGTAAATGCATCACAACTGACATGGCATCCTCTGAATTGAAAGTGTGTGGAGTTACTTCCAGTGGGAAAAAATGTGCATCATAGAAACATCATAACATTGATCCCATTTGAACCCAGAGTGGTTTGTTGTAATGGAGGTTTATGGGGGGTATGGTTAATTTTTTACCTGGCAGACCAGCTAAACCAGAGGTCTTGAACCCTGCTCATTGGGACCCACTGTCCTGCAGAGTTCAACCCTAACTAAACACACCTGAAGCAGCTAATCAAGCTCTTCAGGATCTCTTGAAAATACTCAGGCTGGTGTGCTGAAGCAGGTTGATAATAAATGGCAGGACAGTGGGTCCCCAGGAGCAGGGTTGAAGAAGACCTCTGAGCTAAACAAAAGCTTGACTAGGCTAGGCCAATTAGAAACCAGTTTGTTTTGCTTTATTGTTTTGTTTTATTTAAATAATTTATTTAAGGTTCTCTAAGCGATGTCACACGTTTTTTAGGCCAAAACATTTTTTTTGTCACATACAGCAAACATCTCCTCACTATCCGCTAGCTGCCTGTCCCCTGAACACACTGTAAAAAAAATGCGGTCTCTGTAGACGGCCCAGGCTCCACAAACGGCAAGAAAAACAAACTGGCCCAGCCTGGACCACGAAACATAACAAACAGTGTTCCAGCCAATTACCGACAAGAATGATTTGGGGGTGGGGGTTGGGTGGTTTGTGCGTGTGCACATGAAGGGGGGTGTGGGGAGTGGAGGAGAGAGAAGCATGAAGAGGGAAGTCAGCTAGAGGAGAGATGTCCTAGACAACGACAACGTTAAAAATGTATATTCTTGAGAATTTTGAGGGGAGGGACAGGAGGAGGGAGGGTTGAGCTAGCCTCCGTTTTGTTTGACAATACTTTGAACGTCAACAAGAAGTGACTTCACCCAACATCGCTTAGAGCACCTTTAATGTTAGTTGCATTGACTATATATTGTATTGAAAAGCAACACATTTTAGACCCCAATGGCTAAATTTGCACAACTGATGAAACAGAAAAATTCCTATCCTACCGTACAACCAGGGCTTGACATTAACCCACCAAGAATTCACATAAACACAGTCAGTTATGTTTTAAATGAACGTCAAGTCAATTCACCTTCATTTATCTAGCCAATTTAATATACAATTTAAAAAGGCGTCTATACAGGTGTTGTTTCTGATGCTTCCAAATGTCCTCCTGGACTGGAAAGTCAAAGGAAGTAGTCAGCCACAAGTTTCTTAGAGGGGAGGCCACAGGTGCAGCTTCAAATATGATAAACTTCATCAATATCTGAGTTACTTTTTCAAATAAGTAACGCAAGTTACTTTGTTTTCCCATTTATTAACTGACAGCTCTCCTGTCCTCATGTTGAGAGAGTGCAGAGGCGTTGTGTGCGTATTTAACATGATGCTTATTGTAGTTCCAGACTAAATGTGAGCAGGCGTTTACTCGTCTCACTTGCACAAAAACAGATTCCTCAAAAGGAATAAAAACAGTCAAATGCAAACTCTGAATATTACACAAACCTGCAATAATTAAATATGTTAAATTACACAAATATATTTTATGTATTTAATCACACTTTATTAACCAATGCCTTTGCTGCTGCCCTTCAATGATCCAATTCAACCATGCTAATAAGGAAAAGTTACTTTAGATAATTTTTCATTTTTTGTTTTTATTGCTGAAGAGAGTTGAACTTTCTTCTCCTGTGCCCTGTTCTTCTGCAATCCAGAATGGCAGCACAGCTGAAGGTTTGTTTGAGCTGCAGGCGTGGATTTGCATTTGCTTCAGCCTGAGGCTCATTCATTTCACTTTTGGTGTGAAAGGCCCTTTACATTCGCCAAAAATAGAACTTTTATTAATTTATTTTTGATAAAAGCAAGCCCAGCCCAGGTAAAAAGAAGTTACTAAGTAACGCAATTACTTACTTTTTTAAGGAGTAATGCAATATTGTAATGCATTACTTTTAACAGTAACTTTCCCCAGCACTGCATATATGCCCTAAAGTGCTAAAATTCACTGATACAGAAATGCATTTTTAAAAATGCATCAAAACATTTTATATTTTATAATTCATCAAAGCTCCTGCAGTTGCAAATAATACAGAACAATATTTAATTTTTGCATTTTACTGTACACATTTATGCTCTGACCACACAACAAACAATCTGCTTTTATAAATCATTTATTTATTAGTGATTTCATACAGCGCACAAAGTAAGGTAGCTGCCTGTGCTGTGCTAGCAATAGCCTTTCACAATAAAACATAAATAGCGCCAATATACAGCATAATAATATTCAGATATTGATGAATCATGCACAGTGGCTTTGCTAACATGCTAAGCATGATAAAAAACAGGTAATGGGTTGTTATTCAAAGCATTTAGACTAACTGGTGCTTTTATAGCAGGCAATGTACATATTGGCAAACACATTTAGTGGCATGGGGATTTATGGGTATGTTTTTTTTTTTTTTTTTTTGCTTTATGGCAACAATATTGGTTATAATTGTGCTCCTTAAAAGGTTTTAATGTTAAGTTCAATGGTTTAATATTTATAGACAACTAAGTATGTTTATTTCTTCAAAAAAAGTGTGAACATTTTGGATTTGTGGTGCTTTTTGGGACTGGAATATCTGATCAATCAAAGGCAGACATATTGAATTCCCGTTTAGTGAGAATGACGGAGCAAAAACAGACACTATACATCTAAAGCAGCAAATGGCATTGTAAACTCTTGACTGGGCACCTGTATGTTTACCGCATGTCTCTTTGAGGTAGCCAATGCACTAAATAATTAAAAGCCAGCAAGCAACGAATCCCTGTAATATAGTTAACAGAAATCACCAAGGAAGTTTACATGAAAAAGCACATTCATTGGTGTTGTAGCTCTATTGAACTACAGGATATTGATGTGTGTTTCTGTCTGAACATCTCTCGCTGTCTCTGTGTGGATGTAATGACTCTCCCAGTCGTCTTCTCCTTATGTTTAGGGGGCTCTAACCATCTTCTCCCCTGAAACAGAAGGAGAAGAGGAGCTGAGTTAACACCTCCACCCTACAAATAAGCATTTTGAGACAATAGCAATGCCTCTGATATGTTCAAATATAATCTTGGAGGACAAAAAAAAAAAAAAAAAACCTGTCCCTGCAAAACTGTCTGAAGTCATTATACCTACTATATATGTGTGTGTGTGAAGATGTGTTAAAACAACTTACCGTTTTGAACGATATCAGAACTGTCCTGCAAATAAACAAAGGAAAAGGGTAAATGGAACACTAGTAGTGAAATTTCTTTCTTTCTTTTCACTTAAATTACACTACTTTGTGCTCACAATTTACCTCTTTTGGTTTCAGTACTGGTTGTGGCATCATGCGTCCAAACCCCTGTACAATCCAGCCAACCATACTTGAAAACAAATGAAATATAATGCATGTCATTAGACTTATATACATATAAAAATAATTCAAATGTATCCAAACAATAAAAAGGCCTCAGATATGTGTTATGTTCAGAATGGAATACTAGTATAATGATAACTGAATGCTACCCAATACAAAACAAAACAAAACAAAAGGAAAATAATTTTTCCTTTTTTAAACCAGAAATGATATGCGAAAGATGTAGTTTCTTCTTTACTGATTCTAACACTAATGAATAGAATAAGTAGATACAAACTATTATCTGCAAAGAGGTCAATATTTTATTTTGTGCGCATTTGTGTCACGCCTGCCAGCCAGAGTGCCTGTGATAGCCACCAGAGGGCACTCCTTTCATATTTGTTATCTCATCATGGACTGCATTTCCCATAACCCATTGCCCAGACTCATTATGCCTGATTGCGTTCAGCTGTTTCTCATTACCCTTGTTGACTCTGCCTATAAGCCCTGTGTATTCACACATTCATTGCAAAGTCTTGTAAGTGTCACACTGCATTTCTGAGTGCTCTTGCTGGTTTCCTGTGTAATGGTTCTGACTTTATACCTGGATTTCACTGTCTGCCCTTTGTTTTGATCTATTGCCTGTTTTATGGATTATGGTTCTGAATTGACAGAATAAAACTGCATTTGGATCCTAAACCAGTGTGTTTCAGGGCAGTTACGTGAAAATTTGCGTGTACAGTTTTGTTCAACTTAACATTTAAAAATACAACATCTGTTCTTTTTAATTTTTCTTGCCATGGTTAATAAAAGGAAAAAGTAAATGGACGCAGAAGTTCATGGACCCAAAGCGTAATGAAATTAAACCAAAAACAAAACGTGTGTAATGATACAGTATATTATGTTCAGAATGGAATATATTACTATTGCTAACCAAATACTACCAAACAAAAGTACATAAAAAAGTGTGTGTATATATATATATATATATATATATACACATACAGTTGTAATCGAAATTATTCAACCCCCATTGCAAATCAGGTTTATTGGCAAAATTGACAGACTTTCAGCTGTTTGCAATGAACAAATCAAACAAAAGTAATTGAAACAGTTCAACACAACAAATGTTTCAAGTGGTTTTTCCCAAATTCAACTGCAAATGCAACTTTTAATGACTTCTGCAGTCTCAAAATTATTCAACCCCTTGAATAGAATCCCTTACACTCTGCAAAACAGGTCTCGTCTCAAAGGGCTTTATTAGCTGCACCAGGTCGGCTTAAGCTAGTACACAACACATGAAATATCTGAACTGGCTAGGTTTGTTGAGTGTCACTTTTGACTGCATGTTAGAAATATGGCAAAAGAATGGTCCAAAAAGTTAAGAGAAAGATATCATCGCCCTTCACAAACAACAGGATATAAAAAGATAACAAAGGCACTAAATGTTCATTGAGACACCGTTGGAAGCAGAGTTCGCTAGTTCAAAGTTAAACGAACAGTGGTTACACTACCTGGACGGGCAGAAAAAGGAAGCGATCAACGGCTGAAACCAAATTTCTGAAAAATAGGTTCAGAAAAACCCTCGAAAGACAAAAGACCTGCAGCAAGACTTGGTGGCAACAGGCACTGAGGTTTCAGCTGCACAGTAAGACACGTACTAAACGCATACCGGACTTCAAGACGTACCACCACTACTGACCCAAAAGCACAAGAAAAGTCGGCTCCAATTTGCTCAAAATCATATAAATAAGCCACATAAGTTTTGGGATTCTGTTCTGTGGAGCGATAAAACAAAACTGGAACTTTTCGGCCCTATGGATCAGCGGTATGTCTGGAGGAAGAAGAATGAAGCATATGCTGAAAAGAAAACTCTGTCTACAGAAACCTGCAGCGTGTGGAAGGCAAGATGGATTCATTGAAGTATCAGGAAATCCTAGGAGAAAATGTCATGCCGTCAGTGAGGAAGCTGAAGATTGGGAGTCACTGGACCTTCCAACGGGACAATGATCCTAAGCAAACCTCAAATTCCACCAAGACTTGGTCAGAGAAGAAGTCCTGGAAGATTCTACGGTGGCCATCACAGTCACCTGACTTGAACCCCATAGAAAATCTCTGGTGGGATTTGAAGACGGCGGTTGCAGAACACAAACCCAAGAATATTACTGAACTGGAGGCCATTGCTCATGAGGAATGGGCTCAGATTCCTCAGAAACGCTGCCAGAAGCTGCTGTCTGGTTATGCATCTCGTTTGCAGAAGGTCTTAACAGCAAAATGGTGTTCTACTGAGTACTAAAGATGCTTCCCATGAAGGGGTTGAGACTGCAGAAGTCATTAAAAGTTGCATTTTCAGTTGAATTTAGGGGAAACCACTTGAAACATTTGTTGTGTTGAGCTATTTCAGTTACTTTTGTTTGATTTATTCATTGCAAACAGCTGAACATCTGTAAATGTTGCCAATAAACCTGATTTGCAATGGGGATTGAATCATTTTGATCACAACCGTATATAAAAAATGTGCATTAAACCAGGATGTCGAGGTTTGGTTGTTTTACATAGCCATTGACATTATAAGGAATGGGGGCGGACACTTACTTTGTGCCTTTGGGATCCTCAGCTAGTTTGGGTTGCTCAGGAGCTGCGGGTACAGGTGCGGGTGGGGCTGCAGGTGCTGGTGCTGGTGTAGGTGGGGGTGGAGGTGCAGGAGCAGGTGTCGGTTCAGGTGCTAAAAAAAAAGAAAAAAAGTCAAATGCAGAACACTCTGTCTCCAAGGAAGCCCAACCGAGCATTTTTGATTTCTAAAATTCTACCTGGCTCTTGTTTGCAGGGTGTGACAGGAGCAGAAGCAGCCCTCGGAGCTGATGTTTCCGTACCAGGGGGAGGACGAAGATGCATAGGAGACTGAGGGACTACCTTCTCAAAACCATGCTTAATCCATTCTATTACCCTGAAAGAGAAAGAGACAGACACATTAAAGGAAGAGTTCAGCCATAATGAGAATTCTGATTAGCTTCTGACAGCTCATTAACATATACCTGGGAGAGAAGGGAACGTTAGCAACGTCTGGCTCCTCATCAGACACAACCTCCACCACAGGAATATGAGGCAGCGGCTCAGCATCTGGTGGGAGAGAGAATCATGTCACATGTGTCCTTTCCGTTCTCATCAGCCCTTCCCAATGCAAATTCTTTCAAAAATAATAATTGCCAAAGGTTATGCAGTTCTAGATCAAGTGGTTATCAAGAGGCTGCACTCACCACAAATGTCTTTGGCCTCTTGTACCTGCGAAGAGAAGGAAACACAAATAACTCTTACTGTGTGTGGCCTTTGATTTAATATTGGTGTTAAAATTAAGAGGCCAGGAGCTCTAGATCAGCTTGCACTTCTGTTTTTCTCTGTCTATATTATGTCAAGCAGCCAATCATTCATTTGTAAAGATTTTTTCGAATATATCAGTGTTTCTTCAACTTTGTGGACTTTTGGCTCAGTAAACTTAGAAACTGTTAAAATAAAACTATATTTTATCTCAATTTATTTCTTTAACACATCATGTATCTCATATTTCATCTCACGCTGGAGAAATGTAGATTGTGTGAAAAAACACACTGAACTCATCTTGACACATTAAATATGTTTCACACTTGAATTATATTTTAAGATTGAAATTCTGGGTCTGTGAATAGTGTAAAACAATAAAATATACATAAAACACATTTGAAAAAACCCTGCAATAAATAAATAAATAAACCATTTAGTTTTATAGTTTTAATGTGGTCGTGTAACAAAGTGTTAGTTTACAAATAAATTAAGGTCACCATGAAATCAAAATGAATTTTTTTTTATATTTTAAGGAATATTGCAGTGTTTATTATAAATGAATTAGCCATGCTCATCATTATTTATTAAAATTCATGTGCCCTCGTAATCTTTAAACAAAATAACGTCCACACCCTCTTGCAGCGACATCTATTCTCTTCTCTGATGATGCGTTTACTGGTGTGGGGGCGGGACAACCTGTCACTCACATGAGATTCACCAATAGCAAACCACAACCATCCAATCAATTACATATGGACAAAATCGAGTCCCGCCCAACATTTGATCTGGTTCATAAAGCTGTTTCACTCGGATATACGTCACAAAAGGAAAGAAAAGACTTAATGGTTGAAGAAACACCCATATGTAACATATGTAAGCAAGTATGCACATTTTAAGCTGCTAAAGTAGCCATGCAAGCGTTTGAGATGTCCGTTGCTGCAGGGTCATACCATAGTGATGTACGAATATAGCAGGATATTTGAAACGCAATGAGGCTCAAATTAAGAGTATTTCTTAAAGACTCAATCTATAACCGCCCAAAGCATTCAGCTTGTGTTTACAACTTTAATTTGTTGTAACACTATCTGTGATCATAACATAGCTGTGAGGGATCAAGTAGAACTATATAAAGTCATTAATATTCATCAGTTTGGGCTAATTCTGGATCCACTCTCGTGGTGGAGTTTAGACCAAGTAATTCAAATGAATGTCTCTGTACATCACCTCACATTTAAAGGGGACATATGATTGTGCAATCTTTGAAATGAAACCGTAAGTAGACTTCTTTCAGTTTTCACAATTAACATTCACAGATCCTTTACTGAAACTGAGCTGCAAAAATGGGTAATTCGGATTAAACTTGTTAACATCAGATTTAAACATTCATCATCATGTGATGATGAAAAGTCTAGAATATGGCCCCTTTAATGCTGATTTGTGGGACAGATGAGGGAACAGCGAGCATGATCCTGACACAGCTTACTCCAAAAGCAATGTACTTACTGGAGGATCCACTTTAACCACTGGAACAACTGCAGGCTAATTGGAAATGAAACAAACTCTCACAGAAGCTCCTAGAAAAGCTAAAGACACCTTTGAGACTGGTGCTCTGGTAGGACTAACTCCATCAACTCTGTTAGTGTCACTATATGTTCAAGTCACATTTTTAAAATCTAAAACAAACAGTGGTGGAAAGAGTACTAAATAATTGTACTTAAGTAAAAGTATTGCTACTTAAGTAATAATTTACTTGAGTACAAGTAGAAGTACTGAAAGATAATATGACTCAAGTAAGAGTAAATAAGTAGTTTGCTTAAAAACTACTCAAGTAACTACGTTACAAAGTACTTTAGTATTATTTTTCTATTTTTACCCAAAATGGGGAGATGATAGCGATATGGAGCGCTAAACACTCTCATGTCAATTCTGTTTCATTCATACTGGAAGCCCAGTACTGATTCATACCTCGCGCAGAAAGTCCACAAGTGAAATTCATGGATTCAACTTATGACGTTTCAGGAAATGCCAATATGGATATAATAACATGCAAATAGAGACATTTGACTGAAGAAATATGAAGACAAACACATGATAGCAATATCTTAGGTATTTTCATAAGAATGATGTACGTCTTTAAAGGGATAGTTCACCAAAAAAGGAAAATTAGCCCCTGATTTATTCACCCTCAATCCATCCTAGGTGTATATGACATTCTTCTTTCAGACGAATACAATCAGAGTTATATTAAAAAATGTCCTGGCTCTTCCAAGCTTTATAATAGCAGTGAATGGCTAGAGAAAATTTGAAGCCCAAAAAAGTGCACCCATCCATGATAAAAGTGCTCCACTTTTACTCCAGGGGGTTAATAAAGGCCTTCTGAAGTGAAGCCATGTGTTTGTGTAAGGAAAATACCCATATTTATAACTTTATAATCTAAAATAACTAGCTTCAGCCAGACGACCGACCATACGCATCGATTTACGGTGGAAGACTAACCCCTGACTCGACGCACAACGTATATATTATAGAAGAGGAGCTTCAGTTTGTTGCACAGCCCTATTTGTTTAAACCGCGAGAGGGGCGTCTAAGCTTACGATACTCCTACATTCTATTACATCATACATGTGTCACAAGTTACTCTTGTGGCGCAAGTCAATTTGCTTAGTATGTGTACAATCATCTGGCGGAAGCTAGTTATTTTAGATTATAAAGTTATAAATATGGGTATTTTTTAAAAACCCATGGCTTCGCTTCTGAAGGCCTTTATTAACCCACTGGAGCAATGTGGAGTATTTTTTTTTTAATCATGAATGGATGCACTTTTTTGGGTTTTAATTTTTTTCCAGCCATTCAACTTGGAGGATCCAGGACATTTAATTATGTGTGAGTAAATCATGGGCTAATTTTCATTTTTGGGTGAACTAACCCATTAATGCAATGCTAATCAACATAGCCTGTATTATAGAATTTAATAAAATAATATATTCTCACACATGAAACCACAGAAGTAATTTCAAGTAATTTGATATTAAATATTAAAACATGATATTAAACTCATAAATTGTAGTTTTTGACGGTATGCTAAGCAAACATACTTTCCCTGTTGTCAAGAGAAAATGTTTTATTACAAATCTTTAAAAGTAAGTCCAGGTAAGATCATTTGAATGTTTTTATTTGAATAATTTCATATTTTTCATATTTCATATTTGCTTTTACATGCATCTGATTGACAGACAAATCATGCGATCTTATTTCACTGTTGTTGAGGGTTTTTCAGCTTTGTACAAAGTTTGCTTCGTACATTTATTTTAACTGTATTGTTAAAGAGGGCGAGCTTTACCTTTCAGTTGAACTGTGTTAATGTTTTCAAGACACTTACATTGTTCTTGCTCCGTCCAAGCAATAACGGTGTCCATGTTATGAGCCGAGTTTTTTTTATTTACTTCAACTGCTCAATGCTCTGGTAATATCAATGGGATGACCCATTTCAGGAGTTGCCACAATTACATTTTAAAATCAGAATATGAGCATAGCTCACTTATATTCAGTAAAATATTGAAACGTTAGCAATACGGATTTTAAACACGAGTGCCAGTGAAGTTTTGATTGGTTTTGCACCCGAGTCAGACCTGTCTGTTATTGGCTGAAACGCTTCAGAACTGTCTGTTATTGGCTGAAGCGCAGGGCTGAGGGCTCAGCCTCCACAGTCGTTTGAAAAGTGTTTGTGAAATGTAAGCTCGCTCTGAACTTGCTCCGTCGGCACCATAGACTGTAAAAAAATAGGTCGGCACCTTTGTCAAAGTACTCTGTACTTTTGGTGAAAAATAAATGTAGCGAAGTTGAATACTTTATTTTAATTCTACTCAAGTAAAAGTAAAAGTACCACAATTTAATTATACTCAAGAAAGTAGAAAAAATCTAAAAATCTACTCAAGTACTGTAACGAAAGTATTTGTAATTAGTTACTTTCCACCACTGAAAACAAAAATCTAAACATCTAATGTAAATAAGTAAATAAATAAAATAAATAAACTAAAATGTTTCAAAATATCATTCCTCAGTTTTTATCTAATAACAAATAGAAACTTTCTCAGTAAAAATGATAACGAATGTTCTCTTACGAGAGGTTCTCTCGTATTGCCTAAGTTAGCTTACGCTACGGGTAAAGTCATCTTTTCTCGAGATATGAAGCCAAAAAATTATCCTTAATTTTTAATTCATTGTCAACGCAGTGCAGCAGCTAGCAGACCTAGAGGGGGCTTCCTAGCGCGCTCATTGGCTGCTCCGCGGCAACTGCATAAGCCTACCAGTGAGCCTGGCGTGACGTCACGCCCAATGACGCCTCACGCGTCACAGCCCGCCAAAAGGGGAGTGGCTTAGCGTATATAAGGAAGGCTCGGAGGCTGATTCTCTGGTTTTCCGTCTCTTCAGCGAAGCTCTTCGCATCGCTGCACTCTGAGAGAAGCCGCCGCCGCCGAATCAAGCGCCTGCAAGCTGAGGAAAGCGCCTGAGGAAGCCGGCCGTCTTCGCCGCCTTCAGCCATCCGTGCCTGCTTCGCTATCCGGCGACAGTATCCTTTTTACTTGCTTCTGCTGTGTGTTCGCCCCCGCGACACACTTTCTCTAAAAGAGCCGGGGCGTTTGTTCAAAATGCCTCGTATTTCCTGCGGCTCGTGCCGAGCCCATCTCAGCGACAGGGACCGCCACGTGATCTGCGCTCTCTGCCTGGGACGTGACCATGCAGCCGTCGCCATGTCTTCGGGCGGCTGCGAGTTTTGCGAAGAACTGCTGATGTCGACCCTGCGGGCTCGACTCGCCTTGTTCGACGCCGAAGCTGCTACTCCACTCCACACTCTCTGGGCCGCGTAAAAAGAAACGCCGCTCTCAGAGACCACCGGAGTCCGATGGGCCACCCAGGTTTCCGCCGGAGCCTCTGCCCTCCCGTCTAAAGCCTGCAGGACTACTTCAGCACTCGTCAGCCGCGCCTTCGCTGCCGCTGGACAGGCTGCTTCCGCCCTGCACACAATGGCGGTCCTCCAGATACTCCAGGCCGATCTCCTCCGCCAGTTGGACGAGAAAGGCCCGAGTCAGACCGCCCTGACGGACTTACGCAGCGCGACGGACCTCTCTCTTCGCGCTACTAAGACCGCGGCCCAGGCCATCGGGAGATCCATGGCCTCGCTTACAGTTACCGAGCGCCATCTGTGGCTAACGCTCGCAGACATGGGTGAGTCTGAACGGTCCGTTTTCCTCAACGCCCCGCTCTCCCCTACCGGCCTCTTCGGCCCCGCTGTAAGTGGCATCATGGATCGTTTCTCGGAGGTACAGAAGGCGTCACAGGCCATGAACCTTTTCCTGCCACGCTGCTCGAGTTCCGCTGCAGGCCGCTCTCAAGCTCAGCCTCCTGCACGCAGCTCCACACAGCGCTCATCTCGACCTCCGTCTTCGCAGCAGCGACAGCGCGGCCGCCCTAGGTCGCGCTCAACCAGCCAGCGCAGACCGCCTCCCCCTCGGGGCCCCCGGCCTAAGATCACGCTGAAGCCCGAAGCTGCGAAGTCCTCCTAGCATGCGCAGGGAGGAAAAGACGGTTGGGTCCCGCCGCGGCCGGACCGCCGTCAAAGCGCACATATTTTCCTCTGTCAGTCCCCTTAGAAAAGGCTACTGCAGTAGTGTTCACCGCAGCCAACGAGTCAGTTACACAACTCGCTCGCCTGCACTCAAACGCCGTTCTCACGGCGACCCAGAGAAATCTCAAAAGAGTATAAAGTCTGGTTATCCGGCTCACGCCGACGGTGTTGTGAGTGTAGTAAATGTGCCCACTCCCCAGTGTTCACCTCTACACACAAGCACAATTTCCCCTGTGTACCACACAGAGCACACTCTCATAAAGCGGGTTTGCGCCGCTCGAGTGTCAAATGTAGGTCATGTGCCCACGTTCAAGTGCCCACGCCTACACATTGCCCGCTCTGTCTCACAACTATCTCAGGGGTCATATCACATAAAGCCCCCCGCCACTGGCCGTGTTATGAATGTAAGCCCTGTGCCCGCCGGCGAGCGCTCACACTTACTAGTAAACACATTAACGCCCACGCCGCTCTCGCGTCACGGGTTTCGCACTGCAAAATGCTCTCCGTCCCAAATGGCCGAGTCGTTGAGTGCTGTCCAGCCAGTTGTTGCTATCAGCGAGCCCCTGTTCCCCAGAATCAACAGCGCGCGCACCGCGCAGATCCCTCTGTTAAGTGTTCCCTATCCCGCGCAGTGCAGCGGTCGGGACCCAGAGGCCATTCGACCCCTAGCCATGCATGCAAGAGCATGGGAGGCTATCCCGGGCGTGTCAGAATGGGTGTTGAACATTGTGAAACAGGGCTATTCGCTTCAATTCGCTCGCCGTCCCCCGCGCTTTCGAGCACGGACCGAAACGAGAGTGAATGCGGAAGCAGCCCATCTGCTTCATACAGAAATAGCGAAACTATTACGCAAAGGGGCGATAGAACGAGTGCATCCTTCTTTGACCGAGACAGGCTTTTACAGCCGTTATTTCCTCGTTCCCAAGAAGGACGGAGCTCTCAGACCCATATTAGATCTGAGATATTTGAACAAAGCTCTCATGAGACGGCCGTTCAAAATGCTCACGACCAGACAAATCCTCGCGCAAATTCACCCGAAGGACTGGTTTATTTCACTCGATCTGAAAGACGCATACTTTCAGATTCAGATTATACCCCGTCACAGGCCATTCTTGAGATTCGCCTTCGACGGTCAGGTATATCAGTACACCGTCCTTCCGTTCGGCCTGTCTCTAGCACCCCGTACATTCACGAAGTGCATGGACTCGGCCCTCACTCCCCTGAGAACACAGGGCATGCGAATCCTGAACTATTTGGACGACTGGTTGATTCTAGCGCAGTCAGAGGAAGAACTCATTTCCCACAGGCTAGCGCTTCTCAGCCATCTGGAAAACTTGGGTCTCTCGGTCAACTGGACCAAGAGCTCATTAATACCCAGTCAGTCAATCTCTTTTTTGGGAATAGAGCTGAACTCGGTTGCCATGACGGCCAGACTGTCGACACAGCGCGCGCGCCGTATTCGACATCTCGCCGCGTCTTTTCAGAAAGGCAGGTGTTTCCCCCTGAGAACATTTCAGATGATGTTGGGCCACATGGCCTCAGCTGCAGCGGTGCTTCAGCTGGGCTTACTGCGCATGCGCCCGCTTCAGCGCTGGCTGAAAGCGAAAGCGCCCCGCATAGCGTGGATTACTGGCGGCACGCGAGTCAGTGTGAATCAGGGCTGCGTCTCAGCCCTGCAGCCCTGGCTGGCGGCCGAATGGTACCAAACAGGGGTGACGATGGGAGTTATCTCGCACCGGAAAACGATCTTGACAGACGCCTCCAACCTAGGATGGGGAGCGCTTTTCGAGGGCAGACCGGTCTATGGCCTCTGGTCAGACCGGGAGAAATGCCTCCACATAAACTATCTAGAGAAGTTAGCGGTCGAGAACGCGCTGAAGCATTTTCTCCCATACCTGCGGGAACACCATGTACTAGTCCGCACAGACAACATGTCAGTGGTGTCCTACGTGAACCGTCAGGGCGGGATCAGATCCAAAACCCTCTGCGCTCTGGCGGAGCGCCTCCTCGTTTGGGCTCAGGGCTCATTGCGCTCGCTGAGAGCCTCGCATGTACCTGGTCACCTGAACGACGGCCCAGACAAACTGTCCAGGGACAACGTTCCCCCCTCCACCTCTTTGCGTCAAAAGACAACGCTCACTGCCCGATATTCTTCTCAGAGAGCGAGGACGCGCTGGCCCAAGCCTGGCCCAGCGTCCCGCTATACACTTTTCCCCCGATCTCGCTGCTACCCCAGGTGATCGGGAGGATCAGAGAAACGCGCCACTCAGTGCTCCTAATAGCCCCGTACTGGGAGAACCAGACATGGTTCCCGGAATTAGTGTGGCTGGCAGACTCAGCCCCATGGCCGATCCCGGTGAGAAGAGACCTTCTCTCTCAAGCCCGCGGTTCGATCTGGCATCCCCACCCAGAGCGCTGGGCTCTGCACGCGTGGAGAATCAACGGATACTCGTTGATTTGCCAGAAGGGGTTATGAACACGATCACGCAGTCGAGAGCCCCCTCTACGAGGCGGCTTTACGAGTCAAAATGGTCTGTGTTTAATAAGTGGTGCACGGGGAAAAATCTGAACCCACAGACGTGTGGTGTTTCGTGGGTTTTATGCTTCCTTCAAGAGCTGCTGGATGTGGGCAGGTCCCCCTCCACGCTCAAAGTTTATGTTGCAGCCATTGCAGCTTTCGCCGACTCGGCGCGCGGCCGCGCATTAGGAAGGAATGAATTCATCACCTGCTTCCTCAGAGGAGCCAGGAGGATGAATCCCCCACGGCCCCCCTCGGTTCCAATTTGGGATTCTGTCTTTGGAAAGCATATCCCTTCGAACCTTTAGACTCTGTGGATCTGAAATACCTCACGTTCAAGACCGTTTTTCTGATAGCTCTGTCTTCAGTCAAACGCGTGGGTGACTTGCACGCGTTATCAGTTAACGCGTCGTGTCTCAAGTTCGGACCGAACGACTCTAGAGTCATTCTCAAACCGAGACATGGTTACGTCCCCAAGGTAATGGGCACTCCGTTCAGAGCGCAGGTCATTTCCCTCTCAGCCCTACCGGCCTCCAGTAGCGAGGTTGACAGTAGGCTGCCCTGTCAGGGCTCTGAGGAGTTACGTTACGCGCTCCGCCGTTTTCAGGCGTTCGGAACAGCTGTTCGTTTCGTTTGGAGGGCGCACCAAAGGTCTCGCCGCCTCGAAACACAGCCTGTCCAGATGGATAGTGGACGCTATTGCGGCAGCTTACGCGTCCAAAAACCTGCAGTGCCCCTTGGGCATACGGGCTCATTCCACCAGAGGCGTGGCCTCGTCGTGGGCATGGTCCAGCGGGATTTCCATTCATGACATTTGTACAGCGGCAGGCTGGGCCTCCCCCTCTACATTTGTTAGGTTCTATAACCTGGAAGTTCCTGCCCTGCAGGCTAAATTGCTATCAGTCTAGATCATATGTATGACCCGCCCTGGCTATGCACGGGCTACTTATTCGATTTAGCTCTCCTGGTTGAGCTGCACCGAAAATGGGGTTATGTCAGTGTCTGTTTAGACCGGCAGAGCCGTTCTACACCCCTTAACGTGTGCTTATGAACATGTGCTGGCCATTCTGTTGGCCACCTGTTTTTCCACTTATCAGTGTTCCCAGGGCTTCCCCTGGGACTCATATTGTGGATGCTAGGCGCACACGGCGTTGACAAGGGGTTCCCGTAGCGTAAGCTAACTTACGCAATACGAGAGAACCTCTCGTAAGAGAACGTAATCGGTTACTAACGTAACCTCGGTTCTCTCTAGAAGTGGGAACGAGTATTGCGTAACCCGCCGTGCTTGCGCCACGAGCTCATGTCGCTTCAGTCGACGGAAAACCAGAGAATCAGCCTCCGAGCCTCCCTTATATATGCTAAGCCACTCCCCTTTTGGCGGGCTGTGACGCGTGAGGCCCCCCTCTAGGTCTGCTAGCTGCTGCACTGCGTTGACAATGAATTAAAAATTAAGGATAATTTTTTGGCTTCATATCTCGAGAAAAGATGACTTTACCCGTAGCGTAAGCTAACTTACGCAATACTCGTTCCCTCTTCTAGAGAGAACCGAGGTTACGTTAGTAACCGATTACGTTTTTTTATGGAAGCATGGTTTTGCCATGGAATAAATTAAAAAAGATTAAAAAGTCACAATGACCTTTTTTATTTTATTCTTTTATTAATCACTTTTTTATACATCTTGGTAAAGTTTTGTTTTCATAGTTCATAATTTGTTATTTAAAATCTCTGTCCCACTTTTTTAAGTGTCTTTACAATGTACTAACATTTAAATTATCAATTTACATTTACATTTATGCATTTGGTAGACGCTTTTATCCAAAGCGACTTACATTTCATTTCAAGGTACATTCTTATCAGTTCTTGGTTTCCCTGGGAATCGAACCCATGACCACCAACGCTCTACTATTTGAGCTACAGGAAAGCAATGCACTGATTGTGTACACACTGATTGTTTTTACATTGTACTTACATGTTTTTATATCCCCATTTAATTACATATTATGTAACTACATCTGTAGTTACATGTTTAAACTTAATCATCACATTAAAATAAAGTGTAACCAATGATCATTCTTCATACAGTAAATACAAATGTCCATGAACAGCTTTAAAAACAAGTCATTAATATGCTCCACAAATTCCAAAATGCTTAACTAATAAGCTTATGCAGTAAACTGCAGTAAATCCAGTAAACTGCAGTAAATAACCAAATAAGTAATCACACTGCACAAAGCCTCACCGTCTTATTGGATTAGTGAAATATGTGTGTCTATACCTCAGTGACCTCCTCTGGCTCTGTTTGACCCTTGTATTTCTCATCCGGCTGTGGAACCACTTTTCCCAGTCCCTGCACAAACCATCCAATCATCCCAGCCCTGATGGAAGAAGAGATACAGTCCATCAGCTGCATGCTCTAGGCACAAGCGAGGACGTGAAAGCATGCAAATAAGCTGATTTGCTCTAAGTCAACTCTAGATGGCAGCAGGGGACAGTAAAAACAAACAGACCTGCCCATAGGTGCCCGCGTCTGTGAAGCAGTAGCCTATGCTAATAAAAAGTTCCATTCCAGTTGTGTTCTTCTAGACGAATATATATATATATATATATATATATATATATATATATATATATATATATATATATATATATATATAGCCTATATACAATTTTATGTTCTATGGAAGCCAGTCTGCATATTAGAACGCTAAAGTTTATGTCTGTTCAGCATCGATCTTTTGCCTTGAGCTGTTAATATGGAAATACAGCTCAGTGCAATAAAGTCTCTTGCGTGTGTAGCATGCAAAAAAGCTATATCCACTATAAGCCTACTCACTGGTCCGACGTGTTACTGCCATCCGTGGTGATATAGTGATGAAAATATGTGTGAAACTCAACACAACATCCATTTCACAGTCATACATACAGATAAAGATGTAAAACACACAAGTATTCCCATGCCACAAGCCATTCATAAACATACAGAATAAAACTGAATCCATATGATTGAAACTATACCTGTTGCTCACTGCATTTCCCTCTTGCTGTTCAATCCGTGGTAAACAAAAAGAAATAATGTTCAACAATAAAACAGACAAACTCATTTGCCCTATACATGTACGTCACCAAGCTTTTTTCCCCCTTTTTTTTTTACGGATGTTTAAATGTTTGAAAGAAAACACTAATTATATATATTTGGATTCTGTTTCAAAATTGCACAAAAAAAGAAGAAGAAAAAAGTTTACATCTAATTTAATTGTACTCAAGTATTTGAAAAGGTAAATTATTTTATTGGGTTCAGAAATAGACTGATTAAATCAAGAAATTAATAAGATTTTACCATTAAAGTACCTATTTTTGTTTATTAGAAGCACTTATGGCGACCTTTCATTTTTTGCATCTTGTAAAACTTGAGGACACAACACACTAGATATTGAACTGAAACTTCAACAATTATTAATATATTTATTTATAGACTGAACACTAACTGTGTTCACGCCGGAGTTACGTTCATGCACCTTCAGCAATGTCCAGAGATAATATGTATTGTTTTATCTTAAAGTCATAGCGACTGAAGAAGGCGACTCTTCATAATGACAAATAATCATATTTTTGTCATGGTTTATACCAAAATAGATCTCAATGACTATAAAGGTTCAGCTGGGACTGAAATTTGATTGGCTTCTAACCTCATTAAAATTGACAAAACAAAAAATGAGAGCAAACATAAAAATATCAATAAATATGTACTTTGCACATTGGCAATCTAAATAAAAATGTTAATGTAACCGAGGAAGTGTGTACGTATTCACTTTCAATGGTACTTAAGTACAGCATAAAAACTCCACAATTATTCTCAAGTTTAGTAATTCATTATGAACACTCAAGAACTGTAATAGTGCAGGTATTCAGTTTCAATAGTACTTAAGTACAGCATAAAGTCTAAGTACAATAACTCAAGGACTATAAGATAAAAAGCATTATCGATTATTATTCATTTGATTATTTAGATCATTTATTTAGCTTTATCATGTGAGTATACTCAACAGGAGTCATGAAAATACCTTAGGTTCAGCGTTGCCCAGTTTAGAGGCGTTCACTGGCTGAGGGAGGGCACTGCTGAACCCATTAGAAAGCCAACTCAAAACACCATTCTGAGAGCTAGCGAGAGAGAAAGAGAGAGATAGAGAGAGAGAGAGAGAGAGAGAGAGAGAGGTAATTAGGTCTGGCAGGATTACAGCGTCTAGAGACACTGGATGCACATATGTACTCCAAACACACACACACACAAACAAAACATCACCTGCTTTCCTCTGAGACCTCCTCCTTTGACTTGGAAGGGTTGGCTTCTGTAAAATAACATCATGAAAAATGTATGAACAATAGCCTACTCTTTTTCTGTGATGTGGTGAATGTTGGTCATTGATCAAAACTGCAGTCAAATTTAATAGAGTGCATGCAGTTACCTTTTTTTACGTCCTCTTTTTTCGTCACATCCTAAAGAATAGTGGAGAGAGTGAAGACATGCTTAAACTGTGACAGACGACTCAGTGTAGAAACACATTTACACAAACACACACTCACTGCTGATGTGGACGCATTGGTCTGGTCCTCCTCTCCCAGTTTCCCAGGAGACGCTGGAGGCTGGGGAACAACTTTTATCACCCAGCTAAACATGCTGTCAGAAATACAGATTAACACCGTCAGTGTCAAATAAGAATGTTTACTATAATGAAAAAGGATCGTCCAAAAAGATACTTGGGTAGTAACAAACTAAAAGTAGCGACACTTCAGTAGTTTCAACCGTTAGGCTACATCACTGTTTTTATTGCCTGCGCTCAGGTAATATAATCAAACGCGTTCACATAAACAGTCAAACATGTAGCTTTAGAAAGTCTGATTTATTCTAATGAATTGCTTCATTCCAAACAGCCGTTTCGGTTATAGGCTAGGCTATATATGGTTAGAAAGTTTGATTTATATAATGAATTTGACCGAAAAGGTCCTATCTCTCTCATGTAGCGTTGGAAAGTCCAGTTAATTCTAGTGAATCTGTTCTTTTGGGAGGTTCGTGTAAATTAGGAGATTAGAATGACTCGCCTGACCGATTCATTCTTCGTTCTAAACGGTCCTATCTCTCTTATAAAGCGTTGGAGTTCAGTTAATTGTAGTGAATCAGTTCGTTCGGGCAGTTATGTAACTGAACAGATTAAAATATTATTCACAGATTTGAGTGCCTGTATTTTCAAACTCAGTTATAGGCCTATATATAAGTTATATAAGCTATTTCTGCCTATTTATCATATATTTACCTGCTCAAGTTTGATACCATCACTTTTAAAACCATCATTGTTTTTGTGTCAGTAAATGATAATTAAGATAATTAATTAATTTTATTAATAATTTCAGCCTTTTAATAAGTCTTTCTTTAGGCATTAGAGTATCACCACTTAGGCATTTGTTTTTATTATAAGCCTGCATGCATATTTATTCATGCACAGCAGCTGCAGTGACCAATGTGGCAAAATAAGTGTATACACACTTAAAGGGGTGTCACATAAATAATACTGAAGAATAATTTACATTTTATAATCATGGTTCTGCCGGACGGGAAAGCTGTCGTTTAGAGATAATTTCAAATAAATTCAATACTGCAAGAAGAAGTGAACCAGCTATCATTGCATGCTTATGTACTTGAATTTATTTAATAGACTGTCAATCATTTTGCAAATTTGAGTTTGCTGATATGCCTTTGAGGTGCAAATTTTGAAGGGAAGGTGTAGAGTTAGAGTTAACACAGCAGCTGAAACTGCTTACAGCTCCTAGTTTGAAACCAATTGACATAAATCTAACTTTTTCTTGCTCTTGGTCACAGGGGTTTTGCTCCAAAGGGATCATGGCTGTTTGTGTGTGGGCTCCTGTCACTGTTAATCACTGATAAATGCATCTGACCCTAATCTCTCCTGGCTCGAACACCTGCGGAAACAGCCCGAGCCAGCTGTACCTGTCTACCCACACTGTTCCACTTTACACCTGAGCAGAGAAAGATGTAGGCCGAGGCCGCGGACTTCATTGTTCTGCGTGGTCTTACCGTTAACTCAATCTGCTAACTCTAAACTCTCCATTTCAGGCCCGACATGTATTCAAACCACTACTACACTCCCAATACTGCAGATTTAAAATCATCATTCACTTAAAACTCCCCAACTCTGTTTGGTCAATTGATCAAGATCTGTTTTAATACCAGCCCATATACACTGCAACCAATAGAAACACTACTTCCCAAATACACTGAGCCAAACAGCGATTATGAGTGAACTGCACAATGCAGAACAGCCTCTGAGCAGATGGGTGAAAACACTGAGCCAGAGTAGCTTCATGGACTGGTGATTTACTGCTAGTCAAACCAGCTGTCAGGAGGTTCATATGGGTTGACATTTGAAGAAATGAGCTGTGACACACTTCAACTCAAGTCTTCATACATTCTCTAAAAACAGAAAGTTTTATTTCTATATATACACTGCATGGAAATTCAGCCGTCCCCGATCCTGGTAAATATTATGGTGCCAGAAAATGTAATTTGATATAATACAAAATGATGGTAACTCTTTACAATAATGTTCCATTTGTTAACATTTGTTAACATTAGTTAATTACATATTTAACATGAACTGCCCTGTTACGTGTAGTTACTATAGTAGTAATAACAGTAAAAGCATAGTTGCATACAACTGACCCTTACAAACCAAACACTAACCCTAACCCTAATTTTATAGTAAGTACATGTTAATTAATACTCAGTATTTATTTACTCAGTATAATTACTGTAACAAGGGCACCTTAAAATAAAGCGTCTTTTAAATCGTTTCTTAGTCTTAGTTCATGTTAACAAATTTATAATAAATCCTATACTGCTCATTGTTAGCTAATCTGTTGATGCATTAACTAACGTTAACTAATCGACCTGGTTGTTACAATCCACACAATTTTAAATAATTACAGAACAAAATAAAAAACAACAACAATAAAACACTAAACAATGCGCATCAAATGGACATTGATATTAATATTTCAGAGTCTTGCTTGTTAATGTTGGCAGACGCAATATTTACCTGTTGTGTTCAGCAGAAGACAATCATCCCAGAGAGAGGCTGAGGGCTCAAGGACGGGCAGGTGGGGAAGTGGAGGGATTATCCGTGAGAAAGCTCAGCTAACGGGATTAGGCTTTCTCTGGGAGGGATGGACAGGGAGGACCTGGACTTGGACCTTATTAGCTTCACAGAATCCTTTTGAGCTCAGCCCGTATAGGACAACAGAGGGGTCCAGGACAAAGAGTGGAGTCAGAATCCATTGCCAAAACTCCTAAAATAGTAGCCAATCTAAAATATATAGAGTAGTTTTTCCTGGGCTGCTTTGGTAGTCTCATTTAAGATTTTGCACAGTGCATGCACTGCTCAAATCAATTCATTGTAAACTTAAATTAAACTTAAATTAAACAAATTAGTTAAATCAAATGAACTTTTATGAGTATTTAGAATTTTATTTTATTTTAGAATTTTTAGTATTTAGAACTTTCTTTTTCTTTTGAGTTCACAAAACTGACACATTTTAAGTAATCAGAATTATTTCATTGTTTCGCTGAGTTTTATGAACTTGTTTCTTTTAATTAAGACAAACTTAAATTTAACTGAAACTGGGCTGGGATTTCTAATTCCCAGCATGCTTTGCCATGACACTCAAAAGGGAGAGGAAATGCTACTCGTATGACGTGAGTTGACGCTGTGTTTGCTTATAACAGAGAGGGAAGACACGTGTTTTGTATTGTTTATCAAAATTGTACTTAAGTGCTTATCCTGGATGCAGCAACCTGTTTAAAAAATTAAGATTAGACTCACTTGTGTGATCTCAGTCGGGAAGATTGACTTTTACATTTGAGCTCATGCACATACGTCATTATGCGACAGGAAGCTGACTTCCTGACTCCAGACTGCAGGAATGTGCTCAGGACTCTTGAGGCTGTGAATTACAGGTAACAATGTTGTAAATAATGTTCAGTTTCTTGCACAGACCAATTGTTTCGCTTCATAAGACCTCAGTGTGTCGCCAGGAGCCACGGGTATCCATTTTGTCTTGCCTATATATGAAGAGTTCAGATGCAAAAACCTCTAAGTGCCATCTAAAATTTTCTTCTAGAATGATCATTTTTTCAAGCTCAAGCTCGTTTATTTAAGTTTAAACGAGCTCGTTTATTTAAGTTTAAACGTTTATTTAAGTTTATTTAAGTTCAGTCATTTCACTTAAATGGCAATTAATAGGTAATTTTCATTGCCATTTAAGTGAAATTACTGAACTTAAATATACGAGCTTCATAAAAATGATCATTCTAGAAGAAAATTTCAGATGGCACAGAGGCTTTTGTATCTGAACTCTTCATATGTGTTTTTTTACTCTTAAAGTGACGGTAGCCGTTGACTAGCATTATATGAATCACCAAGGACCACAGATTCAGCTAAAAATATTCTTTAGTGTTCTACTGAAGAAAAAAGTCACCTACATCTTAGATGGCCTAAGGGTGAGTAAATTAACAGCAAATTAATTTTTTTTGGTGAACTATCCCCTTAAACGAAAATGAGAAATGTTGCCTTGGAAACAAGGTGAAATAAATATATATATATTTTAAATAATTTATTTCAGTTAAAGTTTATTTTACTTCAAGTAATGAAAATTAAATGATTTTTTTTATGGTTTTAGATTTAGTTAACGATAATACAGTAACCTTGGCTCAATCTCATTTCTCCTTGACTCATTGGATCCCAGTCTCCCCAATGAGATTAATTTCATTGCTAAGGTTATGGTTTAATGCAAGGTAAAAGCTGCAGGTGAGTTTCTGAGCAAGATTCAGTAAGATATTATTGCTCCGGGAAGACATCCTATGGTCATAAGACAAAAATACTAATGTCCTAATTTAACCGGTCTTTAGGGGTCCCTCAAAGGGGTCATATAATGTCATTTTTGTACAAGCTAATATGATTCTTTAGGGTCTAAATTAAAAGTTTGTAATATACTTTAATTAAAAATTCTCATTAGTATTGTAAGAAAACACTCATTTTACCTGGTCAAAAACAGCTCTGTTTTCATCACGCCGTTTCAGTGCATGTGTCTTTAAATGATAATGAGCTTTGCTCACCCCGCCCCTCTGTTCTGTGCGTACACCATTTAAAATAATAATACAAAAACCATAACGCGTTGTTCATTATAAACGTGGGATTATGAATTATATTGAGAAAGTCGTACAGAAAACATGCCATAATGTACCCTGAGTGTAAAAATAGCCACATTCATCCTGAAGCGTGCAAGCTATTTGCAAAGATTAATATAAAGATTAATATAAAGGTCAATAAAACGTTACACTCACTTGTTCTTCTGGAGGTTCAGCAGGAACACGAATAGTTGGTACTGATCCTTTTTTCTGGAGCAGCTTCTTAACAAAAACAGCTTTATACTGACCCTCGTTTGTAAAGCAGTCTTGAGTCTGGTGAAATGATTCGCGCAAACATGACAGCATTGACGTTGATCGTGGGGAATATTCCCTTCGAAAACAAACTCAGCCACTGCGTCTTCAGCTGTACGGATTTAGAAACATCATCAATATGACTGCTGTGTTCGTTATTACACCCAAGAACAGAACACCACACCACAATCGCTAGACGCCATTCTACTCAGCACTCCAGCTATCAACAATGAACGCGCGTCGGCGCGTGCTATGATTGACAGCTCGCTCACGAAGGCGCGAGGGCGGGTCTGTGTTTGAAACGCTGCTGTCAATCACCCATCGTGGGAGGGGCGTCGATATTGTGACGTCACAATATCGAACAGCTTGATTTGAGACAGGAGGAAACATATAAGAAGATTAAATAAAAAACACTGGATGGATTTTTATCATTTTATGATGGTTGTGTACAGGCACTGCCAACACACATTTCAGTACAATCAACTTGTAAAAGTGCATGTACCATTATATGACCCCTTCAAAGCTTCATAAACAAGATCTGATATTGCGAGTGATTCTGGCGATGTTTGTCGCTACCCTTCAGACACGGTGACTATCTCAGTCTGTTGCCATCGCCTCCCAGTTTGCCATCTGGCACATATTCATCAGTGAGATAAGATGCCGTCTCTCGGCTCATGTTTAAAAATTCTCAAAGCCTGAGATGAGTCACTTTCACCTCTGCTCACAACCCTCTGGAGTCTGCTTAATCCCTCCTCCCCATATGTCACCCACCCTGCCACTTATTACAGATGCCACATCACTTCCCTGAGTGGAGGAAACTTCACACAACGTCTGATTATCTGTCAAGAATTTCAATTTTTTTTATTTTGGTAACACATTATCACAACTTTCATTAATGATTCAGAAGGAATCAAAATATAGCTATAGAGTGTATGCGTGTGACGTCACCGTCGGCCACAGTTATTGCAGTTCCCTTTCAGTTCAGACGTACTGACTGATTGGGATCACGCTTAGGGAGCCTGTCATCTTCGAGAATTGATAAAACGAGCCAATGAACACATTGGCGTGCAAGCTTTGCATCCACGCTCCGCCCCGCAGCGCGGGTGTAAATACGGATGCACGCACCACTTATCTTTCGCTTCAGAGCCGATCGGTCTTCATGTCGATGTCTCTGAAGAGTGTTGTTATATTACAACGAGCGAGTGCTTCTTCAAGGAAGTCTCTCCCGGTGCTGGTGGTTCTACAGCGTGAATGCAGCGGTGGTCGCGAGCCTTCTGAGCTCTCAACTGCTGTTTTAACAGCATCACATTTCTGTGTTTGTGTTTGTTTGTCTGACGGCCGGTTGAGGGCGAAGGAAGTGAGTGCTTCACTGGTACAGGCTGCACCATCCCTGTCAGTGTTGCCACGATCATTCCCCTGTGTGCTCCGGCACTGGTGAGAGTTTTCAATTTCCTGAAAGAGCAACACGGGTGCGTTTGCGTCTTTTTCAAGATGTCATTCCACCCGTGCATTTCTGGATGCGGTCGATCCCTGTCCCCCTCTGACGGTCACATTAGTTGCATCACGTGTTTAGGTTTACAGTATGCTGAAGCAGCTTTTGTGGATAGTTCATGTTCTCATTGCGAGACCATGACTATCGTGGTGTTGAGATCGAGACTCGCCCTCGTCCGCGAAGGTGGAGTCCCCATTACCACGCCTCACCCTAGGGTGCCGTGTGGGATGGGTGATCAGAGGATCATAGTGATGGCTTCCCCGCCCGGTAACCAATCCCTGTGGGCCCCTCACTCCTCACTGCAGCCGGTGGAGCCCCCTGTTGAGCGCGCTGGTCCCTCTGTAATGGACCGACCAGCCGTTTCATTCGGAGCCCCTCCAGAGGACAGGATGCCGATTGCAGCATCGGAGGGGAGCTGGCCTCTGGAAATGATGACTTGGCTGCGTTATCTCCCTCTGGGAGTATGCCCGAGCCAGATCCAGAAATGTCAGCTATGCTGAAAGGGGCCGTTGAGGCTGTCGGGCTCACGTGGAATCCTCCACCGTGTCCCGAACAGTCTCGGTTGGATGATTGGTTTCTCGGGGCGGGCCGCACTGGTTCTCACCCCACCGCCCCAGTGCCTTTCTTTCCCGAAGTGCATGGAGAGCTTACCAGGTCGTGAACAGCACCTTTCTCTGCCAGAAACTGCCTGAGTAGCTCCTCCCCCCTCACTACCCTTGACGGAGGAGCGGTGAAGGGTTATGAGGCTACCCCTCCAGTGGAGCGGACTGTCGCGACACAGGTGCACCTGTGTCCGGCGGCCACTGCCTCTTGGACGGGGGATCCTCGTCTCCCCTCTAAGGCCTGTGAGTTCTCATCCGTTCTGACGGACAGAGCTTACAAAGCCTATGGGCAAGCCGCTTCCTCTTTGCATGCCATGGCGTTGCTACAGGTCTATCAGGCCAAGGCACTCATGGACATGCACAAGGGTAGCCTAGGCTGTGTTCGGTTCCTGGCTCCCCAATTTCCCAGGCTGGGCTGTTCGGCGACGTCCCAGGCTGGGCTACTGGCAAAGGATGTGATTGAGCCGGTCCCTCCAGCCGATATGAAGACCGGCTTCTCTAGCCCGTTCTTCATTGTACCCAAGAAAGGTGGTGGGTTACGGCCAATCTCGGATCTGCAAGTCTTGAGTCGGGCCCTTTTCCAAGCTTCCGTTCAAGTTGCTAACGCAGAGATGCATTTTCAAATGCTCCGTCCCTGAGATTGGTCTGCAGCGTTCGACCTGAAGGACGCGTACTTCAGATCTCTATCCTTCCGCAACGCAGGCCATACCTGTGTCAGTACAAATCCTACCCTTCGAGTGCCAGTTGGGTCTTCAGGTCAACTGGGAAAAGAGCAAACTCACCTACGGGCTGAGGATCTCTTTTTCCGGTATGGAGATGGACTCGGTCAAGACGTCTCTCAGGGGAACGTGTCTGGCCGGTGCTATACAGAAGTGAGAAAAGGTCCCACTGAAACTTTTCAGAGGCTCCTGGGGCATATGGCAGACACAGCCGCATATAGTTCGGCTTCCTCCATATGAAGACCGCTTCAGCACTGGCTTCATGGCTGAGTCCCGAGGTGGCCGTGGCAGAGCAGCACACTCCATGTGACAAACACCCGGCCTGCCGCCAAACTCTCAGCCGTGTTCAGACCTTTGCTTCTCCGGGAAAGCTCCTAGAACAAGTGTCTGCTAAACACCAGCTGAGGGGCCAAGTATAACGGGCATGCAGTAACGGGGTCTGGGCGAACCTCCAACTGCACTGGCATCCATTGCCTCGAGTTGTTAGCAGTTCACCTTGCTTGATGCCGCTGCTCAGCAAGCCTGCACTGCTCAGTACAAGCGACCGTTGCACTACGCTTCCATCGCATGTCGCAACTCGACCGCTACCTCTTCCTATGGAGTCAGAAGCTTCTGAGGTTGCTTCCTCCAATTTAAGTTCCGGCCTGCTCAATCGTGCCGCCGACGAGGCCTCATGCTTGCAAAACTCAGTGAGTGAGAGAATCGTGCCAAAACTGTAAGCGCAGGTAAAAGAAAGACGTAACTGTACAAATCGGGTTATTTCGGGAACTGTTTTGCCCCATGCACACAACAAGTCATTTAGACATTTGCAACAGTTTATTTTTTTACACAAAGTTTGATTTTACACAATTAATCTGTTTTGCAGTTCCTGACTCTGTTGCTTTCGGTTGCAAAAAAGTGTAAGTGCGGAAAAATGGAAGTCAGAAGAATACAGATCATATTTATTTTGCGTTAGCATGAAGCTGCAGTTTCACAATACATGAATTACACTTACAAATATCAGTAAAATGCTGCAAATATTTTTTCTTACACTTGAAAGGTGATTTACACCTTTACAAATCTTCTCTTGCGCATGCAAATTTAATTTATCTACACTTTCACAAATCTTACCCTGCACATGCAATTGTTTATGACATCATATTACCTTCATAAGAATATTTAAATGAATCATGCAAGGTGATTTATAAGGTTTGCGCTAGTCAATTTACTGGTATTTGCACCTTTATTTATATACCGCCCAAAAAGGCATGTCTTAGGGGCTAATTACACGACACCGTTTTCAACTAAAAACGTAAAACTTTGAATGCGTTTTGGCCGTTCGTTTACACCACAACAGCGTTTTGGGGGCCTGAAAATGCAAACTTTTGAAAATGGGTTTCAAAGTGCAAGTTTTTGAAAACGGTCTCCATGTAAACAACAAAAACGCGAATCTCTGAAGACGATGAGTCATGCACATGCGTATTTGTTCAGTCTATAGTGTTTCATCGCCATCTAATGGCCTGGCAGCAGAATACAGCATTTTTAGTTGTTTTTGCAGATCTGTGTGAATGGGGATCGTTTTGACAATGGTGTCGTCTGTACGTGGAAAACACAAAGGAAGAACTTCTCCGTTTTAAGCATATCGTTGTCATGCAAACGTACCCTTAAACCAGATGCTAATTTGCGCTGCTCTTGGTAGATTGTGTTGGTCATTATGGAAATGATCCGGCTGCGTCTGTGTTATTTAATTTGCATGTTGTTAGATCACACACAGAACTTTTCACCTGTTTTCGAATTGCGCTCTCATGCTAATTTGCCTTGTTTAATAAATCTGGCCCTTGATCTTTAAGGCATGACATGGTGTTTTGATGCCATATGTAGCCATACAGGCATCTGACCTTGATTGGCAGGGTAAACAGTAGCCGTCTCTGTGGCCTGAGGGATTATGTGTTAGTTTGGCTAGCAGGGCAAACCGCACTGAAATTCAGCGTCAGCAAAACAAAGGATGGATCATCCCTGTGTACTGACAGCTCTGACACAGTGTTCTCAATATTCTCTGCTGTCTCTTGGTCTCTGTGTGTTTCAGATCCCTCAGAGGATTCATAGCACAGCATTTCTTAACTGTAAAACTAACAACTCATTTAAACTAACAGTTTCAAGCTGTCATCTTAAAACGATAGTTCACCCAGAAATGAAAACTGTGTTATTTACTCACCCTCATGTTTTTCAGAACCTAAATTACTTTTCTCCATTCTATTTTTCTATTCCATTGTATGGAAAAACAGCAGCTTTGTGTCCTACTGGAAAAAAGAAATCCATTTAGGTTTGGAACAACATGATGATTAGTTAGTAAATGATGAGGTACATTTATTTACAAGAAAAAGACAGAACTAAATGGAAAACTGCCAATAGTTTTGTAAAATTCAGATTGACTCTCTGGCATCTATGTACTCTAAATTAAGTTTTTCTTCATGTGAAACTCTTAGAAGAGTTTCTTCCAGTCCACAACAAATGAACATATGCACAATCCCCTTAAGTGATCAGAGGATGTAATCCAAACAGATTAGGGGAATAGATATGCCACATATAGTGAGATGGGTCTCATGACCCTTGCAACACTAATAGGACAATAACAAAATTTATCAGCCAGTGAGTAGGGATTTTTGTTTTTGTTTTTAAATGGAACAGTCTGTAGAAATTTTAGACAAAATATAAAAGTTTGCATATATTTATGTTGAGTAGGCTATCATATTTGATACATCAGGGTTTTATGGCACATATAATTATAAATGCATACATTGCTACTCATAAGTTTACACACCCATTGTAGAATAAAATAAGAACAAAATAAGAGGGATCATACAAAATGCATATTATTTTTTATTTAGTACTATCCTGAATAAGATATTTTACATAAAAAATGCTTAAAAATAGTCCACAAGACAAAAAAATTTGCTGAATTTATAAATATGAGTTTCTGAGTTTATGTAGGCGACCCTTGATTCTTAAACTGTGTCGTATACCTAGATGACCCACAACTGTTTTGTTGTTGTTGTTTTGTGATGGTTGTTCTTTAGTCCCTTGTTTGTCCTGAGCAGTTAACCTGTCAAATTTTCTTCAGAAATATCACTTTTTCAGTTTTCCAGCATCTTTTGCATATTTGAACCCTTTCCAGCAGTGACTGTATGATTTTGAGATCCATCTTTTTAAACTGAGGACAATAGACCAATTTCGAGCCGACGTCACAGTTACGTCACGGCGTTAGATGGTGGCAAAACAAAGGGAAAACTGGAGGCGGCCAACACAAACCAGCACAGATTTGGCTACATAATAAGGAGCTTAAATTATTATTATTGTTATTAAATGTCATCTTGTTGTGTTGTTGGGTGCAAGAATCGACGGAGTACAGGCTCCAATTTGAAATTTTATCGCATAATGTTTTCTAAATGATTGTGATTATTTGTGAATCATCTATGAATGTATACATTGTTTTGATTGTGACTAGACTTTTTGAAGAACCTGGTAAGAAAGGGTAATCAAATACATAGTTAAAAAATGAATATGCTGTATCTGGAATTTTTATTTCTGGAAAATATTCACATCATTAAAATTGCACCGTAATGTCACTCTTTACATTGTCGTCTTCTGGCCATGGCGCTGGCTAGGCAGAACTGCGGATCGTAGGCTACCACACAAGTCTTGTACGTGACCATTTAGTACAGTTATAGGCATCTAAATATGTATATGCCCTCAGTTTCTCTTTACCCTCGGTTTCTCTATCAGGTAGGTGTAGAAGTCAGGCCACTCAACCGGAGGTAGTGTTAACGTTAATCCTGTCAGATCGTCCATCCATTGACTGAGCGTGTACGGGTCAGCCAATCTGGGATGTCCGTTAAAATTAACTTTTGCAAATAACAATCGCAGTCCTGGACAGTGAGTGACCTTGCACATTAAGATAAAATCGGATTTTCTCCAGTCATTATTAAAAAACAAGCTAACAAAACTTGCAAACTAACGTTAGTGAAGCGGCCAGGGGGATCGTTCTGCCTCCACCTAAGCTCCGCCCACAAAAAAATGTTTACCAACTAAAAAGGGGTCTATTGAGGATTGGCGTACTTTGCTCTGATTGGTCAGATGGCCAGATCTGTTGTGATTGGTGATTGTGAAAAGCTTCAAACATTCACTGATGCTCCAGAAGGATGCATTAAGAGCTGGGGGGTGAACATTTTTTGAATTTGAAGATCAATGTAAATTGTACTTAATTTGTCTTCCGGGACACATGTATCTTCTGTTGCTTCCGAAGGGCAGTACTGAATGAAAAAAAATTATATTTAAACAAAATAAGAAAAATTTGGAGACCTTCTTCCTGTTCAAAAGGAACTCTATATCTTCCAATAATACATCTTATTAATAAGATTATATTTAAGTGCTTATTTTCATGATCAAACCTCTGTAGTTTTAATTGTGGGGGCTAAAATATATAATGCAATGCAATATAATGATGATTTAGAGATGTACAAATGTTCCTCAAAAGCCTGATGGATCATATTTGATACTCACATTTTAACATGACTTTTCTGACAAATGTTGTATGGATAGTCAAGTAAAGTTGCTTCTGTTCTGAAATATTATTAATAATATAAAAGTTATTACGTTTACATTATATAATCAGATTTCACAGACAAAAAGACGTGAACCACGACTAGAAGATGGACATTTGTACAATTATACTAAAAATATAAAATAACAAAATATTGAAGAGTTAACCATTTGAACCATATGAAAACCTTTATTTTGAAGGGCCTTTGAAATTTCTGACACACAGCTGCCATGATTATTCCCTGTCAGAGGGCCGTGGGTATCATTAATGCCATTTGGAACGCAGTTAGCCTTACATATAGAGTCCATTGCTATAGCCCTTTCTCAAATTATTTTCAATCATTTTTTTAGATCACCTCCTGAAATTAAAAGTAACAAACAAACCAAATCTCCCAATGACTCCAAGTCCTTGAATTTAAGAGGCTCTGATCATGCAGTCCTGCTCTAATACATATTCCTCAAGGAAATCAATGATGAACTCTCTTTGAAGGCCAAAACACACCATTAATGAAACAGAAGGTCTACTTTTTAACAAGCTAGACCACAGCTATGGGAGATACTGAGCAACACTTCCCTTCTTAATCACAGCCAACGTTATTGGGTGATACAGACGAACGTTTAGACAGCCCCAAAACGAAGGCTGTTATTTTGACTTCACAAGTTTAAGATAATAATCTTTATGATAACACATAGCAAGGCATTAAATGTAACACAAATTATAAGGTGTCATTCAAGTCTGTGATACAAAACGGTGCAGCTGAAGTGTAATCATTAGTGTTTCAGGTCTTGACAAAATGAAAATTGAGAGAGCTTTAAGGAAAAATAATATTTTTTGCACTAAAATCACATCACCATAGATTTAAAGGTGTGAGCTTTCTGACACAGCATCTGTCAAAGGAACGTGAAGACTGCCATTGTGCAGCTGTTTTCTTATTGCCTACAATGTTGTGTGTTTTTTAAATATTTAATAAACATGATGTAACCCATGATTCTTTAAAGTGCCCCATTACGCTTTTCTGAATATTACCTTTTGTGTTGTGTGTCATATACCTGTTTGTGAACGTAAAAGGTCACAGATCAAACGGAGATACTGTCAACTAAAAGAAGGAAACAATTCTTAACTGCCTAAAACGAGTCATCAGTAATTCCAGATTTACTTCCTGCTCAAACATGTAGGTTTGTTACAAATTTGCATAATGCCAGCCTATGGTCTTCATCGGCTGCCCACGAGCAACGTCTACTTTGTCCTGCCCTCAAACACTGTAGTTGGAGCTGAGACTAGAGTCAAGAGTTTGGTTTGTGCTGTCAACATGTTGAGAAGATGCTGTTTTCTGTGCAGAGAAAGCAAATCCATTTAGCTACACTTCCAAAGGATGCAGACTCTGTAAAACTGTACGGTAAAACTGAAAAAGGGTAAAACTGACCCCATTGTTACAGTTTGTACTGTGTATACAAGCGCTGAGGAAGATCAGGAGCTTACATTCCGAGATGATAATAGGTGTTTGGTTTTTCGACATGTGCTGTAAGAGGTAGACCAATGACAACTGACTGTGCCATCTGACCAATCAGAGTAGAGTAGAGTAGACCAATCACAAAAGACTGGGCCATCTGACCAATCAGAGCAGAGTAGAACAATCACAACAGACTGGACCATCTGACCAATCAGAGTCGAGTAGAGTAGACCAATCACAAAATACTAGGCCATCTGACCAATCAGAGCAGAGTAGACCAATCACAACAGGTTTGGTCATCCGACCAATCAGAGTTGAGTAGACAAATGACAACAGACTGGGCAATCTGACCAATCAGAGCAGAGTTGACCAATCACAACAGACTTGGCCATCCGACCAATCAGAGTAGAGTAGACCAATCACAACAGACTGGGCCACCTGACCAATCAGAGAACAACCCTCTCCAATATTTTAAATTTGATTTGCGGTACCCATTTCAAACCGCTAACTGTCAATCGTATATACTGCCCCTTTAAAAAACATGACCAACAATATGTAGTTTTGAATCATGACATTTATTACTGTGAGTTTATACATTTTCTATGCCATAACTTCCCGCAGCCTGTTTTCCTTCAACTCTCCATCATTCACTCTAAACCAGATCATCAGCTGCTGCTTTCCTGTTGTATTTCTCATTACCTGTAGCTCACATTGTAAATAGCCTTGTGCCACCTCAATTTTTTATTTTATTAATCTACTCCCCATCAGCAGTTTCCACCCAAATTCTCCACCTCAGTGTGAATTTAGTGTGTTAAGTTGCCATTAGGCTTGTGGTTTGGCTGTAATGAGAGATGGTTAGGTGAAGTTATGCTATATGACCTCTTGTTACAGCAGGTGCAATGTGATTTGTAATGGCTACAAAATGACTATGTTTTATAGCGCTTACTTTAATGCCTTTAGAGCTCCCTCAAATATTAATACTTTATATATGCTACCTTCTTCCTTTGCAAGGACACTTCAGGCGGTAGGAAGATAGAAATGTGTGGAGAATAATAATTTGGCAGGAGCACTTACTAGTCTTCAACAGTACTTTTTTACGTTATGAGTGGCATGAACTGGTGTTCCTCACGCTATTCGGTTCGGGATCATTCACTTAACTTCCATAATCAATACTGAATAATGATGTTTTTTTTAATCATTTACATTTATTAGAAGTGATATTTAAGGCTTTTACAATATCCCCAAAATACTAAAGCTCTATGACTTTTTCATTTGTGAAACACAAGAAAGGATTGTAACTTAGCTATTTTATTGTAAATGGAAAAGAACAAAAAAACGTATCAACAAGTTTACCATCAAAACAGACGCTGTATCTATTGCGTCCACCATATTTTCTCTCAGACACGACTCCAACTCTGAAACTCTGGGCTTAAAATAACTTCCAAGTTTCTCACTTGTAATTACGACTGTGTGGTGGCATTCATGTGCGTTCAACTCGTAAATCTCTCTGACATGACTTGAATGCACCATTAGAACTAGGAATCTCTCACATCCCCAACATTTTGAGAACCACTGAATTACTCTTATAACTTTCATTGTGTTGAATGTAGGCTACCCTTACGGAAAAGAAGTATACTTCAAGTTCATTTTATGAAGTATACTTAAGTAATGTTCAAGTATATTTTTAAGTACACTTTATGTAGTAAGTATACTAATATCAATGTGTACTTGTAGTAAACTTGTAAGTGAACTATTTCAATACTGCTTGGTACTAAATTGGCCCACTTTTAGTATATAAAAGTATACGTTTAAGTGTACTATAAGTGTAAGAGTATTAACTAAGTTTACTATTTTAATACAAGTAGTAAATTTTTTAGTTTATGAAAGT
Organism: Abramis brama; assembly: GCF_963993115.1. Classification (NCBI taxonomy): domain Eukaryota; kingdom Metazoa; phylum Chordata; class Actinopteri; order Cypriniformes; family Leuciscidae; genus Abramis; species Abramis brama. The sequence continues at coordinate 5,655,566 of NC_139971.1, forward strand.
TCACACTGAAGTGTACTCAGTAAACTATAGTTTAGTAGTTTATACTGCAAGCACTTGTAAGTTTTCTTTAAGTGAACATAACATTATACTTTATAGTATACTACTATGTTCAAATGTAGATTTTTTATACTTGAGAAAAATACCTTTAACTGTACTTTAATTTTAAAAACATTTTATTAGCTTCATGCATCCTTTTTTATCAACACTTGAATGTCAGTAAGTTTCATTAAGAAAGGCAACATTTTAAACAAAAAAGTTGAGAAAATCACATTTTTGTCAAAGACTACGCCTTGATCAGATTCAGAACGATGATCAAAACACAGATGGAGTAGATCGAGTCCAACACCAACAAAGCTTCACAGTTGTTTTCTCTTCATGGGTTACGCTTCATTTCATTTGGTAATATTATGCAGTTTTGATTTACACGCTGTTTAACGTTTGATGATCACGTTATTTTACATTTGAGTGAGCAATCTTCTATCACTTGTTTCAGCTTCTTCTTCTCCTGTGTTTTGATCCGGAGATTCTGTACTAGAAGATGTGTCATATAGCGGGCCGCTTCTAGTACAGAATCTCATAAGACTGTATATCAAAAACTATGTAAAAAAAGTATATTTAATAGGCTACTCAATCAAAAGAGTTAACAACTACAAGCCAAGTATACTTTGAATACTTAATTATACTTTTAAGTATATTTCGATCAAAAGATTGAGTACAAGTACAGGCCAAAAATACTTGGACTTTTCTCTCAGTATAAGTACACTGAAGTGTAATTTTAAGTATATTTCTGAGAAGTACATAAATTACATTGTTGAGAAGTATATAAAATGTACACTGAAAGTATACTTTCTTATTGTTAGTTTAAAAGAAGTATACTAGAACACTTGAATAAACTTCTTTTTCATAAGGGTAAGTATGTAGCTGTGTGAACATCCTGCCAAACGACTCCTTGTGCTTTCCAAAAAAGAAAAAAGTCATAGGCCTACAGGTTTTTAGAATGACATGAGAGTAAATTATTTTTGGCTAAACTATTTCTTCAAAGACAATTCCTCTGAGAACTATGAAAGCTTGTTTCCGCCACAGAATAAAAATAAGTTTTCAGGTACCAAAAACGCAGTTGTCATGTAAACGAACAATCAAAATGCATAAAAGTTTTACGTTTTTAGTTGAAAACGGTGTCGCCTAAACAGGCGTCTGAAAACGCAAACGTTTGAAAACGGGTTTCAAAGTTCAAGTTTTTGAAAACGGTCTCTGTGTAAACAACAAAAACGTGAATCTCTGAAGATGATGACATCATGCACATGCATATTACGTGTTCAGTCTATAGTGTTTCATCGCCATCTAATGGCCTGGCAGCAGAATACAGCGTTTTTAGTCGTTTTCGTGGATCCGTGTGAATGGGGATTGTTTTGACAATGGTGTCGTCTGAACGCGGAAAACTCAAAGGAAAAAATTATCCATTTTAAGCATATAGTTGTCATGTAAACGTACCATAGACTGTAAAAAAAGATGGACGACGCCCCTTCGCTCTCTTCCATTGATGAGAACTGAAGCCGCCAGAGTCCCGATATGGCGCTGACATATTGGAACTTGAGTCTGCGCAGTAGCGATCTCGGGACCAGACCTACGCAGTAGTGAGCAGGAAGTAAAGCCGCGAAATCAGCGCTCCGCCCTCACTCTCGCAGAATGCACCCAGGGAGAGTGGATTCTGCACACTTTTTAAAAAATTGATTGCAGTACGACAAGAGGCTTGTTAAAATAAAGTAAATACAATCTCCTCAGTCCTCCGAAGATCCCGAAAAAATGTCCGTTGGTGCTTCAGTGACTACTATGCTCAGAGAACCTGTCAATCACAGCTGTCAATCATGACGTTACACCACCGCATCACGTAACTAACAACTTATTTTTGAAACAGACACTTGAACTTACATCAGCGTGATAAAACGACAGCAAATGAAAGAAACCACCTTTGGAAAAAAGATATTTGAAGTGTAATTTAATTGTTTAGTTGGTCTCACGTCCCGTTGAATAACACGGGGAGGCGGGGCTTATGACCTATACTAGAACCAGTCACCGGGGGGCGATCGAGACGTTTTGGCTTCACTTTTCAGGGCTTGTGCGGCACGCTTGAAACGTACCCTGAGGGCCCTATCTTGCACCCAGCGCAATTGACTTTGTACACCGACGCATGTCTCATTCCTATTTTGCACCCGACGCACAGCGGACTTTTCCCTCCACAGACGCACGTCGGTAAATTAGGAAATGAACTTGCGCTCCCGGGGGCGGTTCAGCGAAAAGAGGAGGCGTGTTCCGGCGCAAACGTTCCCTGGTGCTATTTTGCAGTTCCAGAAAACAATTCCGCCACAGACCAGGAAAAACCTAGTCTAATGTCAGTGTCGCGTTCAGATGCTATTTTAAGGGCGCATGCTTGGCCATAATGTAGCGTGTGCACAACGCACATACACTTTGCTTCTCTCATCTACACACAGACACAGCAGTTGCCATTTTTGCAGACCATACATAATTACAAGGAAAAATATTCCACACGAGGGAAATCATTGTGGTGTCCATGAAGATTGTGGTGTCCAAATTATTATACGCCTGTTTAACCGAAGCTAATTTGGGTGGGTTTCTCCATCCCCATACAATGTCACTTCTCTGTGTTTTACGGCCCTGATGAGAACGTCGGTCTCCTCGGCTGTGAACCGCTCCTGGCGTGCGCCTTGCAAACCCCATGGAACAAGTGCGCCTGCTCTTAAAGGGAATGTGAGATGACGCTCTGATTGGTTTATTTCATGTTACGCCCAAACCACACCTATGAGTAATGTAGCTACCTCAGACCAACCCATTTTAGATTTCATTTATCCCGCCGGTATAATAGCAACAGCGCCCGAGATCTGCCCACAAAGTTACTTGTGATTCACGTTTGATACTTGCGTTTCAGATCGTTAAAATAGGGCCCTCTGTCTATAAAGCAGAAACGCCTGTCTTGGCTGTTTTCACATGATCTGTATGTAATGCTAATGAGCGACCAAGGCTGTGGAACGCTCGCACATGTCTAATTAACATGCGGTACTAATGCTGCTTTTTCTGAGTGTTAATGAACTAAAATAAGATGGCAGAAACGTTCAGAATCAACTGTAAACATCTTCCTGTTACATGGGTGGGATTTTAATGAGAGCTTTATATAATCCAATTAACATAGAAATTAATTTGTTCACAATTGCCCAAGTGCTGGAGGTGCATGTGTGATCATGAGTTTGATCTTAATGAGCTTTCAAATTTAAGATATATCTCTTTTGATTAGTTGAGATTAGTATGGGATTCAATTCCACTTCTAATAACAGTATATAAACATGGTAATTCTGTTCTTCGCTGTTATTGACTTTGCATTTACAAAACTTTTTTTTTCATCATTCACACTGAAATTGAAAGTGTTCCTGAGCATGTGCACCAATGGGAAAAGCCGAACACTCTATAGAAAACATGATGTCAATAAGCTCACATCAATTTATGTGCTGATGACACTATAGCCTGGCACCCCTTGCACCGCTGCTCTGGATTCAGATTATTGTTTCAGATGGTGCAACTTGTGTCATCGCAAACACACACAGTGCATATGATGGAGAACAATGCAGGTTGCTATATTATAGGCTATTATAATAATAATAATTATTATATTGTTAAGACAAAGAGTTAAAGATGTGATGATTATTTAGGGTACTCACTGAAAGAAACGTAAATCAAGGCCTGTGTTTTACAAAGAAGACAATTTTAGACTTTCCGTTTTAGACATTCCCTTGTGGACATCTTTTCTTCCCTGTGCTCTTAGCACTAATGTAAAACATTTAAAATATTTACTCTCTGAATCTTGGTTTTCAAAGCCTTGTCTTTTTTATGCTGTGGAAATTCAGATCTTGCATGTTAACAAGAAATGACTCCCAGAGCAACAAGAAAATGCCAGTTCTTTGTAGTCAACTTCTGTGGATTAACACACACACACACACACACACACACACACACACACTGTACGCAGGTAAAGGCCATGCTCCAGATCTGCTGAGCTGTTTTTATTTTATTTTGTGTCTTAATTGTTATGACTTACTCCTCTTAAACACAGCATTTATCATTATCTTCTGTTCTTAAGGGAATGCTGTCACGTTGCTTCAACCGTTCCTCCTCGCTATCTCTCTAACACCAAAACACAGCCTTGACGAGAAGTATGGATGTTTGTTCTTTTTTCTTTTTACATTTTTTTTTATATCATCTCCATTTTTTTAAAAGGTCAGAATTAGAGTATGCTTACTCTTTGTGTTTTGTAAAAGCCATTTCTTAAATTCTTACAACCCTGATTAGAATATAATATTTTTTAAAATTTTTTCATTTTGAATACAGAGAGAATGGCTTGATGAGCAGTTTTCTTTCCTGTGTTAACCAAATTTCAAGTGAAACAGGAAGATCTGGTGGTGCATGTGGAAAGATGTGTTGCTTAGGAATAGGCTCTAGTTTTGTCACTGCATCCAAAATTGCATACTTCCCTAAGTATGCGAAAAACAGTATGCGAATTCATAGTATTCGAATCGTAGGCGAAAAGTTCCCGGATGACCTACTACTTCCGGTGAGATTCTGAAGTGTGCATACGATGGACACTTTACTATCCCATGAAGCCACAGGACAGGATTTATGAATGGCAGTGAAGCGACACATCTGACGCTGGTAGGTCACATGACAGTAACAACATGGTGGATGTACGTACGAATTTCATTCATACTATATAAAACATACATTTCCTCATTCTAGAATTGATTAGACAAAAATACATCATATGGGCTCATTGGAAAAACATGCTTGTGGCAACATTTCTGCAAAATTATATGCAACACTTTCAAAGCTAAATGTCCAGTGAGTGGTGCTAAAAGCACATTCAGTTTGATCTGTATGTTTGTTCTTTCAAATGTAATAGAGTCTAGCACCTAGACTAAACCCTACCCTAAACTTAACCAATAGTGTTAACAAAAGAAAATGGTTGAAGCAACCATGGCTGCGTTTCCCCAAAGCATCGTAAGCCTGTCAGAAAGGCCAAAAATACGGAGCTGGTTATGTGATGCAAACATCAAAATATATTACTTTAGAAATAATGCACTACGGTAAAAGACATAACATAATATCGTGCAAGGAACCGTTTGAAAATAAGATCATCTAATTTATTAATAGGTAATCTAATACTGTTATCATAATTTGTGTAGAAAGGAATAAAATACTACCACTTATGTTCATTTCAGCTGGAAACGGCAGTGAAGAAGTTTTTGGAGTTTCCCAAAAGTGTAGGTAGAAGCACGTTTTTTCCAATGAGCCTGGGTTGCAAAATTCTGTGTTGTGCAGGATGGGTTATCAACAACTTTTAGGAGAACACTGGCCTATTAGGCCTGAAAGCAAACAAACATAGACTACAAGCCGCATTTTTATTTCATGAACTCTTTGTTTGTAGTGCCTTGGGTCTGTAAGTAACTGTGGACAAAAACTAATAAAGGCAGCATTTTGTGGCGTTGAAACAAAACCAGAAAAACAACCATTCTGTTATCACTAAAGTCCACTTTGCAGCTATTTTGACAGAAAGCACCTGCGGGCACCAGACCGCAATCTTCCTCTCATTCTGCACTCTCCTCACCAAATCAGATGAATTATTAAAAGTTGCGGTTCATCCAGGCGAGCAGCGGCGAGAGCTTTCTGCATGAGTGAGTGTGACAGACGCTGTGTGTGTTTAATGTGGGGTCTGCACACAGGGGGCACCAGCGGCCAGGGAATGGAGCTCAGACCAAACCGCTCGGCGCTCGCCTCTGCAGTTTCACCGTCAACACCGCCAAACTGCAGTCGGCACACTGTCACGAGAGAGATAAAGCATCAAACAATGTCAAAACTGCCTGTCTGTCAACACAGAGCTGCGTTAACACACACAGTCCTTCCCTGCACTGAGCAAACTGGCAATGAACTGCAGAGAGATAAGCATTAGAAAAAGAGATAAGTGAACGGAAAAAGAACATTTTGAGAAAATGAATGGCGACGGGTGAGTTAATCCTTTGTCACTGACTTTTGGTTTTAATAGAAATTCTATCATTATTTAGTCCGGCTAATGTTCTTCCTGTCTCCTGTTAATGTTTTGAAGAATCTTCATGCAGCTTTTTTCCATTAAATTCATTGTAGTGTTGTCAAAAATATTGATATTTCGATATGTATTGATACCATAGACTGTAAAAAATGATTGATACAGAAATATCTGAAATGATTCCAATACTCATTTTCTGCGTTCTCACTCTCTCTTCTCTCCGATGACAAATTTACACTTTGACACACACCCGCCACCTGTCACTCTCTCAGACCAGAAGCGTGCGCACTGATCTATGTAAGTGGCGCTCTCATAAAACCGCCGCTCAAACTGCTTGCGAGTTGCCAAATGGCTTCCGTCTTGGCGAGTATTCAGGTAAATACAGTCAGTTTTGGAACGGAAATAGTTGAGAGAAAACACATGTTGTGTAACAGTACACTGGATCCGTGCATTAACTCTCTTAAAGTGACAGTAGCCTAATAAACCTGCTGCTGTCTGTCACATTATTCAGAGAACAAAAGACAAAGAATAAAATCACTCTCTGCTCTTGACTGAATAAGTTTTGTAACTTTAACTGTAAGCATTAATCTGTGTTTCGTTTTTACAATGAAAACCATCCAGTGTTATTTTACATCTGATTCCTTTAATTTCTGAAGCATTTCTTACCTGAATACTACTGTTTGACCCACCTGAAAAACTTAACGCCATGTTTATTTGTCTATTTATTCAAATGTATTTATTTGTGGTGTTATTTACAATTAGTTTTTTTTGTTCTTATTTTATTACTGGTTGTTTACTTGTCTTTTTTTTTGTTTTTTTTTGTAAATCTGGTTTCCCCAATAAAGCATCCCTATACTGTGTGTAAGCTATTAAAATAAAATGACCCAAATAAGTAATGAAAATGTTTTTTTAATGGTTTTAGTTTAAGTTAACTATAATAACCCTGATTTGGACTTTTTTTTTTGCCACAGAAGAATTAATATAAGTAAGTACATTACTAGAAAAAAAGTTGCACATTTGTGCTATTAAGCTCTTGCCTTACCTCATAGACGTCCATTGTAAGTTCATTAATGTACACACATTTTTTTGCTTTTACAAACTGAGGTGAAATTATTTTCCAATCTAATCAACAGTACATCACTGATGCTGTCGATGGAGCTCAAGCTGTTCTGAAACCGGAACGTTCCTTTAATCATTTTGGTATAAATCATTTCTCAGCGAGCGTCGTGACTCGTGCGTGATGATTGCTGTATTTCCTTCTAGCTCAGGGCTTTGGAGAATTCTCACTTCTGCCTTAGTGTGCAGTTTCACTATATTGTTTTGCTATTTTAACATTTGTCAGATGCATAATTGAGCATCCAGAGCTACAGAAAGATCAGAATAAAGGGGCTCATCGATCACACTACCATTGATGAATGACTCACTAATTCTCTTTGATTTCTCTCGCTCTCTTTCTCTCTCCTCATTCTGTCCATCTCTCTGCAGTTTCAATTAGCGCGTCACCTGTCTGTTTCAGGGACTACGTGTGTTTAAAGAAATAACAATGGCGGGTGTGAGAGGAGCTTTCTGGGAGACTCGACTGTTTGGATAAGAGCAGAGTTTAATCAGAGCAGCATGACAGCGAGGAAAGAGGCTGTTACAGAAAAATGGGAGTGTGGGATACTATTCACTGAAGTTACCAAGCCCAAGTGTTTTTATCAAATGTGTTATTGGCTGCATAACCTTGATGTTACATTTGAACCTTCCTTCACATTTGAAGTCCACATCAGCGGTCGGTCAGAACTGACTTTAATAAGGCCATATGAAATACGTTTCAAACTCAGTTTCTTCGTTTTAATTTGTCTGAATCCTGTTTTTTCCCCATTTCAATTTTTCTGGATTGCGTTTTAATGGTTAGATTCAATTTAAATAGTAATCAGCAGTGTCTAATTAATTGAAAATTTGAAATGTTTTTAGGGCCCAATGAATCTGTTTTCTTTTTTCCAAAATTGAGTGTTTTCCGATTTAAATTTTTAATGGTTTAATTAAATTTCCTTTAAAAAAAACATGTCTGTTCAAATAAAGTATACAAATGTAACAATTGAATAATTTTAACAATAGGGCCCTATGAAATATTTTATATTTCAGAAATTCTGTTTGTTTAAATTTTTTCTGGATTTATGCTTTAATCCAAATGTATTTTCAAAAATGGTGGTAATCAAATTCATCTTTTAAAAGGCAATCAATAGGAAATGTAACAATTCCTTTCCTTTCTTTCAGGTTTACTGTTTAAATTAAAACATGGAAGAGCAATTGTGTGATATTCCTTATACATTCAAGTTTTATCGTTTTATTATTACTTAGAGAAGTACATTCTACTGTATACAATAGTAATAAAATTCATACATTTTTCAAGTTAAACCAAACCTTTATTTTGATGGGTTGTCATGAAGACCTTTGAGTTTCTGTATGTATCTTATGATAGTTTTACCAAATGAAATGGTGAAATGCTGGTGAAGTGACTCTCAGAGTAGATAAAGATAAAGTTATTTATTTATTGGTTTATTTGATAGGCACCATGCATATTCATGAACATTGTTGTATGAAAATACACCATGTAAATATGCCAGAATTAGTAAAAATAACTACTTTTCATCTGCAGTCCCTAGGCCGGTAACATAAAAACTAACATAAAGACAGGCAACAATCATACAGCATTCATTCACTATAACAAACAATATACATGGACAACAATATACATTGACAAAAACAAACAAACAGAATAAAAATACATGATAACAAAGACATTGTTCATCCACCTCTATATTGCATGTCATTTAACAGTGAAGTATGGGTAATAAATATATAACAGTTAAAAGTGAGTACATCTCTGGTTTTCTAGGAGCCACTCTTTTAAGTGAGCTTTGAAGGTATTGAATGTAGGACACTCTCTTATCAGGAGGGGCAAGCTATTCCAGAGTTTACCGCCTATTATTGACAATACGTTTTGTCCAAAAGTGGTGCGTCTAAATGGTATCACACAGTCCCTTTTTACCAGGGCCGTTTGAAGGAATTTAGGGGCCCCAACCAAAATGGACATGGAGGCCCCCCCAATACCAAGAGATTCAGTACTTTTAAGAGTAGATATGCTAGTAAATGACCAATTTGTAAAACAATACTCAATATGTGAAAAAATCATAGTATGTAAGAACAACTTGGCAGCTTTGGTGTCAAGAAATGGCCTAATTTGTTTAAAATTCTGCAAATTAAATTTAACGGTAACACTTTAGAATACTGTATCTTGCTTACTGCATAACTAATAAGGAATTATTGAAGAACTAATAGGTAATTCTTCATTAACTACTTCTTCACTACTGTTAACTACTAAGGAAGATGTGTTAACTAATCAGTATGTAATATAATTTTATGATTGTGTTAAGTATCAATTAGTTAATCAATAACTAATGAATTATGTCATATATCCTGAAGAACTACTATTAATTATCTACTAATTAAGGTTCAAGAAAAATAACTTTGAAGTAACTAATGAACAGTCATAGTTACCAGTACTACAATAATCCAGGTTTTTTTCAGTGGAGTGGTGGATGAAGTACACAAATCAAGAACTTGAGTAAAAGTATGGATACCCCAATAAAATATGACTTCAGTAAAATTATAATTAGGCCTATTCATTTTCAAATTAACCTTAAAAGTACAAATGTAATTCATTTTTTAAGTACTTAAAAAGTAAAAAGCACTGAACAATATTTTTTAGTTTTTTAGACAGTTTTAGTCATTCAGCACTAATAAGAAAGATAAGTGGAGAACAGAGACCGGGTGATTACACTTGGAATAGTTTTTATCTGAGTTCCAAGAATTTTCAGATACGCAAAATGAACACACGGATCGATTAACCGTGACAAAAACAAAATAAAATAAGCTGTATTAAGAAATATCCTTATCTGAAATAAAGGAAGATATCATGTACCCTAAACGAGTCATTGTCATGTATTTTACAAAGGTTAAGATGATTACACATGATAGTGTCTTTTTTTAACAGTAAGTTTGATTTGAGTGGGAAGTATGTGGTAATTCTTTATTAATTACTAATGGGTTCCCTATATTTTCACTTTAGAATACTGTTTCAGGTTCTAAGTAATTCCTGAAGAATTATCTAATAATTATTTATTAATTACTAATAAGTTCCCTATATGTTCACATTTAGAATCCTGTTTCAGGTTATAAGTAGGCTAATTCCTGGATAATTATTTGGTAATTCTTTGTTAATTACTAATGGGTTCCCTATATTTTCACTTTAGAATACTGTTTCAGGTTCTAAGTAATTCCTGAAGAATTATCTAACAATTATTTATTAATTACTAATAAGTTCCCTACATGTTCAGTTTCCCTCAGTCGTTGCCTCAAATACATGAATTTACTCAATGGCATTCTATGCTGAGGAATACAGACACACACAGTACTGTATATACAATATAAAAACTAATCTGAGGTTAGTTAAGGCAAGGCACTTGAGTGGGGATCCTTTCTGAAGTTTATTTCTTACAGAACACACTCACAAAACCACATAGGCCAAAACCTCTTTAACATTTATATGCATTTGTTAAAATTGTATTTTCTTATATTAATAACATTAGTAAATAAGGAAGGTCAAAACTCAATGTAGTTTTGTATGACTGTTCAGTAGTTACTTCTTAGTTATTTTTCTTGAACCTTAAATAATAGATAATTAATAGTAGTTCTTCGGGAGATATGACATAATTCATTAGTTATTGATTAACTAACTGATACTTAACACAATCATAAAATTCTATTACATACTGATTAGTTAACACATCTTCCTTAGTAGTTAACAGTAGTAAAGAAGTAGTTAATGAAGAATTACCTATTAGTTCTTCAATAATTCCTTATTAGTTATGCAGTAAGTAAGATACAGTATTCTAAAGTGTTACCAATTTAACTTTATTTGCCACCTTTTTTACGTGACGTTTGAATGTTAGGGTGGAGTCATATATGACTCCTAAATACTTGAATTCATTAACAATATCAAGCTCCTGTCCTCTAAAGAACACAATAGAATGTGACACCTTCATATTTTGTTTAGTGAACGCCATACAGACTGTTTTTTTAGTGTTTAGATAGAGACATGACTTAGTAAGCCAGTCATCAATGTGAGCCATTACAGATGTAAGTGTGGATGCTATCTCTTGGTAGTTCTTTTTTACATGCCTCTGGCAGGTGATTTATATACAATGTAAACAAGATTGGACCAAGTATGAAGCCTTGGGGGACCCCTACTGGACATTCACAGAATGGGGACTTTGAATCATTAATACAGGACAAGTATGATTTTATCCAGTTGAGAGCTTACTCAGAGAAATTAAATATGTTAATTTAGATAAAAGAACTTCGTGATTAACAGTATCAAAAGCTCGCTTTATGTCTAGGAAGACAGCACCAACATAAGAACTCTTATCTAGCTAGCCTTTAACCTTTTCCATCGATGAATGAAGTGTTCATGTGTTCATGTCCTCATATGAGACGGCAGACACTGAAACGCCACGAGCATCACACTAGCTCGAAACCAAACTGCAACGCTCATTCACACAGAGACATCCAGAACAGACTTCAGATTTCAATTTTTGCGCTTTTATATTCACAGACACTCCATATCATGACTTCATTAAAGGACAAATCCAGTGAAAAATGAACCTAGGGGTAATTAACACATGGTTACCGAGTCGATCGTTCCCTGCGATGCGTTTTCATGAAAATCGAATGTATAGAGTTTTATCTTTAAAAACAGATTAGCTCATAACAGTAGTATATGGGGCACAGAGTAAGTAAAAATAAATCGCTAGTTAATACCACTAACAAGGCTCAAAATAGCCTCACACTAACACGGTAACATAATGAGACTAATCGAGCCACGAACGCCGTTGATAGGATAGCTGGTCGATAGGAATTACGTTTGTGAAATCTAACGTAGCACGGCGTTCGTGGCTCGATTAGTCGAGACTGTTTTCCAAGATGGATCCTGTCTGTAAACGCGTAATGTACTGTCTTTATAAAGTATCTTCTTATTAAACTGTCTGTACACTTACAAAGTTCTCAATGCTTCGGTTTGTATGTAAGGACCCTCATTATGTGTTAGTGTGAGGCTATTTTGAGCCTTGTTAGTGGTATTAACTAGCGATTTATTTTTACTTACTCTGTGCCCCATATACTACTGTTATGAGCTAATCTGTTTTTAAAGATAAAACTCTATACATTCGATTTTCATGAAAACGCATCGCAGGGAACGATTGACTCGGTAACCATGTGTTAATTACCCCTAGGTTCATTTTTCACTGGATTTGTCCTTTAAGTGTACAGCACTTCTTGTTCCTCCAAAAATCATCAAATTCCATGACATTCTGCATTCCCTACATTAACCATCTGCATAACACAGCTCACGTCTGCCAGAACATTAAACCATAGAGATGCTGGAACTCTAGAGCAAACTTTCATGAACCTTTTCATTGGAATACTTTCCAAAACTCATGTTGTTCCAGAATCAATACAAGATATTGATCCTGGGAAACAATTTACATATGCCTAATTAACAGTGACATTAAAAACATTTTTAAAGAATAGCCTATTTATGTAATGTTTCTTAAAAAGATCCTTATGTTTTAAAATGAGAGGATCTGGTCTAACTAACAGGATGACCACGAAACCTTGAGCCAGAACAGCCGGAGGCTAAAGAAAGATAGAAAGTCCTCCAGAGAGATGGTGGATAAATATGTAGACGCAGAGGAAGACAGAAAGTGAGAGTGCGTGTGTGTGTTTCTCATGCCCATATGGAGAGACGGAGGCGAGGCGGAGTATTAATGCTGGCTCTCAAATCTTCCAGATGCTAAACACTATCAACCCTAATCGTCAGGAGATTTAGCAAATAAAAACAAGGAGCATAACAAATCAAAGCCTATTTGAGGAAACACTGCCTCCCTTGTCACCTTAACACAAAGTCAATACGTAATATTGCTCCCAAACTACTGACAAACAAGTGTGGACTTGAGGAGAGAACGCAGAGCAGTTATTTGGCCATTATGGTGGCAGGTTAGACTCTCTCTTGTGGTAATAATGAATTCCATCAATCGCCATCAATTACACAGCGAGTGGCTGGCACCCTCCGGTGGACGGCTCTGTGGTGCCCATAAATCACAGAGAGGGTCTCCTAACAGAGGCCAATTACAATATATCCAGTGACAAGGTGTAAATATCCCATTACAAACACACTGTCTGTGGCAGTACTACATCGATGGAATCAGATAATGCCATGGTACTTTGATGTTTGACTGACTGTTACATTACATATGCGTGATAATACATCTCCATCACTAAGTATCAGTAGGAATCCAACAAAACAGCCAGAAAATGAACTCTGTGACTAACAAAAGTTTATTATTCTCACACATTTTGTTCGTCATGATAATTGTTAAATGTTCCTCATGTCTTGATTGGACTTTTATGTCACTTCCTGTCTTATGCCATGTTTGTAGTTCTTTGTAGTTTTCTCGTTGATTAGTCTCATTGTTTCCAGGTGTGTCTTGTTAGCCAATTAGCTTCCTGTGTGTATAACCCTTGTGTTTCCCTTGTTCTTTGTAGATCATAGGTGTCCAAACTCTGTCCTGCAGAGTTTAGCTCCAGCTTCCCTCAACACCTGCCTGGAAGTTTCTACTGTGCCTAGGAAGACCTTGATTGGCTGGTTTAAGTGTGTTTAATTGGGGTTGGAGCATAACTCTGCTGGACAGTGACCCTCCAGGAGCAAGATTGAAGACCCCTGGTGTAGATGGTCCGTGTCTCTGCTCCCCTTGCTCCCGGTTCTTGCGTTTGTTGTTTTGCTTTACTTTCTAATTAAACCCCTGCATCTGCATCTGCATCTTATTTTACAGACCTTACATTATTTTCAAAAAACCCATTGACTTTGGGATAATGGAACTGGATTTGCTCATTTCTGGGTTTTGGCCTACAAAAATACATCACCCCTACAGCACTCTATGGAAAATTACTGAGTGCACCTTTAACATAAAAACAATCCAATATATGAGCTGTTAAGTAGATACACAATACAAAAATGAAATACCCCACTGTCTCCTGTCCAGCGGTTCATTACTGAGCTTCTGCTAATTGAATTGAATTTAATTATCCTGGTTAATGCACAGTTGCACACTCAAGAGAAAAGCTGACTCTGATGAGGGCTGGGTTGAATAGATAAAGAATAATTCCCAGATAAACACTGATATCACCGCATGCATTGTGAGATTAGAACACTAATCTCACGGCGGTCCCTGTTTATTAGCTGTGCAGTTAAACATGATGCAAGTATATCAACAGGGTCATGGAGCCCAACTGCAAGTGCAAATCTACAGGATTTTTCCAGATGCCCCAACATCCTTTATCCTTAACAACAGCAAATAGTAAATCGCCAGTTATCAGGGTCCAAGCTCTGATAGTTCATGTAGACAATTTGGTGATTTAATTGCCATCTTTCTAAATATAAAGTGTTTTTACTGCAAAGTTAACAATCTTGAATCTCTACTGATAGTGTAAATTAGGGTTGGATGCAACAGGTTACAAAAACACTGTACATACTATTCCAAAGGAGACAACTGGCCTTAAAAAGGACATCTGGAAATATTCAACCAATCACGTTGATGCTAAAAGATTAGAGGGACCATTCCGAATCCGCACCAAGTGAGATCTCTACAACTTATGGTCTCTGGCATCCTTGGTTTATGTACTGACTGTGAAACATGATTCTTTGACTTTACTTGAAAAAAGTGAGGAAATTCATTGCCTTAAAAAAATAAGTAAATAAACTTCACACCTAATTGAAAAACATTACGCCATGTTTACCTGAAATTTCTGAGTTACACTGACAATTAAAATGTATTAAATAGAAAGAAAATAAGTTGAGTTCTCCTTTTTATGTTGAACTAACAAGCAAATTAAATTGCTAAAAAATTAAATTAAATTGCTAATACAGTGTTAGGTTTAACAGTGATATGAACTGAGCTCAATAGGGACACTTATTAAGAAAGCAAAAAGGATTAATTTTTATATGATTTTTAAGATGAAATGGGCAGTATATTGCAAAGTGGATTGAGATCATTCAATATGCTATTATTTTTATTATTTATTTTTTTATTTTCTTGGTGACTAGTGGTGCAGAAATCACACAATCCACCTGTAAGCCCAGCTCTAAAAATTCCAAGAACTTCAATGCTGTATGTGTGCGACGGAGCGTCTCTCGCCACAGCCTCAAAATCTCATGTTCATGTTCACTAGTGTCAAGGAATCTGTGGTGATTTATTGATTGACAGGTGCTGGTTCGAATGCAGGCACCCTTTATAACTGTCTGACATCAATCAGCATGTCCTGGGCATACCTGACACTGAGGAGGAGATGCAAGGAAACGAGGACATCAAAGACCAGAGAATTGAGAGGAAAAGATGAGTGTAAGGAGAGGAAACCATTAAGAAAAGGGTAAGTGATAGTGAAGCTTTCAGCTCACCGATATTTCATTAACCTCCTGAAACCCAGCAATTAATTTTTATCCTCTGTTGAAGGCATTCGTTTTGCAGGGAAATTTTCATTTGAGTTCATACGTGCAGTTTAAATTCAGCATGAAAGGAAAATTCACCCTGACTATTTTCTAAATTCACGTTATGGATCTTATTGTGAAAAATGAATCTGTGCATATGTTTAATTTTAAAGTTTGACCGTGTAATGTTTAATCATCTCCTTTCTAGTGACGCAGGACTTCTCCAGGACTTTCATTTAATCTGATTAAACCTGCCCCTTCAAGCTTGCATTGCCACGCCCACATCTCAACATCCAATCAAGAACTGATGCATGGAACCAAGTCCCACCCTATATTTTTTTTTGTTTTGAGTAATCTGTTAAACTAAATTCTTAATAATCTGTTCATGACTAAATTCGTTTGGAGTTTGAAAGCTCTATAATGGTTTGAAATCCGCCATAGATATAAATAATGTGACACAGATGACACATAAAGACATTAACCACATGAAATAACATCAAGTACTCACCTCTAGTGAATGTGAAGAACACCACTGGACCTTTTTGAGCTCTGTAATGAACTCTTTAATGATCATTGCTCATCGTTTAGTTTGGGCTACTCTAAGGGATAGAAAGTTTTATGGATGACAGGGCAGCCAATCAGGATCCAGCTTCAATGGCTCCTCCATGGGATCTGAGCAATTAGACAGACTAGACCAATCAATCCCGGTCTGGTGAGAGAGTGTGACATACTCAAAATGAAACCAATGGCCTGGAGGTTCAAGAAAATGTGTCCTTTAGAAATAGCAGGCAATGTATGTCATAGATAGAAAAATATAGCTGAGACAGGTAGTGGTTGTTAGACCAACCCTGGGTATTCAGGCACAAATGGAATTCAGTACTCAGCCAATTAGATGACAGCTTGTCAGATCAAAAAAAAGCTTGCTTTTCTATACAGTGAACAGACTGTGAATGTAAAGAAAACCTAGTTACACAACAAAGCGCGATTTTCATAAACTTCTGCCATATTTGCCTTATCCATGAATGAAAAGAATTACTTGAGTAATAAATCATTATGAAAAAAAAAAAAAAAAAAAAAAAAAATGTGTGTACATTGTCACCTTTACTTCACTTGCTAGAAAGCATATGAATTTTTTATTTTTTTTTGCAATTAGCTACAACTTAAAACTTAAGAGTTAGAACAACTTTCCCGGATTTAACTTGAGATAACTCACATATTTCAAATTATCACTTCACTATGGAGCCCCTAAGGGGACATGGTAGTTGGAAAACATATTTATTTTATATTTTATATAAAATAAAAAAGGCTTAGTTCAGTGCATTTGCTAATTTTTTTAAGTTTATGTTTAAAGTTCACTTCTGCAATAATTTGCCAAATGTCTTTAAAAAGAGACCAACCAGGTCTGTATTCCAAAGCATTCATGAATACAACCATTTAAGTTCAGATTTATGCTTACTAGTTAAGATGTTAAAAATGTACACATAACTACAGTATATATTGATAGTTTCTTGTGGTTGTTTTGTCTCTATTCTTCTTCTACTAATTTCTGCATTTCTGTTTTATGAGATCAGAGCAATTTACCTCCTTACACACACACACACACACACACACACACACACACACACACACACACACACTGTACTGACTGCCACATGGGTAACAAATACACTGCACTGAGCTATGCATAAAAAATGAGCAAGACGATGTAAGTTCTTGTACATAAGCGCTTTGTTATACAGGTTAACAATCTCATTGTTGTGGTCAACTAACCTCCACTCACTTTCTATAAGACATATGAAAGATTTGACAGGTACCCAAGAGCTGCCTGAAAGACTTAACAAGACACCTTTAAAACATGACCTTTAACAAGAGAATGTGTGTGTGTGTGTGTTGATCGCGCTTTTATTCTGCTGTGAATATGAATATCCACTGAAGCTTAATAAATGTCATTGTTGGTGTGACTCTAGTTCTTATCAGTATTTGGACACAGTGACATTTGTCTTTTGCTTTGCTCCTGAACACCTGGCCGTATCTCTTATCTCTGATAGCTTGGTCTCAATTAGCGTGAGCTTCCTTCTTTGGCATTTTGCACTTCTTATCAAACTTCAGGCAGCCTGAATCCACACTGTTTCCCCCCATCCAAACATAATATATCAGATACTTTTGACATCTCTGAAATTAAAAGATCCTGCTTAAAATATGCTTGCAACGTTGTTGGCAGGTGTAACATATGGGTTCCTTTCTTTTCTATTATTAAGTCCAAAAACTTGAACTTGGATTTGTGCAGGTTGTTTGTATGCTTATACTGTGCTCAAATGTGTTGGATATAATTCTCTATTCATTTAAATGAATCTGGTTATTGAAAATAAATATCAAGAGGTTATAATTAAACAATCTTCCGTCTGAGGTGAATCTGTTTAAAATAAACCGCTGTTTTATCTGTATTTGGCCCTTCCTGATAAGAGTCACAGAATTAATGAGGTCTGTGTTTAACCTGCCAATGGCATCCAGAAACCTTTCTCTGCATTTTCTCTCTCTCTCCGCAATACATAATCTGATAAGAGACACATCCTTGATTCAGTTATTTCGAAAGCCAGGATGGCCTGCGCAGTATGCATAAAATTTAGATAGCCTCTTTGGTCATTGCTCTGTATCTCCTGCTATTTTAAATATTTATACTGGCCTTTTCATGTCAAAATCTATAAATTATTTTCATTATTTTCAATAATATATATATATATTGTGACGAGATATCGCTTGCTCCCCACTTACCATTCTGGACACGGGCAGCAATGTCAGCCTCATCCACCCCAGCTTCTTCGAACTACAAAGCCTGGCCTGTCCCTCCTCCCATTCACCTGCGTTCATGGTGACACGAGGTATGTGCCGGCCCAAACCATCTCAGTTTCCGATTACCTGGATGGTTGAGGTGTTGAAGGACCTGCTGTGGCGAGATTTGTCAGGTTTGGAGCAACTTCTACGATGCCCTGACAAAGCCAGGCTTACTTTGCATCAGAGAGTGAGAGAGTGGGTGAGTCTTCTCAAAGTAATCTTGAAGTCTTCTCTGATCTTTTCCAGCAGATCGCAGGGAGCGGATCCCTGGGAAGAGAACGAGAGGACGATCACTTGAAACACTGCTGGTCACAGGTCAGGATGGTCAACGGCACAGGACACCTGCCAACATCTCTCCACACTTCATTGTAAAAAAATTACTTGTTATACTGTGTAGCAGAAAGGCGGGGGAACTAAAGGAACTGCTCGTACTCCCAAGGAGCAAAACAGAGATGATTCTTCACCTGGGACACTCCCATCCACTTTCCAGCCACCTCGCAGTAGAGAACATCCTGCAGCGGATAAGAGATCGCTTCCACTGGCCTGTGATGAATTCCAAAGTGCGGCGGCTCTGCCAGGCCTGTGCAGTATGCCAACGAACGGCTCCTCGGAGACCTGCCCCCTCCCCCTGATTCCGCTACCAGTAATAGAGGTGCCGTTCTCTTTGGGATGGACATCGTGGGGCCGCTGCCGAAGTCTGCACATGGCTACGAATACATTCTGGTCCTAGTGGATTATGCCACCCGCTATCCTGAGGCTATTTCACTGCTGTCGCCATCGCCCAGGAGTTGTTTGCCCTTTGCAGCTGGGTGGGGATTCCATCTGAAAATCTGACGGACCAGGGCACCCCCTTTGTTTCCTGGGTCAAGGCCGATTTGAGTAAGTTGCTGCAAGTGAAACATCTCTGCACCACAGTGTACCACCCCCAGACAGATGAACTGGTGGAATGCTTTAATCAGACCCTCAAGCAAATGTTCAAACAGGTGGAGACCGAATGATCCCCTATGTGCTCTTTGGGATACAAGAAATGCCCCAAGCTGCCACCGGCTTTACCACATTCAAATTGCTGTTTGGACGACAACCCTGCATTTAGCTCACTGAACGTCTCGGTAAGGCCCGGTAAATCTCCACACTGGACTTAACAAAAACTAACTGGCAAGTTCCCCTCTCCACTTCAGCAAAAGAGAAGACAGCTTTCAGCACTCCGTCAGGGCACTGTCATTACCGGGTCTTACCTTTCAGCCTGCATGTGGCACTAGTAACCTTCGAAAGGCTGATGGACAGTGCTCCTACCACACCAGGCCTATGCTGAGAGAGGTGCTGACCATGCTACTGGACTGGACTAACAGCTAACCCTTAAAAATCTGGGGCTTTTGGAGGCACAATACCTGGGTTATTGCATTGAGAGGGGACTGATTGAACCGCAAGAGGAAAAAGTAAAGGTCGTCAGGGAATATCCCCGGCCCTCTACAGAGAAACAGGTACATGCCTTCCTAGGTTTGGCCAAATATTATCTATGTATTATTTCAGGTTTCTCTTCTCTGGCTTGCCCTTACAAACCTGACCAAGAAGGCCCAGCCAGATAAAGTGCAGTGGGGTTCTCCCTGCCATTCATCCTCAAAATGGATGCCTCCGACACGAGCCTAGGAGCTGTGTAAATGGTCCAAGGAGAAGAACACTCATCAGCCGAAACACGGCATGTAGCCATTGAGAAAGAGGCCCTGGCCATAAAATGGGCTGTCGAGGAGCTAAGGTACCATCTTCTAGGTCGTTCCTTTACCCTGGTGACAGACCATGGCCCTCTGCAGTGGATGGCAAGGGCAAAGGACAGCAATGCTAGAGTCACCGGATGGTTCCTGACTCTTTAAGACTTCCATTTTGTGGATGAGAGGAGAGCCGTATGGACTTTCACTGGGTGCGTTACTAACCTCTGTGTCTTTTCTTTACCTAGAGAGTTAGTGACATCCCCAAGTGAGTGTGGATCACCCGGCTAGTTGGCTAAACTCCCCTCTCTTTGTTGGGCAAGAAGGAACTGCATGTTTCACCATGGAACACTTCACCTGTACGAAACACAGAGACCTAAATTCGCACTGGTTGAAAAAATAAAGACGCCTTCCAAGGTGACGCTTCACTGCATTTCGTGTCTGTTCTCCTCTTTTCTAGTAGTGGATCACTACAATATATACCAACCAAAGATAGAAGTGAGCAGATTTTTGATGACTTAAATATTTTTAAGCATAATAAGATGGAATAACTCTTAAATTCATCCACAGGGTGAGCAATACATACTGTAACCACAAGTACACCAGCCATTTCAGAATCCAACTCCATTTTGATCCTGACTTAGGGAATACATTTGGGAATTCTGAATTATTTTACATATCACACAAATTTCAAACATCCAAGACAACAGAAACACTTCAAATTTTTTGTAACTAGTGCATAAACAGAAACTTCATTGCCTGCACACAGCTAGTGGGGAAGTCCTCCAGGGAAGGGACGTCCTTCATCATGCATTTATCTGATGCTGAGACAGGAGAGGAATGAGAAATCAGTGCTGGAGAGATATGCTCCTTTAGGAAACCATGATACCGGCCCTATTTGACATGGATGGAGTCAATAGCACTTATTGCTGGTCACCCTTTAGAACTGGAATTGCTTTTATCATCAACTGAAAGGTCTGTATAGAAGAGATATACCATTTTTATTGTTTATACTGAGATGCATATATTTTTAGACCCTTGTGAACGGCATGATGCTTTCAAAATGTTAGATATAGGGGAATTCTAGGATCATATGATAAATTATTAGTTACATCATGAAATTATTCTGTTTGATTTGAATGTAAATACAATTTTTATCATGACTTTTTTGGATGAATTCGATGGAAATCATGAAACTTTTTCTGTTGCCATCAATTATAAGCCAGTGTAAATGTATACAGACATGCAGAACATATTCACATTACTCGAACTAAATTGAAATTTAGCTTAATTTGCATAATCAAACACCATTTTGGAGAACATATATGCATTGTTGATGAATTGTAATTTTCATGTAATTGTTTGAGAAAATTATGCTAAATGCACTCCCATAATCTTAGCAACAATGGGATTTGCTGTTATTGTTATAAGGCACTGCTGCATTTTACAATTGTTTTTCAACAAACCGACCATATCAAAATTAATGCATTACAGCAAGTTACAGAAGGACAATTCTAAGCAATATGCTGTTCTTGTTTCCTTAGGAAATGGCTTTCCAGGGTCATTCGAATCAAAGGGTTGCTTGTGGTCCAGAGATTGCTCTGGGCTTCCACTCAGCCATGTCAGAAGGGATTTTTCAGGCTTACACCACCCCAACAGAGAACAAGATAAACAATGATTCACTCCGAACAACAGCTTGTGTGGCCATACTATGGCCTTTTCAGTGTATGAGCCACTGTTGTTCCACATATTTACATTCAACTCTTTATGAACACTTTTTAAAGGGATAGTTCCAAAAATGAAAATTCTATCATTGTTTACTCACCCTCAAGTTGTTCCAAACCTGTATGAGTTTCTTTGTTCGGCTGAACACAAAGGAAGATATTTGGAAGAATGTTTGTAACCAAACAGATCTCGGTCCCCATTGACTACCATAGTATATTTTTTTCCTACTATGGAAGTCAATGGGGACCGAGATCTGTTGATTACAAACATTCTTCCAAATATCTCCCTTTGTGTTCAGCAGAACAAAGAAACTCATACAGGTTTGGAACAACTTGAGGGTGAGTAAATGATGACATAATTTTCATTTTTGGGTGAACTATCCCTTTAAGTTTAACCAATTAAAATGAGCTCATTACCTCACCTACAGTATATGGATCTTCCTTATTTAAAAATTAATCCATTGCTATAGTACATTCCAGATTAAAAAATGTAAACAAGTTATACTTTTCATATAAAGCATCTGTTTTCTTCACTTTCTTTCTTTTCCTTTAGTCACCCACACATTCTCAACCATGCGCTTCCTGCATCCGAACTGTGGAAGCGGATGTCAGTCCTGCCAGAAGAACATTCTCTCCCCACTGACTCACTAAACCCCGCGATGCTGCATGTATGCAGATCTCACTTTCATGAAAATGAAGTTGGCCTCCGAGCCTTTTGTGTTCAAATACTGATGTCAGCTGGGAAATTTACTACATGTAATCCTCTTTTGAATTTGAAAGGCAATATGAATGATCAGTAAACAACGGTGATGGGAAGATGATAACTCAAAGGAAAAACCAAGAAGTAGTGGGGGTGAAGACTAAATAAACAGGCAGAATTCAAAGTGTCAAGGAGGAATCCTGAGGCAAAGATTGGCTCCTGGTTTGGAATTGAGACATGTTAGTTCTGTTTGAAAAGCTAGTTTTAAGATGATCTCGATGTGAAGCTGTTTAAAAAAAAGTGGGCAGCATAGTTCTATTACCTTCCATGAGTCCTTCTTTTGGAAAGACAGATTGCATGTATCCTTTAAAGAGAAGGCAACACTTATTTGTGCTTAATTGTACCGAATGTGCACTTGTTGAGTACTTCAAATCTTAAAATTGTATTATTTGCAGATAACACAATATTAACAAAGTAAAAGGCCACTTAAGTGTACACAATCATGACTGCTTCTTTACACACTTAAGTACACCTTTAAAAAGTGCACTTTGTAGTAATGTCAAATTAAAAGTTTTACTTTAAGGTACATTTTAAAACTTTGTTTTAATAATCTTTTGTTGTGCTATAAAAAAGTACACTTATTTTGATGTTGACTAACATACTAAAGCACATGTAAGGTACTTGATTATTATTACTACTGTTGTGTGTTATTTGATATTACACTTAAAGATAATATATTTTAAATGTTTTAAATTGCTAAACTTCATTACAAAATTCAATTACAAATATATTTAAATACATGACATACAGCTTTTGAAAGAAATGACATAAAATTATATTTTACATGCACATTTGTGTACATTTGTGTGGCAGTACACATTAACCATATTTCAAAGACAATAAATAAATATGTACTTAAGTTATAACGCTAGGTTCCCAAAGGAAGACAAAGATAATTCAAATTCAAATAACAAGAGGATTTATTCCAAATGAGACAACAGGCCAACGTACGAAACAGTGTGCACATGACACAAACAATAACCGACAGTGAACACAGAACAAGGAGGAACTTAAATACACAGATGAATAAGGAAGACAAGGGGTACTTCTCAATATCCCTCCTCGCTCCTATAACCCGGAAACCGATCGAGCTCAGCCATCTTGAAGGACATCTCAATTCTCTAATTGCACTGTGAGGAGTCGAGGATCGAGGAGTGAGAAGGCTTCCCGAGGAGTCATGAGCGAGGATACACAGGTGTATCCTATGCGGAAGAGTTTTATCGACTAAACGTGACACACGCATAAATTCTCCTCCCCCTTCACATCGGTTACAATAATTTTAATTTATACTTTACCTTTGCAGTTTATATAACCACACATATCACATATTTCAACAGGGTATCTTGCTTTATTAATATTTATTATGAATTTCTTAAATAAACAAACTTCAACAACATAAGGGCAGATGCTTTGAGCGCTGCTGATGACGCGGTGAAGTGATGCTTGAGTGGTCAAGTATTCCAATGTATAAAAAAAGCTTTCATTCGATTCCTCTGTCCTCTTTTTCTTTCCTTGCAGCCTTCCCTCATATCCTACAGGGGGAGGAGCTGAGACGCGAGGAAAGGAAACGAAGATGCACAAATAAGAAATGAGAAGCACCCCTGGTGAATACAGCTAAACATGGTGAGTGATGATGATGATAATCGCTGGCCGGTGCGGGTAATGGTGGAGTGAGTGCAGGTGTGAGCCGGAGAGGATGATGGGACATGTAGTGCAGACGGTGACTAACAGGTGACTGTGACAAAAGTCCTATAATACATTTTAATTTAACAGTAAATAATATGGAATTATGAAATATGGAAAGTGTCTGAAAACATTACATTCAGTTGGCACAGTGTATTCTTTTAAAGTATATAATTTCCATAGTAAGTACTATTTTAAAAGTATGCTAAATTGTATTTCTTTTTCACAAGGGAATGCAGACAAGCTGAAAAACATGGATGGCGAACAAACATAGATTTAATTCAGTTATGAAAAAAGCTGCTAAGAGTTTACTATAACAAAAATATATTCATATACTTTTATTATGCTTATTAAAATGACATACTGACACTAAACTCTACTGAAATAAATTCTCCTGACTTCCACAACCTGCTTGCCTCGTTTGACGTCAGTCGAGTGTCTACTGCGGTAAATCTCAAATCAGGTAACTGGACCTTATTTACACATGCTACTGCCCCACTGATCATACGCTGGTTACTCCACTGCACACCTCAGATCACTTCCTCCTCACTCTTAACCTCAACCTGGCTCCTGACACAACACACAATTCACAGGTCACCTTTCGGCATAACCTACGTTGTCTCCACTGCTTAACATTCTACTACAACAAAATGAACATATCTTCTGACTCTTGCACGCTTTTTAAAACCTTTCCACTTAAGCAAGTTGTGTTCAACCAAATCTCTACATTTCTCACACAGAACAACCTCCTGTACAACAGGCAGTATGGCTTAGCTTCCAAATCATCAGTACTCATCTTGTTGGATCTGTCAGCTGCTTTTGACATGGCTAACCACCAGATTCTCCTGTCAACCCACATGGCAATGGAAATCTCAGGAATCGCACTTCAAGTCTTACCTCTCAGGTAGGTCCTTTAGGGTGTGTTCCTCAAGGCTCAGTGCTTGGACCACTTCTATTCTCCATCAACATGACATCAATAGGTTCTGTCATTCAGAAACATGGCTTTTCATATCACTGCTACGATGATGACACACGACTCTACCTCTCATTCTAGCCAGATGATCCTACGGTAGCTGCTCGCATCTCAGACATTTTGGACTGGATGACCACCACCTTCAACTCAACCTTGCAAAGACAGAATTGCTTGTGATTTTGGCCAACCCAATACTTCATCACAGGTTGTTATACAATATATACCCAATACTTGATTCACAACTTCTACATTCAGCAAGGTTTGTCCTTCATAACTCCTTCCAGGACAGCCAGGAACCTCAGAGATGTGATTGATGATCAGTTTAACTTCACACACCACATTGCTAGAATGGCCCAGTCCTGCAGACTTGTCTTATACAACATTAGGAAGAACAGGCCCTTCCTATCAGTGTATGCTACACAACTCCTTGTCCAAGTTCTTGTTCTATCCAGACTGGACTATTATAATGCTCTCCAGCACCAACTGTCAAACCTCTGCAACTGATCCAGAATGCAGTAGCAAGAGTGGTCTTTAACGAGTCAAAGGGATGTCACACACGTCACACCTCTCTTCATCAATTTGCATTGGTTGCCAATAGCCGCTCACATCAAATTCAAGGCACTGATGCCTACCGAACGACCACTGGCTCTGCACCCTATACCACTACTTCAGACTTATTTACCCTCCAGAAGCTTGCATTCTGCAAGTGAACAGCACCTTGTGGTGCCATCCAAAAGAGGCATAAAATCACTTTCACTGACCTATACCTGGACTAACTTGACCCAAGCACTTTCAAGAAATGGCTAAAGAAGCATCTTTTTTGTCAACATTTGACCTGTTAATACTAACACTTACTATTCTTTTTCTACTCTATCTATTTATTTTATTTAAATAAAAAAAAATGCTGAGTACTGTGCTAGACTAACTTGGATTTGTCATACCACTTGCATATTGTTTTGATTTGATTGCTTCAGCTGTTCTTTGGATAAATGTGTCTGCTAAATGATTACATTTAAAAGTATTTGTATGCCTCACAGAGGTGCTGCACGTAGAGTGTTCCAAATCAATCACTCACAAGGTTCCATTTCAGTTGTCTTAGAAGGCAGCTGTCTATGTAGTCAGTAGACAGCAGGGCAGCTCAATAGCTTTTGGATCAGAGCTGTGTCTGGGTTTAAGACTTGTTTACGCTTATTTCCATTTGAAATGAGGCAGCCACACACATAACGCAACAAAAAGTCATCTAATCCAGATGTGATTTTAATCTCCCGCCGCATTGGTTGGCTTGAATGGATTATCAATGCCCCAGTGCATCGTGTGAATGTCTCATTCCAAGCAGAGAGTTTCTGCCTCCTGCTGACATTTTTTCATCAATAAAAATTAACATTTAATTCTCAGGCGCTCTGAGCCGAAGCCGTGACAGTGCCAGCAGTTAATGGGGCAACTGCAATATTAGCCCTCAAAACCATTGGATCGATAGTAGTTATTACTATTATTATTACCCCTGCTGATAGTATTGCTGTAATTGGTATTATATTTTATGGCCGCCATTAAACAGGATGTCAAAGATATTATCAACTGCATGTTTAATAGCTTCTGGGATGAAGGAAATGATGTCACATTGGTTACTGGGCTGAAATGCATAAGGTTAAGAGTTTTTGTGCTCTTGTAAGAGGGACAATATTTTTTATATTTGTATTATGAGTTTCAAAAGCGCACCAGTAGTTGTGGTAAGCAAAGTATTTTCAGTTGATTAAGTTAGACAAGTTACAAGTACTGTACTTACTCTAGTAATACCAGTAAATTATACATAATTACAAGAAGCTAACCATAACCTAAGTACATGTAGTTAACTAATATTACATTTATTTGTGTAACTACACTGTCACAACATCACCTTTTCAGCTGTAGCCAAAAAAAAAAAAAAAAAAAAACATTTTACAGTACATGCATTTACAGTGCACTTACCCAAGAAAATAACTGAGTAAGGTAACTACATAGGTACGGGTTAGGTTTATGTTTAGGCTAATACCAAGCAGTGGAGGCTGGTGAAAAATATCTTAGGTGGGGCTATGTCATTTTCAGTTGGTTTCAATAGTCTGGTAACCATGGGAGTCTTTTAGCGTAGTGGCTCCGAGGTTGTGGAATGCTCTTCCTCAAGACATCCGTCAAACATCCACCCTTCTCTCCTTCAAAAACACATTTTTTATCTGAATATTACTCTTCAGCTCACAGTCTGTAAATTCTACATTGTTATTGATATGCTATTTCGTTTGAATCCCTCTTTGTTTGTATCTTTAACCTAACTTTGTAAGTGACTTCTGTATATTAGGCCTACTATCTGCCCTTGGTATGTGTATTGTGCTTTGATGTTGATGTTTATTTTGTTCTATTCCTTAACCCAGTGGTCCCGCCCTAGCGCCCTCTATTGGCCAGCCGCCCCTGATACCAAGTTATTATTACCCAGTTATTGTACTGTAATTACTATAAGTAAAACTATAGCAGTAAAACTTTATTTATTTTGTATAGTTAGTCATTTAAATTCTTGTAAGTTGCATTTAAATTCCACTTGGCTCAAATATCTAAGGGGCCATCAATCAGATTATAAAACAAAAAAGAAACTTGGTGTAATTTTCAGCTTTTTGATGAAGTGGTGAGATTTTTAAAATATGGTGTATGTGAAACTGCAAGAGACAGACATCAGCAGAGTGTGTACAAGATTTTTCTGTCTCCTGGATTTTTGCTGAGTGACAATAACAGAATAAAGAATGTTAGGCTTTTTTATTCAAATACAGGAAAACCATCTTCATGCACACAAATGCAACAAATGCATGTATATAGACACTTCCCGTAAAACATCCTTCCATCTATTTGATACTGTCACAAAGGCACACATTTTTATTCTAAATCTCTTATTCTAAACACTCTCCAAAGCCCCTGCAAAGCTGCAGTGGAAACAATTTACTTAAATTATAATCAGTCACAGGTGAAGCAAATATCATTCATCATCTCCTAGCAAGGCCACATTTTATGTTCTGGGGAGATTAGATGGTACGCAAACAATCGGTTCTCGTAATCAACGAGTTGGAAGCAATAGAAATGGGCAGGAATAAAGATATGAGCAACTTTAACAAAGGCCAAGTTGTTATGGTGATTGTTATGGCAAGGCGACTGGGTTGGCAATAGCGGTGTTGTCGCAAGTTTATATTCCAGTGTGAAAATTTCCTTTCGATTTTAAATTTGCAATATATAGGCCTATAATTTGGGGGCATTAGCTACTATTACTATGTTAGGTATGGAAATCGCCTTTGAATGCGCTCTTGCTCGAATTCGCGATCACATGTAGCTACTCTATGTATAGGAAGCGATGGTACTGACAGCACATTTTACAAGATAAGATATTTGTCAATGAGGCTCAGGATCTGTTGCACACTAAATCCCCTGCCATCGTCCTGTGAGTCATCTCTCATGTCTCTTAATGAGATAATCTTATAAGTGAAATCTTACTTCTGCTACAATGTGCTGTGACTCTGCAGCTTGTGCTGTATGGAGGAGAGCAGATGCTTTCAGTTTAGAATTGTATGTCCATTGTCCAACTAAACTAAATGGTTTTTATTTCTACAAAAAAGCAAAACGACAGTGGGGGCCGGGGGGTGTATATCCGAACACTGTGTAACACCGGTAACACAGACTAACACAGAAAGCCTATGTGTTGGGTGCCCAAGGCTCATTAATGCACAAGGGAAAAGAAAAGGCTATCCCATCAGGTCTGAGCCAACAGAAGGTTTACTGTGGCACAAGTCACAAAATTTTTATTATTTTTCTGGGAGGAATGTGTCACAACAAACAGTGCATTGCAATGCAGTGGAAGAAGGTTGTCTGGTCTGATGAGTCCCTGTTTTCTTTTACATCACGTGGGCGCCGTTTACCTGGGGTGATGGTGATGGCACCAGGATGCACTGTGAGGCAACATCAAACTGGTGGAGGGAGTGTGATGGTCTGGTAATGTTCTGCTGAGAAACCCTGGGTCCGGCCATTCATGTGGAAGGGACTTTGACCTATATATTGTTGCAGACCAGAGAGACCACATCATGACAATAGTGTTCCCTGGTAGAAGTATCCTCTTTCAGCAGGATAATGCACCCTGCCACACTGCACACATTGTTCAAGAACGGTTTGAGGAACATGATGAAGAGTTCAAGGTGTTGCCCTGGCCTCCAAATTCCCCAGATCTCAATCCAACTGAGCATCTGTGGGATGTGTTGGACCAACAATTTTGATCCAATGCAGCTCCACCTCACAACCCACAGGACTTGAAGGATCTGCTGCTTACGTCTTGGTGCCAGAGACCACAGGACACCATATTATAGAGTCCATACCTCTGTGGGTTGGTGCTGTTTTGGCAGCACACAGAGGACCAATAGCATATTAGGCAGGTGGTCATAATGTTTTGGCTCATTTGTGTATATTGCAAATTTTTAAATATATTTTTGTTTGTATTTTATTATTAATATTACTTGTTTAAAAATGTCATTAAATTATAAGTAGATTTTGCCTGTGATAGTTTTCTTGTAGGGCTCTTAGGAGGGCATAAAGGAGGTGTCAGGGCTCTGTCACTTCTGTCTAGTCTATTTCTTGGTTTTGTGACAGAGCCCTGACACTCCTGTCTTGTCTTGTCTGTGTGCCTTGTTTCATGTGCTTTCATGTCATGTATTGTCTTGTGCTGTTTTGCATGCAGCTTGTGTTTATCACTGGCTGTGTGCTTTCATGTTGTCATGTTTTGTGTGAACACGTGGCTTATGAGTGCTCTCATTAGCTGCGTGTTCATGTCTTGTTTTGTTGGGGCACATGGCTGGTGATTTGTGTTTGCTTGTGCCATGTGCTCTCTTGTCGATTGTCTAACCCCGCCCATCTTGTAACCTGATTTTTGATTAATTTGCCCCACCAGTCCTCCCTTGTTACATGCTTTGTTTGCTCTCCCTATTTAGTCTGCCTGTGTTTGCAGTCCTGTGCTGGTTCATAGTCGTAACTCTACTCTGTTATGTTCCTTCAGTCTGTTGTCACGTCACGTCACGTCACGTCAGCTCTACTCTACTCTACTCTACTCTACTCTACTCTACTCTACTCTACTCTACTCTACTCTACTCTACTCTACTCTACTCTACTCTGATAGTCAAGTCAAGTCAAGTCACTCTACTCTACTCTGATCTGATATGTCAAGTCAAGTCACTCTACTCTACTCTACTCTACTCTACTCTGATATGTTAGTCAAGTCAAGTCAAGTCACTCTACTCTACTCTGATCTGATATGTTAGTCAAGTCAAGTCACTCTACTCTATTCTGATATGTTAGTCAAGTCACTCTACTCTACTCTACTCTACTCTACTCTACTCTACTCTACTCTACTCTACTCTGATATGTTAGTCAAGTCAAGTCACTCTATTCTACTCTGATCTGATATGTAAAGTCACTCTACTCTACTCTACTCTACTCTACTCTACTCTACTCTACTCTACTCTACTCTGATATGTTAGTCAAGTCAAGTCACTCTATTCTACTCTGATCTGATATGTAAAGTCACTCTACTCGACTCGACTAGACTCTACTCGACTCGACTCGACTCTACTCTATGTTAATCAAGTCAAGTCACTCTACTCTACTCTGATCTGATATGTTAGTCAAGTCAAGTCAAGTCAATTCAAGTCACTATCTACTCTACTCTACGTTAGTCAAGTCAAGTCACTCTATTCTACTCTGATCTGATATGTCAAGTCAAGTCATTCTACTCTACTCTACTCTGATTTGATAGTCAAGTCATTCTACTCTACTCTACTCTACTCTGATATGTTAGTCAAGTCATGTCTAGTCAAGTCACTCTACTCTACTCTACTCTACTCTGATATGTTAGTCAAGTCATGTCTAGTCAAGTCACTCTACTCTACTCTGATATGTTAGTCAAGTCAAGTCAAGTCACTCTACTCTACTCTACTCTACTCTACTCTACTCTACTCTACTCTGATCTGATATGTTAGTCAAGTCAAGTCAAGTCACTCTACTCTACTCTACTCTACTCTACTCTACTCTACTCTACTCTACTCTGATATGTTAGTTAAGTCAAGTCAAGTCAAGTCAAGTCACTCTACTCTACTCTGATCTGATATGTTAGTCAAGTAGGGCTGGGGCGGTTACCGCATTACCGTAATACCGCGGTCACATGATGCCTACCGCGGGTCTGAGCTCGTCACCGTCATCACTGAAAAAAAAAAAAAAAGCATTGGCCTGCACATGTGTGCACGTTGTGTCTAATTACATTAATTCTAATGACATGGATTGTGTCTAATGACATTGTGTCTTACATAAGTTTTGTTTAGAAAACCTTGAATCCATCAAAAGATGGAGCACATCCGACCTTTTGCGAGTTGGGGAGCGCAATGTTCCATGACACATAATAACATTCCATTCGTATTGACTATTAGGCCTATATGCGAGAGTACCTACAGACATCCCAAGTCTCCCAGAAGTTCCGGGAGTCTCCCGCATATTAATAGCGGCTCCATGATGCCCGCAAATTAGTTAAAATCTCCCGGAATCGGTGATTTAAAGCGGTTTACCGCTATACCGCAGGAATTTCTTGCTTTTCAACCACGGTAAGAAAAAATCCATACCGTCCCAGCCCTATAGTCAAGTCAAGTCACTCCACTCTACTCTACTCTACTCTACTCTACTCTACTCTACTCTACTCTACTCTATGTCAAGTCAAGTCCCTTGGGGTAGTTTTTGTTTGTTTAATTTTTAATTTTTAATAAAAGCCTTCATTCTTCTGCGACTGAGTCCTTGCCTCATCTCCTCAATCCCAAACCCTGACAGGAGGTGCCAGCAGAGCAATTGCCTTTGAGGTGAATGCTAACTTTCTCCAAATATTACAGACCTCTTTAGACAGCAACAAATGCACTCTGTCTCAATACATTCACATCTCCTTTGAATGGATTCTTCCTCATTTTCAGTGTAATCATTTCACAGTATCACATCAACATCAGGCAATGTCCTGGCAAAGAGAGAGAGAGAGAGAGAGAGAGAGAGAGAGATTTGATTTGATTTTTAACAAAACTTTTATTACAATACAGTATACAAGACATTACCTATTTACCATAGACTTCTACACCAAAGTATATATGTACAAAAAAATATATAAAATAAAAAAATAAAGAAAAACTCACAGCACAAATATCAATTCACCCTCAAAAACAGAGCACAGAGCCTCCTTGTAGCACCAAATACATTCAAATGTAACAAAATCATCAATAGACTTATAATATAAAAAATCTACCATAACTCTTGACTTCACCAAGTTAGAAAACAAGGCAACCATATTCTGATTTAGATTCTGTTCTATTTTCTTTTTCCTACTTAAATAAATGGCCAGTTTTGCTTGGCCTAGAACAAAATTCAGAAGCTGACAGACAACACTTTTTTTCCTCACATACTTGTACCCCAAAATAAACGTCTCCAGAGAAAAGGTCTCATTGCACCTCATAAAAACATCGCTTACAACTTCAAACAAAGGTTGTAGTCTACAACAATTCATGAACACATGAAAAATGGTTTCTCTAGTAGAGCAAAAAGGACATCCAGAGTCAACCTCAGGGTTTAAAACTGAAACAAAAGCGTTAACCGCAACAGCGCCATGAATGATCTTCCATTGCAAATCACCTGTTCTCTTGGTCAACGGTGGTTTATACAAAGACCTCCACTCAGGCTTTACGCCTTCATCCAGTTTAAAAACAGCACGCCAGGGAGTATCAACTCTTGCACTTAAGACATTTTTGCTAAACACCAAAACACAAGACCTGTACAAAGATTTACCAGCACTTAAAAAAAGTCTTTACACAGAGATGCAGAATTTAAAAAAAAAGGGGAAATAATCCCTTCAACATTTATAGACAAAGATAAACAAGGAAAAGAGTCTTTGGGATTTGCAACACAAGAGCCTTCACAATAATCCGTTAACAATTCCATTTCAGTTGTTTCAAGAGCAGCTTTCCATTTCATGAGCAACTGGGTAACCAGACGAATAGACCTGATTCCCAAGTGTTGAGCTAGAGCTACTTCATCCTTGAAATCCGGCCCTACAATGTTCAGTAGCTGACTCAGAGTGATAACGTCATGTCCCACCAGCACCCTATTGAGTCCAGGAAAAAAGGAACTGCCCGTTAAATCCAACCGAGCGCCATAGATTAAAGGCTCCTCCAGTAACCAGAAAAGAGAAGGTGAGTTTTCTGGACGTTGAACAACAAAGAGACTCCAAACTTTAAAAGTATTCCTATAAAAAATTGGCAACTTAGAGGTGTCCAGTTTTAGGGGATCCATTAAGAAAAGTGCTTTGTCCAGTCCCACACCTGCAAAACTCTGTAGAATCAGGCATGAAACAGCGCGCCAGTTACAGTCTGAAGGTCCATCCAGCAGTCTTTGCACAAACTGCAACCGAAAGGCTGCAATTCTGCTTTGAAGATGCATTAGTCCTTGGCCACCCTCCTCCTTAGGCAAAAACAAAACATTTTGTGAAACCCAATGTAACCTATCCCAAAAAAAGTTGAGAGTCTGAATTTTTAAAAGTAATTGCAAAGGAGGATCTACACAGGCAAATCTATGCCATAAGGAAGACGCCACCAAGTTGTTAACAATTAAAATGCGTCCTCTATATGACAATTTTGGAGACAAATACTTCCACTTGTCTAGGCGTCTTTTGACTTTTTCAATTAGACCTTCCCAGTTTTTCTGTACTACTGTCTCCTCACCCAGAAAACCCCCCAAATATCGAAATCCTTCTTTTCCCCACTGTAAACCAGAAGGGAGTTGTGGTTTTCCACTTTCCCAGCTTCCTATCAGAAGGGCTTCACTCTTATTCCAATTTACATTAGCAGAAGACAAGGTTTTAAAATCTCCAAGCAATTCGAATAAAACCTGCACATCACTTTGCTTACTGATCATAACTACTAAATCATCAGCATACGCTGATAATGAAAAGTTGCAATTACACGTTGGCAAAGAAATACCTTCAAGTTTCAACCTAATTTGCTGTAATAATGGCTCTATGGCCAAAGAATAGAGCATACCAGAAAGGGAACACCCCTGTCTAATACCTCTGCAGGCTTTAAAGGGAGCACACAAACCACCGTTAACCTTGAGAATGCTCTGAACGTCACTATAGAGAACTTTCACCTGATCTATAAATGTTTTGCAAAAACCAAAGGCTTCCAGAACTCTCCATAAATAAGTGTGCTCAACGTGATCAAAGACTTTCTCTTGATCTAATGATATTAAGCCATAATCTAAATTTAGCCTCTTAGAGACATCAAGAAGATCACGAATCAGAAAAACATTATCAAAAATTGACCTCCCGGGGACGCAGTATGTCTGGTCAGGATGAATTACCTGGTCCATAACCTCTGCCAATCGATTAGCTAAGACCTTAGAAAGCAGCTTGTAGTCGCTGCACAGGAGGGAGACCGGCCGCCAGCACCTGATGTCCGTCAGATCACCCTTCTTGGGTAGGAGAGTCAGGACCGCTCTGCGGCAACTCAACGGCAGAAGCCCTCCGGCTAAACTGTCATTCAGTACCTCTAGCAAGTCCTCTCCAATCTCTGACCAAAGGGACTTATAAAAGTCAACAGGCAGACCATCAATCCCTGGTGCTTTTCCCAACGCCATGCCTTGGAGGGCTTTAACCAGTTCCCCCATGGTCACAGCACCAGAGATCTTTGCGTTGACTTCCTCTGCAACTTGAGGAAGATTTTCAAAAAAAGCACTGTCACACCTATAATCTGGACCCAGTTCATTTTTATATAAAGACTCATAAAAATTGGCTGCTCTCTTACGGATATCCTTAGGGTCAGTCAGCAATGCTCCAGATTCAGAACGTAAGGCATGAATAACTCTGTTCTGCCCATTTTTCCTTTCCAAGCTAAAGAAAAACCTTGATGGTGCATCCATTTCATTTATGCTTAAAAAACGTGATCTGACCAGAGCACCCTGCGTTTTAACCCCTAAAAGGTCAGATAACTGAGTCTTCTTATTTTTTATAAGAGACTCCACCTCAGGCAAGTGAGCCAATTCTTGCAATTTTAAAATATCAGTCTCTAAGGAGCTCAAACTCAGGGTTACCTCTCTAGTGACGTTCTGAGAGTATTGCTGACATAGTTGCTTTATCTGGACTTTCCCAAAGTCCCACCATTGCTGCAGTGTTCTAAAAGAATTCTTTGTAGTTTTAAACATACTCCAAAAATATTTAAAACTTTCCCTAAAACACTTGTCGTCCAATAAAGTGGTATTTAAGTGCCAATAGGCACTCTTTGGCTTGATAGAATTTAGACAGATACCACACTGCACCATACTATGATCCGAAAGACCTGATGGAATAATAAAACAGCTCTCAACAATACTGCCATGATGTTTAAAAACATAAAACTTATCCAGTCTTGCTAAAGAAATTGTATTACCACGAACATGAGACCAAGTGTATTGCTCAAGTGTGTTTTTTTAACTGAACAAGATGCTGAGGTGAGGGTACATGAGGTTCCACATGATTTCTGTCCAAATTAGACTCTGTGCAATTAAAATCACCACCCAAAATGAAATACTCGTCAACAGCAACATTTTGTAAGACAGAAGACAAAGTACTTAAAAAAAGCATTCTCTCAACAGCTGAAGTTGGTATACACACAAATAAAAACAAAGACAACATTTTCAAAAGAGGCTCTTACTTTTAAAAGTCTACCTTTAATAACCTCTTCAACCTGATAAGAGTGTGGGCTGAAACCCTTAGCGAAGAGAACAACGACTCCACCACTAATTGTGGTATTGTGACTTAGAACAGCAACCCCATTCCATTCCACTGCCCAATCAGCAGCATTATTAAAATCAGTATGTGTCTCTTGTAACAGCATAACATCAATTTTTTTCTGATGAATTACTTCAAATAATGCTGCTCTTTTATACATATCTCTGGCACCATTCAGATTCAGAGTAGCAATATTAGCGTGACACATACTTAAAGAAAAGAAAAAAAAGAAAAACAATGCCCACAGAAAAGACCCACCAAAAGTCATGGAATTAGATTTCCCCCCTATCCTCATTACTATGCTCAGAGTTAAGTTTCCTCACTATTTTTTTTAACCTGTAGACCTCTTTATTTGTAAAGGATCCCTCCATCATAAAAGCCTTAGTATTCTCAACAAACTGCTCTGTATTAGGAAAAAAATCATTAATGCACACACCCCTCTTATTCTTAGTAGCTCTAAGAAACAGTTTAATATCATCAACCTCATAATGACCAGAAAAATCACTCTGAGAAAGACAAACACTTGAATCAGATGATTTCCGTGTCATCATACAACTCACTTGTATCTGATTTTTTCGCTTGTCTATCAATCCCAGTTCTACCAGGCTTCCTCCTCTTTAACGGGACTTTAAAATCTGCCTGCACCGTTTCCATTGGAATGACGTCACCTATGTTCTCCACAGTAGGCTGCAGCTCAACATCGAGAGCATCGTTTAAATGCTTCTCCGTCTCAATAACGGCTCCCCCCGCCTGAACATTAGACATAACTAATGTAACACCAGAAACTGTACTTTCAAGCGCAGATTCTTCAGTTACAGCGATCACAGGAACAACATCACTTCTAGCCTCTGAGACGTGTAACCCTGTCCCTGACCCACCCGGAGCCTCGTCAACCGGCCCTGCTTCAGCACAACAACAACATCACTTCTGACGTCACCACCACCTGACACATTGTTTGAATTTTTCCCGGGACAAGCACGATTAAATGACCAGTTTGGCCACAACTAAAACATCTCATGTTTCCTGATGTCACGTAAATGATGTAATCATAATCA
This sequence comes from Abramis brama, assembly GCF_963993115.1. Taxonomy (NCBI): domain Eukaryota; kingdom Metazoa; phylum Chordata; class Actinopteri; order Cypriniformes; family Leuciscidae; genus Abramis; species Abramis brama. Next base: position 5,692,819 of record NC_139971.1, read on the forward strand.
TCCGCCCGAAAGTGCAGATCCATATCAGCATCATCATTCACTACCATGTAGACGAACAGCCTAAATGAAACGACATGCTTCAACAAAGGCGATCCACCACCGATAGGGATCTTTTTAATGGGAGAGACAAGTTTTCCATACCGAGACAAAGCCTTAGCGTGACCATATTCCAGGACATGTCCGGCCGGGGTTTCGAGATCGCCCAAAATATCCGGGATACGGCTTTTGCTTTATCGTCGCCATTCATTTTGTTTACATGCACACCTTTTGATTCAGTAGGACTGAATTAATTCCAATTGGTGAATCTGAATGTAGTGTTTACATGAACGCTAAACAAGTGATCGGTTGATGTGTGTTTTAGCATTGCTAAGAAAATTCCTGTGTTTTCGTCTCGATCGGGATCCGTGTGAAGCAGAATGCATGACCTGCAAAGCTGGCACGTACGTGTCAGTGTCAAATAATGTAATAATGTAAACATAATGAATGGTGACTGTAGAAAGCAAAAGCCGAATCCCGGGCATTTTGGGCGATCTCGAAATCCTGGCCAAACATGTCCTGGTTAAACAGGACGTATGGTCACCCTACCTTAGCTAGTATCTCATCACTTAAAAACGGCGGCACATTAGATAGCGTGACTTTCTTTGAAGGTGTAGAAAGCGGAAGTACAGGGTTAAACAGATCGTCAACAACTATTCCTGCCTCAACTAATTCATTAGCCTTTTCGACAGTACTGAGAAATACCACAGTGGCATTATTCATCCTGGAGGCAGACATTATGTTTTCATGCCCAACTACCTCTCCCACTGCAAGACAGCACTTCTCTACACTTTCACGCCATGACGCCGGGTCAATGAACCCAAACAACACCGTGAGTGTGGGGCCGTCATGCTCCCGGTAAGGTGGCACGCGGCCCAAAACAACTACAACAAACCCCCCAAACCGCACAAAAACAACAAACAAAAAGAAAGACCAGAAAAAAGCCAGAAAGAAAGAAAATTAGATTCAATCACACTCAAACGCTCAAGTCCAAACGCACTCGGCCCGTACTCAGCACTCACACCAGCAGTACTCTCACAGCAAACTCCGCCCACTCACTCACAGCATCCGCTCACAGAGAGAGAGAGAGAGAGAGAGAGAGAGAGAGAGAGAGAGAGAGAGGTGTTACGGACTGATGTACAACAGATGATCATCACCACCTCCCTGTTAATGATGCTGTCATTGAAGCCTATCACGAGCTGTTCACAGGCCGTTAACACGGCTGTATTCCTTCTTATGAAGGAATGTGGGAAGTTACATTAAATTAAGCAGGTTGGCAGAACTGCTGAAGAAGAAAAAAAGTGAAACTGCTTGAACCATATAGCAAGAGCACAGCTGGTGATAAAACATAACATTTAAAGAAAG
>NC_139971.1:5699219-6091219 GCF_963993115.1 Abramis brama
GCATTATGTGAGTTTTTTTTTCTTTGGAAAAATTAACGCCTATCTTGCGTAAGTTACCTAATTTTTATCCAAATGAGTCAAAATTGAATTGAATTGAATTGAAATCGTGAAATTTGTGTCAAGCAATAAAAAAAAAACGTAGCTTACCAGAAATTGTACCATGTAAACATTGTAACATGTTTCTGTTTAGTTACTAAAATGTTTTGACATCACAATACACTTATTGTGATGCTAGATTGTTCTGGTGTTATCTGAAACCGTATTCTCTGTTGGGTGCCATTGTGACTATTAGTTTGTGTAGTGCTACACTTTGTGTGTTCTCTGCTTTTTGGATTAAAGAAAATGTATGCAGGATTTAAAGGGAAAGTTTTTTATTTTCTTCTTTACTTCCCTGTAGATTAGCTTTACCTGCCTATCCACCATTCAGTCTGTAAAAAATTTTTTCCTTCTCTTTTAAAGATCGAATGGGGGGGCCCCATACATACTTTCGCCTTGGGCCCCCAATTTGCTAAATCCGCCACTGTCGGTATCGTATCATTTTAAATAAAATGCTACCCTATTTTACTTTTTTTTCTTCCTACCAGCCAATGATAATTCTGAAAGAATACAAAATACAATATATTTCAATATATTACTCCTGCAGAAATGTTTATCATCATTCTAATTTGAATGTGCTTTTATCCGTTTTGAAAGCAGTGTGTTAGCATTTGAAAAATGTGCTGCGAATTTATAGTTTTTTGCAGCTTGTGAAGTTTGAATGATAAAAGTGTTCATGGATTTTGGAAAATTGAATGTATTATGTGTGAAAGCAATGACAAATTGATCACAGTTTGGTCCGTATAGACTTCTGTCTCGCTGAATGTGTCATATACTGTACAAATACATATATTCATATATTCATATATTCTTTCTCTGTAAGTATTTTAAAAAGTGCCATTTGAAAATTGCACAATATTTCTTAAAACTAGTTTGTGCTAAACCTGGAAATACTGCATCTTTTGCTGCATGGAGTATTATATTTAATCTTTCCAAAGCTACAGCTGAATATGTAGCAGCCAGATAATTGCATATATTGGAAAACAGAGTTAAAAACATGATAAGCTCATGTTTGTCTGGGGAGAGAAAGTAATAGAAAAAGTGACAAGTTGGAGGTTTCATTTATTTAACTTTCAATCCGAGAACAGAAACATCAGCAACAAATTCCTCATGACTCTGCAAACTTCTTCTCCTTTTTCAATTCGGCTCAGTATGCTCATATTAATGTTCCTGTTCCTCCTGCCTCCTGCCTGAGAGTGAAAAATGAAAAGTAAAACTTTTGAAACATGCACACATTCATTTTAGAGAAAGGTGACTGATGTGTCGCTATAGATTATGGCTAATTCTGAATGCATTATTTCAGTTTTGATATAAGTCATCATTGTTGTCACTGTATTAAACATCATTCTTTTAATTACTTTAATAAGAAGGATTTATTTCTTGTGTTTGCAACAATATTTTGTTATTTGGACATATTTTTCACATTTACAATACTGCAGATCTATATAATTTTGGTAACACTTTATAATAAGGTCTCATTTGTTAAAAGCCGCATTAACAAACAATTAGCGATATATTTTTACAGCATTTTTTAACCTTAACTGTTAATGTCAGTTAAAAATATTAGTTCAAAGTGCATTAACTAATATACAACTTTTGATCTTAAAAATGTATTAGTAAATGTTGAGATTATCATTAACTGATATTAATATATACTGTAGACGTATTGTTAAATGTTAGTTTATGTTAACTAATGTTATCAAATGAAACCTTATTTGTTTCCATATTTTTTTATTAGTCACTTGATAAGTTGCTTTTGCAAAATATAAACTTGGAATTACAATAAGCTAATTTTTTATCATTAGATTTCAGGTGTCCTTTTGAGAAAGTGACAATTTGATATGAATGCAAAATATTAAACATCTTATACAAATAAACCGATAGGACACAATTGCAACAGATGTGTTAGTGTGTGATGCATTAGGCTTAAGTGAAACATTTTTTATGTCCTACACTGAAATTTGCTGTTAAAGAGTGATGTTGCATATGTTGCATTACTCAAATATATTTTCAAGCCCTGTTTGCTCTCAGCAATGCCACATCTCACAGCTATAGATGAAAAATAACTTTCACACTGTGTGAACATGCCTGTGTGTGATATAGTGACTTGACATCACTATCGAGCAGGTCCAATAAAAAGCACTTTGAGAAGGCTGTTGAATTACTTGTGGAAAAACTTCATCCATACATCTCTGAGGAGCTCATGCTGCATGTCTGCTGCCCTGGAGGAATGGGGAAAAGATTCAGATAATCTGTTTTCTTTCCTCTACCTCCATCCAAAGATCACACAGAGAAAGAAAATGATCATAATTAAGAGTGCAATCAAGAAGAAATTTATATGTGCGCAATTTGTGACCTTGAGGAATGTAAGAGGTTTTCAGTCCCATGACTAAAATTTAATATGAGTAATAATTATGAAAAAAAGGATATTTTTAAGGACTCATGCACCACCACTTAAACTAAACTATTTTTAAGAGACTTTGAGAGAGTCATTAAGACTGTACTTACAGAATATAAGAAATGAACATTAGATTAGATTAGAAGTATCTCTCTTACACACTTTGAATATTGTGTATATAAAAAAATAGTAAGTCAAATATTTAGTACATTTTTAAATTATATGACATTAAAATGCATGTTATTAAAATGAAAGTATACTTAAAACTGCCTAACATGCTGTCATATATTTATAAATAATACTTTGGGTTAGTTCACCCAAAGATGAAAATGATCTCACCTTCATGTCATTCCAACTTTCGTTCATTTTCGAAAACACAAATGAAGATATTTTGAAATGAAATCTGTGAGATTTCTGTCCCTTCATTGACAGCTACACAACTTTGTCGCTTCAAAAAGTTTACAAAGAGATTGTAAAACGAATCCATATATAAATCCATATATAAATCAGTTTAGTCCAAATTTTCTGAAGAGTCTGGATCACTTTATATGATGAACAGATTGAATTTAGATTTGTATTAATCACGCACTGATCAGCGAACATGAACATAAGCTCAACTGTCACTGCTTGATGCGCGAGAACAAACCTCATTGGGGGTTTTTTCACAGCAGTAGCGGATCATGGAGCCTCTCTATTCCTGGAAGTTAGCAATAAATAGATGCAGCGCAGTAGAGCTGCTGCAGAACAGGCTGTTTGTGATGCACTTTTAAATTGTGATGCACTGGTAATATTAGTTAAATATAACATTGGAGCATGTGGTGGAAGTGGTAAAATGAGAATATCCGTTGACGCAACTCTCTAAAAATCAACTCTCTGGCAGCTGTGGTTGCCAGAAATTTACCGTAAAAAATACGGTAGCAACATTTTAGGTTTTACAGACCTAACTTAAATACAGTAAAAAAACATATTTCATTATCTGATATAATGTTAATTTACTGATCTATCTACACTGACAACCACCAGTCACAGTAGTGATGAGTCACACAATGAATTATTACAATTATTACACGATGAATTATTGTATTGCTCATTACAAGCAGCTTTTCCACAAGCTGAGAAAGTTAATACTAGAAAAAAACTAAGAAAAGCTATGAAGAAACATAGTTATTTCAACAAAAATGCATCAAATGTGAAGTGTCACGCATGGAATTGTGGGTATGTCAATTTACGTTTTTTCACTGTAAATTATACAATGACTTGTTCTTTTTCACTTCCAAAAACTGTCAATTTAATGCTATTTCACTCAAAAAAATGCTATGTTGGCTTTAATTAACTTTTTTATGTCAACAGGTCTCCAACTAGGTTACGTTGGATTTATGTAACATTATTTATTTCAATAATTACATAAGGTTAATCTAATGCCGTTTAGTTGAATAAGGTTAACAGTCTTAATTTTGTCCAAAGCAATTAAGTTAATTAAGTTCAATTATCCCAAATTAATATTTTTACATTCAACCAAAACAAATAATCCAGTTTAACCTTGTAATTAACTTAAGTTAATTGAAATAAATAATGTTACATAAATCCAACGTAACCTAGTTACGTGGGACCTGTTGACATAAAAAAGTTAATTAAAGCCAACACAGCATTTTTTTTAAAGTGTTTACTGTAAAATTACATTAAATGTACGGTTAGATCTATCACAGTTATTCACCGTATATAGTATGGACAATTTCGGTTAACCAATTAACAGTTTTTTACCGTAGCATTTTTACAGTCTTTTACGGTTAAAATCAAGATAATTTTTTTTTTATGAACCTCATTGGTTCTCGCACGCCAAGCAAGCATGCTAGCTTCCTTTTACCATATCGGATGTGTGCGTTGATGAATGTTTGTGTGAATAAAAGCCTACATTAAATCTGTTCATCATGAGGGTGAGTAAATGATGACATAATTTTCATTTTAGGGTGAACTAACCCTTTAAAAGAACACACTCTTTCCACTAAAGCCTTTCTTCTCTTGTCAGTGGCAGTCTGGAGTGCAGTGTGACAAGAGAGAATATATTTCCTTTCTATTTTTATCGACCTACCGCCAAAAAACAAGTGAACAACATCTTTCCATCTCAGCCTCAAAGAAATCAAACTGCAGGCTTCATCTCAGATTCTTTTCAGACAATATTTACTGAAATGGTCCCCGGAGGGAAAGTATCATACAGAGGCCGGTACAGCAGGAATATGCGGTAGACCTGAACAAAAGAAATACACCAACAGCTCTTTTCACAGTTGCATCTCCTATGGTTTGCTAAAATCGTCACCACCTTTCGCCCCACTAGCATCTGTGCATAATAAATCTGTGCATAATAAATACTTTTACAGTTACAGTAAGATACCGTCAATTTGTCTACATTGATTGTTTCAGAAGAATTACAGCTCACTCTTGCTATAGGTTGCAGCTCATTGGCAATGCTTAATCTGTATTGCTTAAAAGTCTATAGGATTCAAAGTCATTAGTTGTATTGTGTAGCAGACCATTGGAGGAAACCGAATCTCTCATCGCATCTACACCATGATTGAAGACCTTCACCACTGGCATCAGTGCTTTAGGAAATTGATTTTATAATAACAAATAAGAGAACGAATATAGATGCAAAAAATCTGCTCTGATGAGCATACTGGTATTGCATTTTGAGTTCACTCTTAATAAAAAGAACGCCATTTAATTAGTTTTTGATAGTGGCCATCTGTTAGCTGTAATGTGCTAATTGGCAACTGAATCAGTCCATTGAGCTGATGCTTAAGATGATCACACACACATGCACGCACGCACGCACACACACACACACACACACACACTTGGTTCGTACGTGATTCATTTGAAACAGCCCGAGGAGCCCTTCCGCTCACGTTTCCTCTAAACCAATTAAAATCTATAACTCCACACATAGCTCTCATCACATCTCTACATCTTTTCAATTATATTTCATTCAAGACCATAATGGATTGTTTGCATGAGAGTCAGATATATTTTATTCACTATATAACCCTGTAAAATGATGTTTTCATTGCATAGAGATAGAACAGAAATGCCTTGCGTGAGCTACTGAGATGTTAAATTTATGTGCCCTTCAAGTGGAGCCGGGAACAATATCATTCAACTTCTGAGCACATGAATGTATTTATGAGTGAGAAACTATTCCAGATGATAGACATTGGAAGGGACTTTTTGTAATGAATTATCAGAAAAATGTAAATCTTTGAAAGACACTTCTCACTTCTCACAGTCTGTCGTCTCAAATCTGATCCAAACATTTCACCAGAAAAAGTATTTTGAGCACATTGTTGTCCATAGTGATTGTGTAAAAAATGTTTTGCGTGTTCTCCTACACATAAATGACTAATACAATATGAATGCAGAGGTAGAACAGTGTGTTTATGTAATTCTTTTCCTCGCTGAAGCTGTGCATGCATGAACTTTCTATTGAAAGACCCAAAGGGACAAACACACAATCATCATACACATTCACAGGGTGAGGTCATTCCATCAACTTTGTTTATTCATGATGAATCATACTGAACCTGGCCTTATTGAGATAGAAACGTCATTGTTCTGTGAAAACATACTGTAACTTTATACTGTAAAATTCCTCCCCTTGTAAAAAGAGTACCTACTTATTACAGAAATAATACAGGTTTTAGTATATTTTAATATACAATTAGGTTTTAGGATGGCTAATTGCATGTTATTTACAATTAAATGAAATTGTATTATTGTTTAAATTTATATTAAATGCAATTACACTGTAAAAAATGATCGTAATTTTAACGGTAAAAGACTGTAAAAATGCTACAGTGAAAAACTGTTAATTGGTTAACAGAAAGTTTCTGTACTATATACGGTAAATAACTGTGATAGATCTAACGGTACATTTAATGTAATTTTACTGTAACATACCGTTAAATTTACAGTTTTTGAAAGTGAAAAAACAACTCATTGTATAATTTACAGTGAAAAACCGTAAATTGACATTCCCACAATTCCCTGTGACACTTCACATTTGATGTATTTTTGTTGAAATAACTATGTTTGTTTCTTCATAGTTTTCTTCGTTTTTTCTAATCAGTTATGTACATTAGGGGTTTATGTTACATTTAATGTTGTTAAATTAATGTTTATTGCATTTTTAAAATTTCATGTGTTACCATGACGGTGTTTAATGTTTGTGTGAATGACACTGTGCAGCTTCTATATATATTAGTATTAACTTTCTTGTGGAAGAACTGCTTGTGTTGAGCTTTGATTGATCATGTGACTCTCATCACTGCTGTGATTGGTGGTTCCCTTTCGAAAGGGAACTCTACACTACGTCAGAATGACGCTATGGGGAACGCCTCAGGCGTGACAGGTGTCTGAAATAAATATCAACTCACGTCAATTATGTTGACCGGCGACAGCCCGTGAATCATCAGCTTGATTGATTAACGCGCAACCTGGATGTATAAAGGGAAGCCTTGCATACATGACAACATCTTTTCGTCTTCAGGGACTGTTTGTCTGTATTGAGAATATCGCTGAAGCGCGCGGGAGGCTCTCGAGAGAGCCTCTTGTGCAAACTGTGAGCGTTTTTTATTTAAAAATGCTCCGCTTTCGCGGACCCTTTTCTCGAGGGAGGAGGGTTCAGCATCTGAGCTGTGGTGCGTGCGATCTGTGAAACAATACTGTTTGGGTACGAGGCGTTCACAGTCAGTTCCTGAGGGTGCTGGCAGTGTTCATTAAGAAATATCTCGGCGCGCGTGAGAAAGAAAAAATCCGTGCGCTGTCGGATGTTTCAACCTCGCAACTGTTGACTTTCTTCTCGAGGGATGAAAGCCAAATATTTTTTAACGGCTCTTTTCTCGCGCTTGCCGAGGCAGTGTGTAGATTACGAGAACGTATAAATGTTAAAACAGTATTGTCTGGTGAGTATGGCTGCATTTAATTCTATGAATTAAAATGATGGAATATTATCTGACTTTTAAGAAGTTAGATATTTAGTAATTCAGCCTATCATCCAGATCGCGTTACCCAGTGTTTTTGGCTGCATTTTAATTGAAAAATGAGCAGTGAACAAAAAGAGCAGGTGTAATTCTGGTCTTTTTGTAAAATGTGAAATTAACATATTTCTGTTTCTTTTCAGACCACATCTCCTGTTTTAGAGTCTGGGGCAAAATGTTATGGGAGTAAATCTAAAGATTTTTTCGATGGTCAGGTAGTAGGTCTTAACAGGCCTCCTTGACCAGACAGTCCCCATTTTGCAACCGGACAGTGCTTGGGCCTCCCTGAGGTGAGCTCCCAGGAATTGACTGTCAAGGAGTAATGTGGTTATCAGGTTATAGGCCTCACTAGGCCTTCCTGAATATGAGCTTCCACATACTATGGTTAAATGAGCTCCCACATATTATGGTTATCAGGTCATAGGCCTCACTAGGCCTTCCTGAATATGAGCTCCCACATACTGTGGTTATCAAGTTATAGGCCGCTCCAGGCCTTCTTGAATATAGCTCCCATATAATGTGGTTATCAGGTCATAGGCCTCACTAGGCCTTCCTGAAAATGAGCTCCCACATACTGTGGTTGAATATGAGCTCCCACATTCTGTGGTTATCAAGTTATAGGCCTCACCAGGCCTTCTTGAATATGAGCTCCCACATACTGTGATATGAGCTCCCACATTCTGTGGTTATCAAGTTATAGGCTTCACCAAGCCTTCTTGAATATGAGCTCCCACATACTGTGGTTATCAGGTCATAGGCCTCACCAGGCCTTCCTGAGTTTGAGCTCCCACATACTGTGGTTATCAGGTCAGAGGCCTCACCAGGCCTTCTTGAAAATGAGCTCCCACATACTGTAGTTGCCAGGTTATAGGCCTCACCAGGCCTTCCTGGTTATGAGCTTCCACATGTCAGGTTACAGGCCTCACCGGCCTTCCTGAATGTGAGCTCCCACATACTGTGGTAATCAGGTTACAGGCCTCATCAGGCCTTCCTGGTTATGAGCTCCCACATACTGTGGTCGCCAGGTTACAGGCCTCATCCGGCCTTCCTGGTTATGAGCTCCCACATACTGGGATATCAGGTTACAGGCCTTTCTAGGCCTTCCTGAATATGAGCTCCCATACACGGTGGTCGCCACGTTACAGGCCTCGCCAGGCCTTCCTGGTTATGAGCTCCCACATACTGTAGTTGCCAGGTTATAGGCCTCACCAGGCCTTCCTGGTTATGAGCTTCCACATGTCAGGTTGCAGGCCTCACCCGGCCTTCCTGAATGTGAGCTCCCACATACTGTGGTCATCAGGTTACAGGCCTCATCCGGCCTTCCTGGTTATGAGCTCCCACATACTGTAGTCGCCAGGTTATAGGCCTCACCAGGCCTTCTTGGTTAGGAGTTTTCACATGTCAGGTTTCGGGCCTCGCCGGCCTTCCTGAATGTGAGCTCCCTCATACTGTGGTTGTACATGAGCTCCCACATACTGTAGTCGCCAGGTTATAGGCCTCACCAGGCCTTCTTGGTTAGGAGTTTTTCACATGTCAGGTTTCGGGCCTCGCCGGCCTTCCTGAATGTGAGCTCCCTCATACTGTGGTTGTACATGAGCTCCCACATACTGTAGTCGCCAGGTTATAGGCCTCACCAGGCCTTCTTGGTTAGGAGTTTTCACATGTCAGGTTTCGGGCCTCACCGGCCTTCCTGAATGTGAGCTCCTACATACTGTGAGCTTCCACTTACTGTGGTTATCAAGTTATAGGCCTTACCAGGCCTTCTTGATTATGAGCTCCCACATACTGTGGTTGAATATGAGCTCCCACATTCTGTGGTTATCAAGTTTTAGGCCTCACCAGGCCTTCTTGAATATGAGCTCCCACATACTGTGGTTATCAGGTCATAGGCCTCACTAGGCCTTCCTGAGTATAGCTCTCACATACTGTGGTTGAATATGAGCTCCCACATTCTGTGGTTATCAAGTTTTAGGCCTCACCAGGCCTTCTTGAATATGAGCCCCCACATTCTGTGGTTATCAGGTCAGAGGCCTCACCAGGCCTTCCTGAATGAGAGCTTCCACATATTTTGGTTGAATATGAGCTCCCACATGCTGTGGTTGTCAGGTCACAGGCCTCACTAGGCCTTCCTGAGTATGAGCTCCCACATACTGTGGTTGAATATGAGCTCCCACATACTGTAGTTGCCAGGTTATTGGCCTCACCAGGCCTTCCTGGTTACGAGCCTCCACATGTTAGGTTACAGGCCTCACTGGCCTTCCTGAATGTGAGCTCCCACATACTGTGGTGAATATGAGCTCCCATGTTATATGGTTATCAGGTCAGAGGCCTCACTAGGCCTTCCTGATTTGAGCTCCCACATGCTGTGGTCGCCAGGTTAGAGGCCTCACCGGCCTTCCTGAGTATGAGTTCCCCCCATGCTGTGGTTGTATATGAGCTCCCACATACTATAGTCGCCAGGTTATAGGCCTTACCAGGCCTTCTTGGTTAAGAGCCTCCACATGTCAGGTTACAGGCCTCACCGGCCTTCCTGAATGTGAGCTCCTACATACTGTGGTCATCAGGTTACAGGCCTCATCTGGCCTTCCTGGTTATGAGCTCCCACATTCTGTGGTTATCAGGTCAGAGGCCTCACCAGGCCTTTCTGAGTATGAGCTCCCACATACTGTGGTTGTATATGAGCTCCCACATACTGTAGTCGCCAGGTTATAGGCCTCACCAGGCCTTCTTGGTTAGGAGTCTTCACATGTCAGGTTACGGGCCTCGCCGGCCTTCCTGAATGTGAGCTCCTACATGCTGTGAGCTTCCACTTGCTGTGATTATCAAGTTATAGGCCTCACCAGGCCTTCTTGAATTTGAGCTCCCACGTGCGGTGGTCGTTAGGTCACAGGCCTCACCGGCCTTCCTGAGTTTTAACCTTCCACAATTAGTGGTCACCAGGCTTTAGGCCTCTGCGGCCTTCCTGGTTATGAGTTCTTTCATGTCAGGTGGCAGGCCTCACCAGGCCTTACTGAATGAGAACTCCCACGTATTGTGTCTATCAGGTTGCAGGCTTCTTCTGGCTTTCCTGATTATAGGTTCCCACGTAAGGTGGTTCCCTGGTTACAGGCCTCACCAGGCCTTCCTGGTTTTGAGCTTTTACATGTCAGGTTACAGGCCTCATCCGGCCTTCCCGAATGTGGGCTCACACATACTGTGTTTTTAGAGTGATGAAGTACGAGCAAACCTTTACTTCATTCCTTTTTGGTACATACGTTCCGTACCTTTTTTAAACCATGCTTATGGTAAGTCACACGACTTATGTCTTGTGTATTTTCTAAAATCCATTTTCTATGGTAAGGGTCATGCGCGTATCGCTTCTGTCCCTTCCTATGTGGCTCAGACCCTGGTCTTTCTCTTCGGGTCCCATTCTAGATACTTCCGTACCTTTTTTAAACCATGCTTATGGTAAGTCACACGACTTATGTCTTGTGTATTTTCTAAAATCCATTTTCTATGGTAAGGGTCATGCGCGTATCGCTTCTGTCCCTTCCTATGTGGCTCAGACCCTGGTCTTTCTCTTCGGGTCCCATTCTAGATACTTCCTGTCGTCACTTTATTACGACAGATGTTTTTCTCTAGTTAACTTCCACATTCTGATGAGCTCCCACACACTGTGGTCACCGTGTTACAGGCCTCACCGGCCTTCCCGAGTATGAGCTCCCACATGCTGTGGTCGCCAGGTTAGAGGCCTCATCAGGCCTTCTTGGGTTCAGAATGGCTAAGTACATGCACTTTCTTTCATGTACTTTCTATTTCCATTTTTTATGGTAAGGGTTGTGCGCTGTACGCTTTATTCCCTTTCTGAAAGTGAGCTCCCACATCCTGTGGTCGCCAGGTTAGAGGCCTCACCGGCCTTCCTGATAGGAGCTCCCACATGCTGTGGTCACCAGGTTAGAGGCCTCACCGGCCTTCCTGATATGAGCTCCCACATGTTGTGGTCGCCAGGTTAGAGGCCTCACCGGCCTTCCTGATAGGAGCTCCCACATGCTGTGGTCACCAGGTTAGAGGCCTCACCGGCCTTCCTAATATGAGCTCCCACATGTTGTGGTTGCCAGGTCAGAGGCCTCACCGGCCTTCCTGAAGGTAAGCTCCCACATATTGTGGTTGAATACAAGCTCCCCCATGTTGTGGTCGCCAGGTTAGAGGTCCTACCAGGCCTTCCTGGAGGTAGCTCCCTTTAGGCCCTCACAGGCCTCCTCAGTGTTTTGAAACACAAACACTGGGTAGATCCATGGATCGAGTAGAGAGACTCCCCTCGCTGGCAAGGGTTGTAAAGCACTATGCTGAGTCATACTCTCCAGGGTTTCCCGTCTCTGAGATCCGGGCTGAGTGGTTCACTGCCTGTTTTGCAGTCCCTCGGGTTGGATGCCTTCTTAAGGCAAGTGTCCAGAGGCTCTGTCTTCAGACAGACAGGAAGTGGCCAGACTCTAGTGTCTTATGTAGTGACACCAGGTCAGGCCTGCCTGGTGGTATTTCAGGTGGCACGCTCCCCTGAATAGTGACTGGCTGGGAGTCCCTTGGGCCCCCTAGCCACACTCCCTAGAAGGGACCCCTTCTTTTGGAAGCTGTGGTCCTAAGCCTTTGAGCTGGCCCAGATATACCCCCCATTAACTATGTTCTGGCGGTTTCTTGGTTCATTAGCTTGGGTGATGACCGGTAGGGAGTGCTGTCACTGACAGCCCGATGTGACCTAAGGGTGAGTGGTTCCAGTGTTTTCTGAATTACTGGTTCGGACAGTTGTCACTGCCTTTGGGCATGCACTCCCCTCAGCATGGTGGCGTTGGTATATCGTTCCCCATAGCGTCATTCTGACGTAGTGTAGAGTTCCCTTTCGAAAGGGAACGTCTCAGGTTACGACTGTAACCTATGTTCCCTGAGAACAGGGAACGAGACACTACGTCTTCCTGCCATGCCTCGGGGCCTGCCTGCAACAGTCCCTTCAGACGATAGGATGTTGTCATGTATGCAAGGCTTCCCTTTATACATCCAGGTTGCGCGTTAATCAATCAAGCTGATGATTCACGGGCTGTCGCCGGTCAACATAATTGACGTGAGTTGATATTTATTTCAGACACCTGTCACGCCTGAGGCGTTCCCCATAGCGTCATTCTGACGTAGTGTCTCGTTCCCTGTTCTCAGGGAACATAGGTTACAGTCGTAACCTGAGACGTTATCAGTGTACAAAACAGATATTAATACTTCAATAGGACGGTAAATTAACTTTATATCATATTACTGAAATTTACTGTTATATTTACTGGATTATACTGTAAAATTGACATGTTCAGAATAGCACGTACATTTTACAGTTTAAACCAGTAAATATAACAGAACTCCAGTGTGTTATATGCTGGTTTAAACTGTAAAATGTACATGTTATTCGGTAAAAGCAATTACTGTTTTGTTGTATATTTTACGGAATTGTTCTGGTAACCCCAGCTGCCAGTTTTTTTCCGTAAAAACTACGGGATTTTTTTTACAGTGTAGTTGAACTTAAGACCATCATTATTATGACTTCTCATGTCTATGAAATATGGTAAAAGTACCAAATGTACTGACAAACATTTATGGTAAACTAAAATATACATTGATGTCATTTCTATTTCAACTTTTTTTCTATTTAAAATGTAAAATGTCATGCATTTAAATATATTTGTAATGCATATCTGTAATGATAAAGTTGGAATTTAGTTCATTTAAAATATATATAATTTTAAATGTAATATCAAATAGCCTAACACTAGTTTATTATTATAATAATCAATTACTTTACATGTGCTTTAGTATGTTAGTACAAGTAAGTGTACTTCTTTAGAACATGACATAGTATTAAAACATGACTTAAAATGTGCTTTAAAGTAAAACATTTAAATTGACGTTATAAGAAGGTGCACTTTTTAAAAGTGTATTGAAAGGTTTAGTTCACCCAAAAATGAAGATTCTGTCATTAATTTCTCACCCTCATGTCGTTCAAAACTCGTAAGACTTTCGTTCAACTTCGAAACACAAATGGAGATATTTTTGATGAAATCTGAGAGCTTTCTGTTCCTCCATTGACACAACTGACACTTTGACGCTTCAAAAACTTCATAAAGAGATTGTAAAACTAATCCATATTAATTGAGCGGTTTAGTCAAAATTTTCTGAAGAGACTCGATTTAATTTAGGCTTTTATTCACATAAAACATAAACATTCCTCAAGCTCAAGCATGTTCGTTTGACGCACGAGAACCAATGAGGTTCATTCTTGTGTTACGCATCATGTTTGAGCTTCTGTAAGAACCAATGAGGTTAATTCTCATGTTACGCAGCACGTTTGAGCTTCTACTGTACAAGAACCAATGAGGTTTGTTCTTGTAGAAGCTCAAATGTGCTGCGGTAGAGCTTCTGTTTATGTTTGTTGTAGCTGTCAACGGAGAGACAGAAATCCCTCAGATTTCATCAAAATGATCTTCATTTGTGTTCTGAAGATGAACGAAAGTCTTATAGGTTTGGAATGTCATGAGGGTGTTAAGAAATATAATTGTGAAAGTGCACACTTAAGTGGCCTTTTATGTCACTAATATCTGCAAGTACTGTTTTTCTGAAGATTTGAAGTGCACTACAAGTGCACATTCCATACAATTAAGCACACCTCTTTTTCATAAGGGTCCCCACTTAATCAACACCGTTTAAATATACAGTGCTATGCATAAGTTTAGACACCCATGCTAAAATTGACTAAAAAGAGGAATAAAAAATCATCTTTTGGAATCTGAACTTAATGGCTTAATTAAAAAAATTAGGAAAAATCCAACCTTTAAGAACACCAATTTCCTTTCTGAATGAATAATGTATCGTAAATAAATAAATGTTCTTCCTTAAAATACAGGGTGCATAAGTTTGGACACCCCTGTGTTAAATTCCCATAGAGGCAGGCAGATTTTTATTTTTAAAGGCCAGTTACTTCATGGATCCAGGATACTATGCATCCTGATAAAGTTCCCTTGGCCTTTGGAATTAAAATAGCCCCACATCATCACATAGCCTTCACCATACCTAGAGATTGGCATGGAGTACTTTCCATAAGATCATCTCTCAATGCAAATCAAACCAGCTATTAGGCTAACTGAAATAAAACCATGCCAGTGGTTGGATTTTTCCTATTTTTTTTAAATTAAGGCATTAAGTTCAATTTCCAAAAGATGATTTTTTATTCCTCTTTTTAGTCAACTTTAGCATGGGTGTCTAAACTTATGCATAGCACTGTAGAAAAACAAAAAACAAAAAAAACACCTAACATTTTCACATCAGTGATGCATATTTAGTGTTCAGAAACTTGGCCCTTCTAGCTAGGACAGGATTAAGTGGGCAAGAGGGAACTGAGATCTGGATTCGAGTCTTAAGCAGTTTATGCTTTCAGCACAGATTGTTTTGTGAATCTGCCATAGTGCAATTCAGGCTTTGCAAAGGGACTGTTTCGTGACTTTAAAGTAAAAAGTTTCTTTCTATCTTCTGCTCAGTTTGTCATTACTGTATCTGATTTCTGTATTTCATCTTCATGGCTCCAGGATGCACGGCTGATGCACAGTGTTGACATAACTGAAAGATGGCCAAGCCATGTTTCTACTTTAAGAAAGACTCATCTTTTTATCTTTGAAGATAACAACTTTTATCTTTTTTTCTGCTTGCATGTATTGCCTGTTGGCATTATGTTCTCTCTGTCTGTCTATCTCTGCTCTTCCACCGTATACTGTGAGCCGACGGGATGACATTTGATAATGTGTCCATCAAGCTGGGATGCTGTGCTGAACCGCACTCACACACTCACTCACTCACTCACACGCTCGCTCGCTCGCTCGACAGCTCTTCTGACTAAAAGCCTTTCCATAGACAGACACGGTGTGATACTGGAGTCACGACTCTCTCGACTCACACAAACATGGCTCAAACTCAACACTCACAACCGTCCTCTGACTAAACATCTGTTGAACAAGTGGAATAGCTGCCTCTTATGGCTCAAGCTTTACTTTTGCATCTGTCTGTAGTAGAATCAGATGTGAGCCATTCATTTTTCAAGCTACAAGCAACTCAAATTATAATTTATGACTTTAGTTAACTAGCCTAATAAAAAGTCGCGAGAAAGTCAACCTACAAAAGGCTTACATGTCTCTGAACATCAAACTCGAAGGACAGGAAAAAGAAAAATGTGACAAATCACCCTCCTTTTGTTCCATGTTAGTCCCTCTAGTCTCGTTTAGGGTGTTTGAAAATGTGCATAGTTTGATAATCGCACATTAACAAGTAAATTGTAGTTATATTAAAATTTTACAATTCATGGTTCTTTCAATGCATTATTCATTAAGTCATTAAGAATGTATTAGTGAATATTAGTCACTCTCATTTGCATGATTAGTAAAAGGGAGGCAAATTGGAGCATGTCCCCCCCCCCACACACACACACTCGCCGAGCACTTGGGTATTTTATTCAAAGATTAATGTGCCTGAAACAGAGAGATTTTGTGAAGTGAAATGCTGGTGTTGTAGGTATTCACACTTCTGCTCATCTAATTCGCTTAGCTCAAGACTTTAAAGTCTGACTACAGCGTAAGCAAACAGCTTTGCAGTGCGGCCTGTGAAGGTGCATAACATCGACTGAATAAAGTGATTTAATTAATGTGACATTCATGAAACAACATGATTAAATCCGCTGAGTCTGACCAGGAAAGGCAGAAGGAAAGGCAGGGTGTGGATGGATAGGAGAGTTTGCCAGGTTAAATTCAATACCATATTTTTGTTGTTTTATTTATACATACTGTATATTTTGCACACAATGATTCGTTGAATTTAATCAATTTTTTATGATAAGTGGTTGCACACAACTGATTTTAGCTACATTTAAACAAATGCATTAAGTTGAACTTAATCCATTTTAGTTCAACAGTAGGAAATATCAGTTTACATTTCCAAACATTCCCTTTGCCATTAATTGCAATAATTCAGTGATATTTTTGTATGCACAATGAGTCTGACAACAGCCAGCATGATCTGATCTCACCATCACTGAGTCCATCTGGGATTACATAGAGAAACTGAAAAAACGGAGACAGACTAAATCCAGAAGAACTGTGGCAACGTCTCCAAGATGCTTTAAGAAACACCTGGTTCCCTCAACCTTTTCAATTGGCTTTTGGATTACTGCAGAAAATCACAAACATGTTTATGAAAAAACACAAGTTTATGATTTTTGCATGTTTTGTTCATCATTCTACTTTTTACAAATGGAAACTTTTATGAGCTGTGAAGCCTTAATATAATCAGAAGAAGCTAAATGTAGGGTATAAACGAATTACACCAACGTACGACACCATCATAAAGCTTCCGACAACTCTTTCAGTCTTTATTTAAAAAACATTTCCCTGAAAGTTTTTTAGATATAATAGTTTGCAAGAGCCGATTATAAACACAAATGAGGCTGTGAAAGCGATGAGTAAATGAGTTTTGGTAACGTTTAATGATGTTTATAACCTCTAGTCCCATTTAGCCACTCGTTAACCTTTTACAAGACAAGTAAAAGCATGTGTATGGTGTTAATATTTTGTAAATGTTTCTGTACCAGTATTTTACATGATTTCTGAATGTAATAATAAAATATGACTTATACACCAATGTTATGTGTGTTTTTGTTTTCTCTCAACAAAGCAATTTTGACTCGGTGCGAAATTATAGTACACTATAAAGCCCGGTTTCACAGACAGGGCTTAGATTAAGCCAGGATTAGGACTTGGTTTCATAAGGATATTTTAGTAGCTTTTGTAATGTTCCCTAGAAAGAAGAAGAAGAATCTTGAGACAAAACAATGGCACTGACATATTTTAAGATATGTCAGTGCAAGCTGCTTTCAGTTAAAACATCTTAAACAAGCATTTTAGTTTGGGACTAGGCTTAACATTTGTCTGTGAAACCGAGGGTATATTTACAAAGCTTAGATTAATAAGGATTCAGCCCCGGTCTCCTGGAGCTATGAATGATTGAACAGTAACAACGAGGAAACAAAACATGCCAGGAAGCCGTTATAGATTTGTTATGAAGGATTTCCATAATCAGTGGCGTAATTATGATTTGACCGGGGGAGATGTCTATATTTCAGGTCGCTCATTGAGTGCTATTGACTGCAGTGAGAGAGTGAAAGAAGAGCTCTGCCATCCATTACTGCAGGAGCTGTCCACAACGCTGGTGCTGAAATCTGATTGCCTCTGTTTATGCAGCTTTACTGTGAGCGAGATCCAATATGGCTGATTACTTTCTGTGTAGGTTTAAATAAGAAGAAAATGGTATAAAGCTTGACAAAATAGAGTGCTGCTGTGCTGAATGTTAGCGTGTCTGTGATTAGACCTTTTAGACACAAAACAGCTTTTATTGCCTAGAATAGGGGCTTATATACATAATATACATAACTTATTTCACGAGTTCACACTTACATACAGTACTGTGCAAAAGTCTTAGGCACGTTAGTATTTTCATAAAAAAAAAAAAAAAAAAAATGGTTTTAAGCCAGTTATTTACAGGTGAAACTCGAAAAATTTGAATAAAGTTATAATTTTGATGATTATGGCTTACAGCTTATGAAAACCCCAAATTCAAAATCTCAGAAAAATTAGAATATTACATGAAATCAATACAAAAAAAAGGATTTTAAATACAGAAATGTCAGCCCTCTGAAAAGTATAATCATGCATATGTATATAGATATATATATACTAAATATATTAGTTTCACCTTTTAATTTGAATTACTGAAATACCCGAACTTTTGCACGATATTCAAATTGAGTCTGACAACAGTCGGTATGATCTGATCTCACCATCATCGAGTCCGTCTGGGATTACATGAAGAAACAGAAAAAAACTGATGGACTAAATCCAGAAGAACTGTGGCAAAGATGCTTGAAGAAACCTTCCTGCAAAGCTACAGTACTGTGGAAATTAAAACATCATATTTCAGAGACACTACGTGACCAGATCACTTAGTTTGTTTTTGCTGTTTTTTTAAGTGTAATAAGAATTGTAAATATTTCATGAACATTGGGGTGTGTGTTTTTTTTTTTTTTTGTCACATTACTGTTGTCGCCTTTACATAAAAGCAGTAAGTCATGATTTCACCATGGTTAAAGCTGTAATAAAGGCCTTGAGTGTCTCATATCCTAAGTGCACATGCATATCACTGTGTTTCAGTGGTAAATAAATACAGAGCACAAAACCACACACCACTCTCTTCACTCTTAAGGACTTTTTCTCTTTTACTCGGCCAGGGATGAGTGCAGAACACAGCTCTCGACTCTTGAACAGACCGTTCATATTGCCACTGAATAGGACGGGGTCGTCACCATTACAAGTGCCTTTAAAAGCTCACAGTGTGTCCACACTAGTGGTTTCAGTGGCAGAGTGACACCGGCTGTGTCTGATTGCTGATCACTGAGGGAGACGGCAGAAAGCATGTCGGAGGCTGTGTAGGGAATTGTATGTACA
This sequence comes from Abramis brama, assembly GCF_963993115.1. NCBI lineage: Eukaryota > Metazoa > Chordata > Actinopteri > Cypriniformes > Leuciscidae > Abramis > Abramis brama. The sequence goes on from NC_139971.1 coordinate 5,718,293, forward strand.
AATTGGCGTTAGTCATGAACAGGAAGCTATTAGTGACAGTTCATTAAATCAAACTCTGTGTCGCCATGGAAATGTCTATTTTTGGTTCATTTATTTCCTTGTATGTGAGAGTGCTGTTAGTAATCTTACTCTGACATCTTTAACCAAACCGCTGAAGAAATCTCTCAAAAATTGCCAAAGATGTCTCCAGTTGAATCTGATAAAAACTTATTTTGGAAACATTCTCAAAGAAAAGTGGTTCACTGAAAGCAAATACATTTTTTTTTTAAGTCTCTCCGTTAAATGTGGCACATTCAGAAAGTATTCAGACTGTATTATTATTTTCAAATTTCGTTGCAGCTGCCTTAATTTTCCCCCACATTAGTCTGCACTCAGGAAAAATAAGATTAATACAATTTGTATCATATTGAAAAATGATCTAAATAAGTTCTGTTTTCTTTCATGGACATGGTTGGTATTTCTTAGCAAAAAATATTTTAATCTGTTTTTAAGATTTCAATTGTATAATTAAAAAAACTGAAGTTTCAATTGTGTATACATTTATATATGCGTGTATATATTTTCAGTTCATAAAAAACAACAACTATAAACAACTAAAATAATAAGTTTTAAACAACGCAGTTTGGTAAATGGAAACTACATTTGCTTTTTTTTATTTATTAATATAGCCCTTACAGATTGTTTCAAAGCAGCTTCACAGTAATAAATAATAAAATAACAGCACCAATGAAACAATTATGAAAAGAAAATCCAATTTCATTTGTAAAGCAGCTCTACAGAAGATAATAGTGTCATTATTCAGATCAAGTCAGTTCAGTCAAATAACAGTTCATCAGTTTTTTCATATTAATTGTCTTTAAATCCCAATTGAGCAAGCCAAAGGCGAAACCATTAGATTACCATAGGGAGTTCTCACGTGGCCAAACGATCAAACACAGTGTGAAGCACGCTATGAATGCTATGGCCTTTGTTTAAATATTACTTTTGTCATACATTTATTAAAACAGCAATTATCCTCAAGTTAATATTACTTAATATTGCTGTGCCACCACCCATCTTTTTTTCCCTCTCTCATTCTCACACAAAGAGATTCACAGGTTTTGAGCTCAAACACACCTGGCATGAACACAATCCCGAGGCTTCGCTCAACAAGTGAAATTTCACACCACATGCTATTTTTTCCACTTGCCTTCGCAAACAATGCCAGGAAAAACATCCTTCACCTGTTCGTCTCCATATGGTCTGTCTATATAACTGCATACACTTTCTCAACACCTTTTTTTGTGTGTGTGTACAAATTTACTAAGAAACAGCTAGGAAGAATGAAAGAGTATTTTGCAATGGCCAAATCAAAGTCCAGATCTCATTCTATCTTAATTTAATCTCAATCCATAGATCATAAATCACATTTACACTGTGCATGAGCACAGACATAACACTAATGACAATAAATCAGTAAGACTGATCTTTGCTAACGTAAAATAGCTTGGCACTGGATGGGCAACTTCGGTCCCGGAGGGCCACTATCCAGCAGAGTTTAGCTCCAACCCTAAACACACATGAACAAGCTGATCAATGTCTTCAGGATTACTAGAAAACAAGACATGAGTTTTTATCATGGTCGAAGCTAAACTCGGCAGAACCGTGGCCCTCCAGGACTGAAGTTGGCCATCCCTGTGTTTATCCATAAAAGAAAATCATTCATTCTTAATAGTTAAACATTCCTCTGGGCTATCTAATTGTGTCAGTGTTTGCCTGCAGAATGAGCGCTAAGAGTAAAGAAGGCCTACAATGTGCAGCAGATTTTATGAAACAATTTGAGACAAAAATTACCTGACATGAACACTTGGTAAAAAAGACAAGGTAACAAAATATGTCAGATCTTTTCTAAAAACATTCAGGGTTAAGAAAAAAATCTTTGCATGTCATCAATCTTCTGACATTGTGAAAAGAAATGCATTTCATCTTAAGGAAAATTTACTTTTTCTATTTTGTGACTCAAGACGTCTTGATTACACTTTTTAAATAGCAGATTCTGCTCATGAGAAATAGTTCATTCAATATTTTTAGGGTAAAAAATGCTGGTTGATACAACGGTCCTGAAATCATAATGAAGAGACAAGCTTCATTAAAAGAATGACTTTTTTTTTTAAAAAAATTAAGAAAATTAGTTTGGCATAATCTTTTATTTGAAAAACAGTTGTGTTAAAAATATTAATATTTGAAAAAACATTTTGCGCTGCATAAAATTCACATGGTGCAGAACAACAAAACAGGAAATGATATCATAGACTGTGTCATGCAGGGTACGATTTGTGAAAAAAAAACGCTCTGTACTGCTCGTTGGTTTCATACGGATTACATATTCAGAGAATTTTTGTTTTCGACTTGAATTGGTTCATTTAAATTTCACATTTCAAGCTTTTTATAGATATAACTCTTATCGTGGCTGAGGCACGTATACGCTTCAATTTCAGTTCATTTTTGTGACGTGCTCCGGAAAGGAGACAGAGACGACAGAAAGCACATTTTTGTTTTCTTTATTTTACAAAAGCACAGCATTTTGTTGTTATTGTGAGGGTATACAAATAAAAGAAGATTTACAGTTTCGAATGATGTCTTACTCTTATCTGTACGACCAAAAATGACAGAGTATTTTAAGTTCTTTCTGCTGTTAAAAAAAAAAATCACAGCACATTCGATGGACGATAATTTAACATGCCAGCATAAAACCCGAGTTTTAGAACTATGCGTAGCGCCACTCGGCATAAACCTCAATATTTCATACAAAATAATCACAAAACCTCCATCCTAAAACAGTGGCTCCTATAGTCTCATTCTCAGTTGTAATATTTCTAGGATTTTTTTTTTTGTGACGGTCCTGTAAAATACGATGATATGCTGCGCTGAATCTTTTTCACTTTTCTTCAACTTGGCTAGCTGTAGGATTCATGTTGTAATAATAGACTATATGTGACTGTTGTGCTTTGTGACATTTTGAAAAGCCTGGCATGGATTAAAGCCACTGGAACCAGGATCAGAAGTTAAACGCGCAGTGTCATCTCTCATCACACGAGCGGGAGCGCCGAGAGTTAAAGTCCATTTCTGATTTTATTGTTGCCTAAACGTGCATGTTGAAGCGGTTTAATTAGTTTTATATATATATATATATATATATATATATATATATATATATATATATATATATATATATATATATATATTTATATTTATATTTATATTTATTTATTTATATAGCTCTTTATACAGCTTTACAGTGATGAAAAAATTATGCATTTTGGCTTGTTGTTCAGCTCAAGTTCGTTATAAAGATCATAAATTATGAAATTAGTTCATTTCATCTATAAAGAAGTTCTGCATAAAATTCTGTCATCGTCCAGCTCAGTTCAGTTCTCATACAACAGCGTCAGTACAGTTAGATTAATAATATTGTTGAATATTAAAGCATTAGTTCGCTTCAAAATGAAAATTCTGTCATCATTTACTCACCCTCAAGTTGTTTCAAAACTGTAAAAATGTCTTTCTTCTGCTGAACACAAAATAAGATCTTTTGAAGAATGTCGGTATCCAGACAGTTGATGGACCCCACTGACTTCCATATGGTTTTTTTCCTACTGGAAGTCAATGGGGTTTGGGGTAACTTTGGTTACCGACATTCTTCAAAATATCTTCCTTTGTGTTCAGCAGAAGAAAGAAATTCATACAGATTTGAAACAACTTGAGGGTGAGTAAATGATGACAATTTTCATTTTGAAGTGAACTATTCCTTAAGTGTGTCAACCATGAAGCAAGCCAAAGGCAAGGAACCCAAACTCCATCAGGAGACAGAACGGAGAAACCAGGCTCAGTCTGGCCAATGAACGAACACGGTGCGATTATGATTCACGTTGCATCACGTCAGAATTCAGATCGGGATCGATGGCATTCAAATATTCATCTATTGATCACTGTTGAGGGGGAATAAATTAGATCCCCAACGGCGATAAAGATAATTCAGCAGAGGCAGGGATATTTACACTCACAAATCACACCCTGATGTCAAGGTCAATACATCTCCTAAAATATCAGATCATTTGACCTTTTTATAACAAGGCAAGGCTAGTTCATGTTGTAAAATATCATGTGGTGTGACTCCCCAAAACCTATTAAGACATTTCTGTAATTAATATATAAAATTTGTTTACCTTCACACATATGCAATGTCATTTTTGGGTGGAGAAATGGTCAGGTTTTTCTGAATGTGATATCAAAAACATACTCACAAACTACATGCAATTTTTTTCACTGCGACAAATCTGAGCGATGCATTCTTTCATGAATCTTTAGAGCAAATAACCGATTGAAACTCTTGCCACATGATGTGCAGTGGAATGGCTTCTCTCCGGTATGCAGCCGCTCATGTGTTGTCAGGCTTCCTGACTGTGTGAAACACTTTTCACAATATGAGCACTTGAAAGGTCTTTCTCCAGTGTGGACTCTCTGGTGCCTTTCCAAATCACTGCTACTAGAAAAGCCCTTCCCGCATTCCAGGCAGACGTGAGCGCGTGTTTGTAGGGCTGATGCTGAAGTGAAATTCATGCCACTCTGATCGCAATTCAAGACAGAGCGAGCGCACACGTGATTTTTTAGTCCTCTTGCCCGTGTGAAACTCTTCTCACACTGCTGGCATGAGAAAGGTCTTTCTCCAGCGTGGATTTTGATGTGAGTACTGAGTCTTACTTTACGTGTGAAACTCTCTCCACACTGTTCACATGTGAAAGGCTTCTCTCCGGTGTGAATCCTCATGTGCGCAGTAAAAGTTCCTCTACGTGTGAAACCTTTCCCGCACTGGAGGCACGCGAAAGGCTTTTTTCCAGTGTGGACTCTCATGTGCGTCTGCAGTCTTCCTTTGTGCGTGAAACTCTCTTCGCAGTGACGGCATTTGTACGGCTTTTCTCCAGTATGAATTCTCAAGTGCGTCTTAAAGGCTTCTCTACGTGTAAAACTCTTCCCACACTGAGGGCATGTGAATGGTTTCTCTCCCGTATGGATTGACATGTGATGCTTAAGGCTTCCTTTCACTGTGAAACTTTGTCCACACAGGGAGCAGGTGAACGGCTTTTCTCCAGTGTGAACTTTCATGTGCCTTTTAAGATATTGTTCACATGGGAAACTCTTCCTACAATGAGAACAGGTGAAAGGCTTTTCTCCAGTGTGAATTCTCATGTGACGTTTAAAGTTTTGTCTCGCAGTAAAACTCTTTCCACACTGCACACAGGAGAAAGGGTTCTCCGCATTGTGAATCCTCATGTGCCGATTAAGGTATGTGTTACATTGGTAACTGTTTCCACACTGGGGGCAGGTGAACGGCTTTTCTCCAGTGTGACTTCGCATGTGCATTTTAAGTCTTCCCATAAATGGGAAACTCTTCTCACACCGAGTGCAGTTGAAAGGATTTCCTCCAGTATGAATTCTCATGTGTGCCTTCAGGTTTCCTTTAGTAGTTAATCTCTTTCCACACTGAGGGCAAGCGAAAGATTTGCTGGCTTCTGTTAATGTTTGTGAGGAATTCGGTTCGGTTTCCGAGCAGCTCATAGAGTTTTCTCCACTTGCGAGATGAAGAGGTTTCTGATGCTGATGCTTCTCCTCCACTTCATTCGGGTCTTGACGTTCCCCTCTGAGCTCCATTAGATCTAAAATAAATATAAACTTGTAAATATCATTTAAACATGGTGAAATATGAAAATTAATTAAATAAGCCTGGTATCTGTTTTTATATACAACCGTTATTACGATCATAAAAGTTGTGTTGCTCATGTTAATTGGGCATTTTAAATGCGTCAGTCTTTTTTCTATTCATTTCTTTAAATGTACATCCTCCAAAATCTGGTAAACTGGCTGAGGTACATTGAGTGAATGTTTTGAAACCAATAAATGAGTCAATGACAATATTAAGATGTTTTTGTATTCAAGGTACAAGGAACATGTTATTTTTTGCTTGATGGTTACACCAAATGACATTTTTCTTGAAATAATAGTTTTTCAAAACCATATGAACACAAGAACTTGGCACATGTGTCCTTTTCATTAGACACTCTTATTTGTCATTTACCCAGATTTGTTTGATAAACTATAATCTAACAAAATAATTATGTTATTAACATTATACACTTCATCATATGTCTTTATACCACCCCATTAATATTGGTCTGTCTCACCTTTACTGTATCACTGTTTTGGCATAATCTATTGAATAAGTGTTTAAGTACTTATGGAAAAAATCAAAAACAACTTTAATTTCCAAAGACCTAATATTAGACTGCATCCCATATTTTGCGCATAACCATCACCACATGAAAACCAAACAAAAATCAAATTAAATCTTAATATTGTGACACCCAAGAAGTAACATGGTTTGAAACAGCGTTTCTTCAGAAAAACATATTTTACACTCTATTATATGGTAAATATAGGCTTAATTAATTAACTGCAATCCAGCACTTTGTCACAAGCCCATATGAGTGATACGTTCTCTGAAAATTTGTAACCTTAATATTCATAATTATCAGGAATCATTAGAGAAGAATCAAGAATGTTCACAAACCTCTTTTATCCTTTAAATCTTCATTTTTTATTCTGCTTGCTTCTGGATAACTTGTGCCTTCACTCTCCTCCTTAATAAACGCCATCTTTCAACAGTTTGTCACAGATTTCAGCTTTTGTTTGTTCCTGCTTGTTTCGAAGTGTGTCTTTACGTTCAGAGTAAGAATACTGGTGACATTCATTCGCCTGAATACTTATATACGCACTAAAAGTAAATGTTACGCAGTTAAAATAATGTACGCACTTTAGAGTATGGAATAAAGATGTTTTCCATTCAAAGTCAGAAACTGGACATCCTTACTTGATTTCTCCGCCTTGGATGTTTATCATTCTATGCCGCCATTTTGACGACGTCACGCCACAGTTGACGGTGCGTCATATTATGGAGGCGTGGCTTGACAGCATCTGCTTTTTGCACACTCTTTTCAACACTAATATTTCCCCCAGTCCTTTAGGATCAAAGAAACAATCTGTTAATATAGTAGCATATCAGATAGATAATTGGAATATGTCGATGTATTTATTTATTTTGGTATATTTGAACTGTAGCCTACACCCCAAACATAAAACTCCTATACCCTATACTCTTCCCCCTTATTTCAAACACTCACTTCTTAAATGTTTTTTATTATACTAATATACAATATGTGAAAGGTATAAATTTAAATGAGGTATAAATTAGGTTTTTTTTTTTGTCCTGTTATTTTTATCTTTGTTTTCTCTTCTTTATGATGAAATTGATCTGTACAGGCTATATAATAACCTGTATGTATACATATTATTTGCATACACCTAAATTTACTAACAAATACTGGACCCAGTCAGAAATTAGGGTGTGTTCACACTTGGCAGGTTAAAACAAACTCTGCTGTGATTGCTCTGTTGGTGTGGTTTATTTGAATAAGTGTGCATGTAGAAACACTGCATGCCATCGTTTTTTTTTTTTTTTGTCAATAACGTTTTGTTTAGGATTTTATGTGTGAAGTGAAGGACAGCACATAATCTGTTAATTTAACACGTTTACACATCTTTGTGCTAACCTTTCTGACATATTTACTTTGTTAAAATCATTAACACAATGAATGAGTTAAAATTAATGAATGAGTTTGTCCCTAAACTCACCCGTTAATGTGTAAAAATTTAACACATCATTTCCAGCATTGGCAGACTGTTTATTTTGTGATATAATGAAATGTTTTAAATAAAAAAAAATGGTATTTTGTAATAATTTTGTCTAAATGATTTGTATGTCAGTAGTACTTATGTAGGATGAAAATAAAATTAATTGTATATCAAAATTATGAAATCTAATTTATATGTAGTACAAATAAACATAATTACTGTAGTGTACTGATTAGCTTGGTTTTTACAGTAATGCACTGTATTACACAATTACAGTACCATGTAGTTACTGTAAAACTGAAATACGGTAATGGTACTGTAAATCTTAATTACAGTAACTTACTGGCAACAGTGTTGCCAGTAAATTACTGTAAAAACCCCTTGAATGTGGTAGTTGCGTAGCTCCCAATGGAGGGACAGAAAGCTCTCGGATTTCCTCAAAAATATCTTCATATGTGTTCTGAAGATGAACAAAGATCTCACTGGTGTGGAACGACATAAGGATGAGTAATTAATGACAGAATATTTATTTTTGGGTGAACTAACTCTTTAAATCCTGACTCTATAGAAGCATGATACATGTTCTTTGAGACTTATTGCCCATGTGAAAGTCTTCCCACAATGATGGCATACGAAAGGCCTCTCTCCAGTGTGAAGTCTCATGTGCATATTAAGTATTGCTTTAAGTATGAAACTCTTCCCACACAGACAGCAAGGGAAGGGCTTTTCTCCAGTGTGCGTTCTCATGTGCAAATCATACCCTAGCCTACTATTAAGAGCGAAACTCTTTCCACACTGGTCACATGTGTAAGGCTTTTCTCCAGTGTGAATTCTCATGTGCTCATTTAACACTCCTTTACGTCTAAAACGCTTCAAACAATGTGAGCATTCATAAGGTTTCTCTCCAGTGTGAATCTTAAGGCTTCCTTTCTCTCTGAATCTTTTTCCACAGTGAGAGCAGGCGAAAGACTTTTCTTCGGAGTGAGTTTTAATGTGCCTCTTAAGACAGTTTTCATAGGTAACTCTTCCCACACTGGCATCCGGAAGTCTCTTCTAGTGTGAATTAAGGTTTCTCTTATCTATAAAACTCTTCCCACACTGAGAGCAGCTGAAAGATTTCTCTCTGGTATGAATTCTCTTGTGACGTTTCAAGCCTTCCTTCATTGTGAAACTCTTTCCACACTGTGCACAGGTGAAAGGGTTTTCATTGTGGATTTGCATGTGCCTAAACTGGAACTGGAAAGAGTTCACTGCAAGTGTCAAAGAGTTCACTGTAAAAGAGTTCACTTTTACACTGGAAACTCCTTCGCACAAGGCAGTCGCACAACAGCTCTTTCCTATTTTAGATGTGTTTCCGTTGCATTCAAGTTGAACACTTACAATCTTAAATAATCACAATCTTAAATTAATAAAAATGCCACTCAATCTTTCTTGGGAGTAACCGCAGTAACTTCTGCCTACTGTGACATAGGGCTGAGTGGTATAGGCCTATCAAGTTTTTACAATATATCGATATATTTTTATAAATGATATAGGATGAAGCAATACTGATTATGTCGATATACAGTAGTTTGATATTACAAGTGCATCTGAAAAATAGTGGAGTGAGCTGCTGCGGGGAAAGTGCATAATCTAATTTTCCTGATGAGAGTCTCCACTGAACTTAACAGACTTCGGTGAACGAGTGCTGAATAATTCTGAATATATTGTTTTATTTATTTTATTTGCACAGCACCAGAGAGTAATCTTGACATGATGTCAACTTATGCTTCTCATGGAGGTCAAACATTTTTATAATGGTCATGTTTTTCAATATCCAGAAAAAAATTGGCTTCACAGCACTGAATTAATTCAATAACATCAGGTTAAAAATTGGACTGTAGTAGCAAACCCTGAACAGATGGATCAATATTTGACCTCCATGAGAAGCATAAGTTGATATGTCAAAGTCGGTGTCGACTTAACAAAATAAAGCTGTTCAGTCATGGTGGCAGTTTGTAGACCAACCTGGATGTTACGAACTGCTCCAAGACACGAAGGTTGAGGATCCAAATGCAGCTTTATTGTATGGGGCAATCCAGAGGCGTAATCCAATGTACAGGCAAGGGTCATACACAGACAGGCAGTCAAAACAAAGAAACAAACAAAACAGGCAGGGACCAGAGGCAAGAGGGTAATCCAGGGACCAGAGGCAAGAGAGTAATCCAGGGACCAGAGGCAAGAGAGTAACCCAGGGACCAGAGGCAAGATATCCAAAACCAAGAGACAAGAAAACCAGGAGAATGCTCAGAAATGCAGTGTAACACTTAAACAAGAATTTGCGGTGAGTGAATGAATGAACATGGTATAAATAGACTGAGACTAACAGGATGATGAGACACAGGTGAATGCAATCAGTGAATGAGGTACAGGTGAATGTGATCAGTGATAAGTGATGATAAGTCCGGGCAGTGAGTTATGGGAAATGTAGTTTGTGAGTGATAATAGTCTTATGTGGAGTGCCCTCTGGTGGCTCTTAAGGGCACTCCAGCTGGTGACCGTTACACTGGAAGACTATAATTGAATTATAATTCATGAAGACTTCACTCTGGAGTTTCCTGTGGTGTTTTATTATTATTGATGTTTTCAATTTATTAGTAAAAGATCTGTGGTTAACATTAGGGTACAACAGGCGATGTATGACTGCAGAAAAAATATATTTTATTGAACACTGATGGTGCAACACATTTTTGTGGGAAAAGAAATCAGTAGTTTGTTTGTTTTGTTTAATAATCATATATATATATATATATTTTAAATCAAATAGGCCTAAATGTATTAATTTTTGTAAATGTGTTTTAATTTTCATAAATATATACAGTTTAATAAATAGATTTTTTTGGTTTGAGATTTTTGTATGTTCCATATTATGTTACATTGTGTGTATAAAAAAGTCAAATTTTCAGCTTCACAACAGTTTTAGTCACATTCTCCTTATTGTGCAAACATGCACACAACCTTTAAATATGCTTCCCCCAGGAGCTGAAAGAGCGCACGTGTTTGAAAGCACAGAGGTGCAAGTGTGTCTTTAATACAAAGACATGCTCTGAGACTTAATGAATGTTAACAAACCTTAACACATACCTAATGGACGGTGATTTAACACTCCACAAAGCAACCTTGATGCGAGAACTGTAACCTGACCTTTCCTCCTCCGCTGTGGTTCATTTGTAGTCCTGTGGAAGAATGGCTTACACAAAACAGTTTTGAGGAAACAATGATATCATTCAAACATTCAAACATAAGATTAAAGAAATGTATATTTTTATTTGTCAAGGATGCATTAAATTGATTAAAAGTGACAGTGAAGACATTTACAATGTGACAAAAGATTCCTGCTTTAATGCATTCAATAAATAAATGTAATGAATGCAAATAAATGCTGTTCATTGAACTTTATATTAATCAAAGAATTCTGTTAAGCAGCACAACTGTTTTCAACAACAGCAATAATAAGAAGAAGTAATGTTACCTTAGCAGCAAATCAGCATATTACAATGATTTCTGAAGGATCATGTGACACTGGAGACTGGAGATTCAGCTGAAAATTCAGCTTTGCATCACAGGAATATATTACATTTTAAAATATATTCAAATAAAAAAAAGTTCTTTTAATTAGTAATAATATTTCACAATGTTTCTGTATTTTTGATTAAATAAATGCAGCCTTGGTGAGCAGAAAAGACAGGTATATTTATACATACACTGTGTTCCAAATTATTATGCAAGTAAAATATCAGCAGGATTTAGTACAATAAACATTGAGATTTTAGTTTTTCAAAGAAAGTGTGTGTTTGTTTTATTTCTCATATATTTTTAGTTAACTGGTATCAGAGCCGGACAGTAACGGAGTACATTTACTTGAGTACAGTACTTGAGTACAATTTTGAGGGATCTGTATTTTACTCGAGTATCATTTTTGGGGAGTACTCATGACTTTACTCAAGTACATTTGAGAGGCAAATATTGTACTTATTACTCCACTACATTTCTATCCATAACTGTGAGTACCCGTTACTTCTTCAAAAAAAAAAAAAAGGAAAAAAAAAACATCTCGGAAACCCTTTCAAATGTGATTGGATTGTGCAGGCGCCACTGATTGGGACAGCCTATCAGCAATCACCTTCAGCTTTCCGCCAAAGTCAACTCCATGGTCAGATTTAGATAAGAGACGAAACCATGGACGAAACAATGGATGAAGACGCAGCAGGTCCATCCCGGGAGCAATATTTTTTTTCCCAGGATGGTAGGGGAAGACTCATGAATATTCATTAGGGAAGTCATCCCTGATTGGTCTTAACCCCAGTGACGGGTAGGTTTAGGGGCGGGGTTATGGAGGTCATAAGACCCCCAGTGACGGGTAGGTTTAGGGGTAGGTCATCAGACCAATCAGGGATGACTTCCCTAATGAATATTCGTGAGTCTTCCCCTACCATCCTAGGGAAAAAAATATCGCATCCCGGGAATGTGCCAAGCCGTGGCCCCACCTCGCCAGACTATTTCAGTTTTCTGAACAAGTTAATGATAGTTTTCGCTTCAAGTGTTTGCTGTGTTTACCAATGTAAGCACTGTGGCAGTAGTAATGCAATATTTAGAAAATGTACTCTTGTACTCTTGATACTCAAGTACTTTTAAAAACAAGTACTTTAGTACTTTTACTTAAGTAGACATCTGACTGTAGTACTTTTACTTGTACTTGAGTAAAATTTAGCAAGGGGTATCTGTACTTTTACTCAAGTAATGTAGCTGTGTACTCTGTCCGCCTCTGACTGGTATCCATCTCAGACAGGTTTGTTAAATAGCTTGCCAGGTGGTAAATGGAAACTCCACTTAAAGAGGTTGTTGTTCCACATTATTAAGCAAGTCACAGTTCTCATGCAATATGGGGAGGAAGAAAGATCTTTCTGAAGATGGAAAACTTGAAATGGTGCAATGTTATGCAAAAGGCATGAAAACAACTAATATTGTCAGCATTGGTTGCAGGCAATAAAGAATAAAGTCTGGAAGATGTGCAGAAATACTTTTAATAAAACGAAACTCAAAATAGCAAGATACTCAGGTAACTGGAACAGGCCAAACATAAACAGAACAATGCGACGATATCTAATAAAGACAGGGGAAAACAGAAGACTAAATATACTGGGCAAAGAAAGAATCTAATGAGATAACTAACATAACACAGCTGAACTGAAACTCAAATTAGGAAGAGAAATATTACAGAATTTATATAGAATTAATCAAACAGGATTAAGAGTAGAATTTGTATGGATATCTGCCCATGTAGGGGTAAAAGGGAATGAGGTGGCCAAGTCAGCATTGGGAAGAGAAGAGGTTGATATAGAAATTCCATGAAGTAAAACAGAAGTAAAATGTATTATTAAAACAGTTGTTTGAAATATGTGGCAAGAAGAATGGAATAAAGAGTCAAAAGGGAGACACGTTTTCAGCATTCAACCTAAAGTGGGGATTGATAGAAGGTTGTATGGAAACAGAAGAGAAGATACTGTTATGACCAGCTCCGTTAGGACACACTAACCTTCATTATTCACTGCATATTATAGGAAAGTGTGAGACAGACTGCTGCATTTATGGTGGAAAATCAGAAACCGTTGAACATGTTCATGTTTTACACTGTGAGGCATTTAAAAGAGAAATAAATCAGCTTGTTGAAAAATTAAATGTCATTATAGTTCAGAATATATTTCAGAATGCACAGAAACAGTTAAGGGTGTATGATATTTTTCTAAAATATTTAAGACATAGGCTACAGATTTGATTAGATGCATAACGTTTTTTTTCTTTAAGTTAATTTCTTTCATCGAGGCTTCACACTCCATCCCAGTAGGTGGCGGAAATGCACCTCAAGCGGGTTTGCCAACCGCCAAAAAAACACAAAAGAAGAATAAGAAGAATTCAGGAAGACAGAGCCAATTAACACACTAGAAAACTAACCTAGAAACTCAGGGGCTGTTTACACGACACCATTTTCAAATAAAAATGTAAAAGTTTTTATACGTTTTGGGCGTTCATTTACACGACAACAGCGTTTTGGGTGCCGGAAAGCGCAAACTTTTGAAAACGGGTTTCAAAGTGCAAGTTTTTGAAAACGATCTCCGTGTAAACAACAAAAACGCAAATCTCTGAAGACAATGATGTCATGCACATGCATATTACGTGTTCAGTCTATAGTGTTTCATCGCCATCTAATGGCCTGGCAGCAGAATACAGCGGTTTTAGTTGTTTTTGCGGATCCGTGTGAATGGGGATCGTTTTGACAATGGTGTCGTCTGTACGTGGAAAACACAAGGAAAAACTTCTCCGTTTGAAGCATAGACTGTAAAAAAATATGGACGACGCCCCTTCGCTCTCTTCCATTGGTGAGAAGTGAAGCCGCCAGTGTCCCGATATGGTGCTGACATCTTGGGGCTTGAGTCTGCGCAGTAGCGATTTCGGGACCAGACCTGCGCAGTAGTGAGCAGGAAGTAAAGCTGCAAAATCAAGGCCCCGCCTTCACTCTCGGTGTGAAATAATTAATTATAGAAATTTATATATTAAATTTAAAGCTCCAATCTTCTCAGTCCTCCGAAGATCCCGAAAAAGTCTGTTGAAACACTTAAAAATAACAGTAAATGACAGAAACCACCTTCGGAAAAAAGATATTTGAAGTGTAATTAAATTGTTTAGTTGGTCTCAAGTCCCGTTGAATAACACGGGGAGGCGGGGCTTATTAACTATACTAGGACCAGTCACCGGGGGGTGATCGAGACACGCTTGGTTTAAGCATATCGTTGTCGTGTAAACGTACCCTCAGACATAAACAGAAAAGTGAAAAACAGATCAACAAAAAACTCTAAACATGAACAAACTCAACACGTGACAAATATTGTGAAAACTGAATGGAGATTATCGAACTATCATAAGATTTGGGCACAATTTACAGCACAAGAGAACGTGGTCAGATAAAGGCTTATTAAGAAAAATTTTGTCGGAAAAGAATAATAATTGTATTAAAAGCCACTGTTGTGCAGAAAACAGGTATTTGAAGCTGCCGGTGTCTCTGGAGTCTCAAGAACCTTCAGCCTTGCATTTCAGCTGCTCTTAGATTTTTTTGAGTTGACTCAACTAAAACATCTCTATAGTTGAGTTGACTCAACTATAACATCTCCAGTTGAATAAACTCTGTTAGTTGAGTCAACTCAAAAAATCTGTGCAGCAAGTTTCCTTATAATTTTAAGTAAAGTCAACTTTTCTTTTTTTACAGTGCAAGATCACAAAGAGAAACGTTTAGAAATACATTTCCAAACAGATTTATTGCTGTGGTGCTTTTTGCAGCATGGGATAGTGCATTGTCCTGAATGAAAATCCTTTTTTTTTCCAGAAGGCACTATCCTTCTTTTTATATCATAGCAAAAAATGATGAGTTGTAAACGCCACATATCCTGCAGAAATCATTTTGACATCCCGAGAGACCCTAAGGGACCTTCCATCTCACTTCCCAATATTCCAACCTAAATCATCACCCGCGAGCTCCTTGCTGACGTTGCAGTCTTGTTGGAACGTGGTGGCCTCTCAACAACCATCCAGAAATCCATCCATCTCTAGACCATCCATTGTAGTACGGCATTCGTTAGTCAATAAAACTATTTAAAAATGAGTGTTCATGTATTTCTACATCCACTGTTAACGTTTTTGGTTAGAGGCGTCTGAGTTTCTTCTAGAGGAAGAGAGAATGTGAGGCGCAGTGAGTTCAAGAGAAAAGAGACTTCATAAACTCTATCAAAAAGCTACAGAAAAAAAAGCTCAAACTCATTTCTCGGTCTGTTTGTCCATGTATTATTCTCTTTTCTCAATTATCATAAGTCTTTCAGCTGTAAAATAGCTCTCCATATTGTATTCTTTCACACCTTGCCTTCATTCTTGCTTCACTGATGACTGGGGTGCAACAGAATGACCACAAAGGACACACATTAAGACTTCCTGTGTCTTGAATGTTCTGCCTAATTTGACTTACACACCCTGACAAACCAATTCTGTATTACTTTATTTTTCTTTGGTAGATCA
Source organism: Abramis brama (assembly GCF_963993115.1). NCBI lineage: Eukaryota > Metazoa > Chordata > Actinopteri > Cypriniformes > Leuciscidae > Abramis > Abramis brama. Next base: position 5,734,118 of record NC_139971.1, read on the forward strand.
CAAACGGAATTTTCAAAAATATTATATATTTTATAGTTTGAAATATTTTATATACAGTATATAACACCCACAAGTCACATAAACTGCTTTTATGATGCTTTTATTTTTCCCATTTTACTTTCTGTAGCACTTATGTTCTATGTATGGACTCTTATGTTGATTTTCTTTTGGTTCCATGTTTCCTCCTTCATGTGTTTAGTTCCTGTTCCCTTTATTCATGTTACTAGTTGGGATATGTCTGAAATCTCCCCCTATAAATAGGACATTATTTGAGGGAACAGCCATTTGCAGTGGTGTCCGAAACCATAGTGGACATTATTGAGTGCACTCATTCAATCCCACAATGCACAGCAATAATGAGTGTACGCTCAACCGCTAGAGAATACCCATAATGCAGTGCTAGAGTCGCACGCCAAATTAATTCCCGCATCTGACCAGAAGATGGCGTCCGCAGCTGAATTCCATTCATCCATTTTCCAAACAGTTGGTCCAGTGTGGGTACAGCGTAATATCGTACAGGTATAATTTACTTTTCAATTGATTATTAAATTGTTTAATTAAGGTTTATACATAGTTTCCGTGACAGAGTTTTCATCATACTACGGGTGATTTCAGACACAGCCTTGGTTTCTGTGGCTACTTGTTGGTTAATTGATTGTGTTCACCTGAGTCTTGTTTGGTTCCTCATTTAGCCATGCCTTCATTTTGGTTATTTTTGTCCTGTATCGTCTTTACGTGAAGCTGTTATGCTGATTCTTGCCTTCTGGATTGCCTTATTAGTTTTTTGTAAATAAACAAAATTTGCTGAAAATGAAATGCTCTGCTCATCTTCCCTGGCTTACATCGTGACACTTTCAATAAATGGAAAAGAACAGGAATATTGATACCTCCACGGAACAAGGAGAGTTGTTCAGGTTTGGAATGATATATGGGTGAGTACGTTTTCATTTTTGAGTGAAATCTACTTAGGTTCCATTTAAATTCCGTTCTAATGTTAATGCTCTTTCTCTAATCATGTCTTACACTCCAAGAGGCTGTCAGAACGCATCAAGCTCTTTGAGATGACAGTCTGCATCATGCTAACGGCAAAGACAGTCTGTATTCATCATTGCAAGCCTTCATCTAAATTGCTCATAATGCAGATATTATAATTTCATTCTAACTACCAGATTGTGTCGGTGTGCACAAGCTTCTACTTAAAGGAAAAGTTCAGCCCAAAATGAAAAAATGTGTCCTCACTGTTGTTCTAAACTCTTATGACTTGACTTCTTCAATAGAACACAAAGGGACAGATTTACTAACAGCTTGCACCAGCGCAAACCCGAAAAAAAAAGGTGTCAGGATTTACTAAAGACACACAGTGAAAAATTAGAGATGAAACAGCGTTGACAATTACTTTTGTGCCTGACCTTATTGCATAAGCATATGTAGGAGGTTTTCTTTCTTTTTAAGGAGCTCTTAACGCATTATAGTCCTTCACGTCTATTGCGATCTCAAAATTCCGGCCAGTTGATAATACCTAGATCCTAGAATATCAAAATCGACTGCTGGCGGTAGATCCTTCTCCTATTTAGCACCAAAACTTTGGAACAGTCTTCCTAATATTGTCCGGGAAGCAGACACACTCTGTCAGTTCAAAGGTAGACTAAAAACCTCTTTGACCTAGCATACACATAACACATTATAGACTTCTATAATTCAATGTTAGGCTGCATAGATTCCCTTACGAAAAAGAAGTTTATTCAAGTGTGCTATTAGTATACTTATTTTAAACTAAAAAATAAGAAAGTATACTTTCAGTCTACTTTTTATATACTTCTCAGAAATATACTTTATGTACTTCTCAGAAATATACTTCAAATTCCACTTAAGTATACTTGACTTATACTGACAGAAAAGTGTAAGTATATTTGGCCTATACTTGTTGATCGAGATACTTAAAAGTATAATTAAGTATTCTAAGTATTCTTGGCTTGTACTTGTGTTTACTATTTTGATTGAGTAGCTTATTAAATACTTTTTTAAAAACATAATATTACACACTGTCTTATAAACTAACATGTTCAGCTTTATATAGTAACAAACTTTCGGGTGGAATAGCTTAATATAGAGTAAATAAAATAAGCATGGAAAATAAGTTTATTCAAGTGTTCTATTAGTATACTTTTCAACTAAAAAGAAGAAAGCATACTTTCAGTCTACATTTTATATACTTCTCAAAAATATACTTAATTACACTTAAGTGTACTTGACTTATACTGAGAGAAAAGTCCAAGTATATTTGGCCTATACTTGTACTCAATCTTTTGATCGAGATATACTTAAAAGTTTAATTATTCAAAGTATACTTGGCTTGTAGTTGTGTTAACTCTTTTGATCGAGTAGCCTATTAAATATACTTTTTTTACATCGTTTTATACAGTGTTATGAAACTTTGTTTGAAAATACTGATTAAAATGTTGATATAAAACAGATATGTTTCTAATTCTGCGTATCTGAATTTTTGTGTAGGCTAGTCCACTGGTGTACATAGGAATTTACTTTAATTCAACTTTTCCCCACCATTGACTGAATTTTCCAGCTACCCATGTTTTCACTGGTATACGGTAGGGGGCGCTATGACACATGTTCTAGTACAGAATCTCCGGATCAAAATACAGGAGAAGAAGAAACTGAAACACGTGATAGAAGATTGCTCACTCAAATGTAAAATAATGTGATCATCAAACATTAAACAGCTTGTAAATCAAAACTGCTTAATGTTTCCAAATGAAATGAAGCGTAGGCCTAACCCATGAAGGAAAAACGACTGAAGCTGTGGGGGTGTCGGACTCGATTTACTCCATTTGTGTTTTGATCATCGTTCTCAACTATTTTGTTTAAAATGTTGCCTTTCTTTATGAAACTTACCGACATTCAAGTGTTGATAAAAAAGGATGCATGAAGCTAATAAAATGTTTTTAAAATTAAAGTACAGTTAAAGGTATTTTTCAAGTATAAAAAATAACATTTGAACATAGTAGTATAGGCCTACTGCATGTGCAAAAATTGTATATAAATAGTAAACTATAAGTATAATGTTAAGTTCATTTAAAGAAAACTTGCAGTATAAAACTACTAAACTAGTAGTTTACTGAGAGTACACTAAAAGAGCAAAAATAATATATAAATGGTAAACTATAAGTATGATGTTAAGTTCACTTAAAGAAAACTTGTAGTATAAAACTACTAAACTAGTAGTTTACTGAGAGTACATTAAAAGAAAACTACTAGTTTAGTAGTTTTATACTACAAGTTTTCTTTAAGTGAACTTAACATCATACTTATAGTTTACCATTTATATATTATTTTTGCTCTTTTAGTGTACTCTCAGTAAACTACTAGTTTAGTAGTTTTATACCGCAAGTATACTAGAAAGTTTCTTTTAGTATACTCTCAGTAAACTTGTAGTATAAAACTACTAAACTAGTAGTTTACTGAGAGTATACTTCAAAGTCGCTACAAGTATTACAATAGTGAACTACTAGTATACCCATAAGTTTACTTGCAGTACAAATGAGAAACGTAATTATGAACTAGTTGTGTACTTAAAGTTTACTACTGTTACACTTTATAGTACACTTAAACATATACTTTTATATACTTCAAGTGGGCCAATTTTGTCCCAAGCGGTATTAAAATAGTACACTTACAAGTTTACTACTAGTACATATTGACATTAGTATACTTACTACATAAAGTATACTTAAAAATATACTTGAACATTACTCAAGTATACTTCATAAAATTAACTTGAAGTATACTTTTTTTCGTAAGGGTTAGGTCAGCCGGAACCGGGAACACTTCCCATAAATCCTGATGTACTCGTTACATGATAAGAAGAATGGCATCTACGCCAATTTTAGTGTTTTTGTTTATCCCGAGGTTTTCCTGCAGCCTGCCGGATCCAGGCCGTATCCAGATCTGACGAAGGACCTGCGCCTGGACCCGATGTCATAGCGGGGTGCTAAAGTGCCAACTAGTTTCTCCTTATGGAGGATCCCTTTACCACTCTACAGATAAAGCATTGTCGGGAAAATTTGGTTCGCGTATCTACCCCGAAGTGATAAAATTCGGTATCAAAAATGTTAAGGCCAGACAAGTATTTTTTTAAGGCTTGGTTTGTAGGGAATTACAAACCTGCGCACATATATTCAAACGCGCATACCAATAGACTGAACTCGTAATACGCATGTGCACGCCATCAGCATTCTCACAGGTTTCGCGTTTAAAGTCTGTGTAGAGTTTCCTGTTAAAACGGTGTCGTGTTTGCAGCCCCTAAGTTAATATTAAGCCCCTAAGTTAAGTAACTAATGATCGTTGTGACGGAAGTGAATCAATCAAATTAACTTTAGCTGGAAAATAACTTTATTTAAGAACTGCTATAAAGCCAAAACAATCTCTGTTACTTTAAACTATCCTTGTATCTCTGTAAAGCCGCTTTGGAACAATCTACATTGTTAAAAGCACTATATAAATGAAGATGACTTGACTTGAGAAAATCAATCGCACCACGACACAAAATCTTCCACGACAGGACCATGCCTCAGATGCTCTTCGTGGAGTCACCCGCATACTTTATAATATGACTGTTCTCATACCTACTCCGGCAATCATTGGTATACATGATAAACAAAAGGGATTACAGCCATACATATAGGTGTGTTTGCACCATTTTTTTAACCATGTCTTAACCATTTTTGCGCTTGACATGCTGCAATAGTTGCGCAGCTCACAGCAGAATGTTAGCCAAAGTTCAGAGGACTTTCCCTAATAGCTGATTCTTTTAAATCCAACTTATATTTTCAAAAATGCATATGTGCATTTCAGAGTTTTAGCTCGATGTAAAGATCACAGCATGGAACCAATTTTAGAGCTGTTTGAAGCTGTTTTCTATGTCACAGATATGTCATATCTAAGAATAAGCCCTACACAGATGAAAGCACAAAAAGATAGTTTGGGCACCTCCATTTTACAACAAAGCTCAAATCAAATGGATGGCATGACTCTGGTGCCTTTGAAGTCTTCAATGTATTGATTACAAATGAAATGTCATTACAGGTGTTTGCCAGTAATGAGATCATCACAAGCTCCCTGTGCCCGATTTGGACCCACGTCCCTGCTGACATTTATCCCTGTTTAGTATGCCATGATGAACACACTTCATCCTCACAATCACAACATTCATTAGAAATGACCTTTGCGAGCGACAATTAGCCAGGAAGGCTTATTGTCAAAAAACAAAAAGCCGAATTATCAACGATTTAGAGGAATCAATATTTGAGTCCATTACTGGTACCCGACCGCTCGGTGTTAGCAGAACGAAACAATCAACTGAATTAAAATCTAATGTGCCAAGATCATTACACAAAAACCAGCTCAACAAACATGGATAACTCCAATGTTGTCTTCATTAATTCATAATTGGGGCATTTTGTTTGTTACAGTCAGTTATACAGACGAGAGTGGCATATTATCTCACCGAATGCATCATGGTAATTTGCTTCTCCTCCACCAGATCACCATCCATTTGCTTTCAGGTTTTATGGTCCTTCTGTTTACTTTCAGTTGGTTTTGGTGTTTATGTTCCACTCATGTTTAACAGTCCAGGACTAAAGGTCATTAATTTGGCATGTCTGCATACCAGTGCATATCAGACTGTTCATTGTTACAGATGTTTTTCTATACAGAATGTTGTTTCATTCTTCTGTCTGTATAATTAAAACATGGGCAACACTTTACAGTAAGGTTTCATTTGTTAACATTAGTTTACTACAGTAGTTAACATGATCTAACTTAGTTAATGTTAATTGAAGATCAGAATCTGTTTTTATCGTTAATGGACCTGAACTAACAATGAACAGTTTTTTTTTAACTAACCTTAACAAAGATTAATAAATACTGTAACAAATGTATTGCTCATTGTTAATTAATATTAGTTAACGCATTGACTTATGTTAACTAATGGGACCTTATTGTAAAGTGTTTCCAAAACATGTAACTTAATAAATAACTTTGCATTGTGTTTTTTTCTTCCCTGTTGTGACGTATATCTGAGGTAAATGGCTTCTTGAACAAGAGAAAAAAGTAGGGAGAGATTTGATTTTGTCCATTGGGAATTGATTGGATCATTGTTTTGATTTGAACTTTGACCTAACATGGTGAAAGCTAAATTGATTGTTACTCATTGGTCACTGGTTAAAACTAGAAGTTTAGAATATTGTCCATTCAACTCTAAACCCTGAGACAGTCGTGGCACAGAGGCTCTGGTTTACTATTTTACACATTATTACTGTATGTTGTCTGAATGTTGTCAGGTTAAATGTTGTCAGAGTATTTTCTCCTTAAAACTGCAGTGAACCAAAGACAGTCTCAAACGTGGTTTGAAACGCTAGTGTTTCTGACGTCACAAATTACCTTGTAACCAATCACATCAACATGTGATCATCAACGAGTGGATCTCTGAGCTGGTGTGAGGCGGGGCTAATTTGCATATTCATAGAACCGCGTATACTAAATGAGGCAAGAGTGTCGAGTTACATTCAATCTATTTTAAAGCATGAATAATAATTTTTTTCAAGGAAAAAACTTTTAAATATGCTATTTTGGTGATCAAAGATGAGTTTTAAGGAATACAATTATTGGCAACAAGGGGACTTTAAATAATTTAATACTAGTCAGTGTTACCCTAGCCAGACGTTGCTGATGAGGACTAAGACCTCTGGACTGCCAATAACATGATTAGTGACCCTCCTTCTGGTCACATTGGCTGTGCTCTTAATGTGTGTCATTTTCTAGCTCTCTTCTACTCTCATTTATGGTTTCTGCCAATGGCTGTCTGCTTAGTTTACAATGGAGTGACATAGATTGACTTTGCCAGAACAATAAAAAGGCTAAATGAAAGTGAAATATGTATGTTTGTGTACCGTGCAGGTCAATAATTTGAAAATCATTCAGAAGGGTAAAAGGAGCTAATTTTATTTTTAGTTTCATTTTTAATTAGTGAAGTCAGTAATTTGAACAAACAACTGAATTAACCAGTAATTCAACTCGAATTCGGCATATTCACCGTAGAATAAGCCCTTCGTCAAAACATTCATGGCATCATGTTAGGACTGCTATCCAGTCCTTTAGTCAGAAAAGATCTTGAATATGTGTGCTGTTGTGCCAAAAGTAGTTTTCTACTAAGGCAAGAGGATGGCGTTGGCACATATCTGTCTTCTGGTCGTTAAAAACTCATTAGTGATGTCCTGACAGGAATTTAATGAGGATGGGCTGGTCTGCTGTAGAGGGTTCAAATTAGAAAGGCTGGTGTCTGAGAGGCACCAGATTTACAGCCAAACTAAAATGAGAATCTCCTGCGGTGCATCTGAAATCGAATGCTGTCTGAATAGATACGACATCTGAATTTGAACTTACTTTCGCGACTTAAAGTATGTTCTATATAGTAATGTGAATGATATGAATGAAATTCGGAAGTACTACATCCGCCTTGTTGTTACTGTCACATCTGTCACACTACTGTCACAACCTACCAGCGTCAGTTGCGTCGCTTCACTGCCATTCATAAATCCTGTCCCGTGGCCACATGGGATAGTAAAGTGTCCATCTTATGCACACTTCAGAATCTCACCGGAAGTAGTAGGTTATCCGAGTACTTTTTTTGCCTACCGTTTCGTTATCGTTTTGCTTTACGATACTATGTATGCAGACATACTACTCTTTGGACAATAACCTCTTAAAGTTGGGATAACCTCCAACTTGTCTTAAAATCCCAAAGTTTTTTTTTAAATTGATTGGGTTGTTTAAATTATTATGCATTACAACATATCACCAGCTGCATATAATATATATATTACTAATACTAGGGCTGTGCATGACTACTGTGTGACACCAATGATCAATATTGTAAATGATGATTGGTTGTTGTTGTTATTATTATATACTGACGTTTTGCTAAATTCAAAATTCAGTAACGGCTCTTCAAAATTGACTCAAATGGGGACCTCTTCGGTCTGGAGGGGGGCACAGGGATGACAATGTCCATCTGGCGCCGGGCCTGTAGTAACATTAATTGGTTGAGTCTATGAATTTGATGTCTTTTATACCCTGCAGGTAAATGGCACATTTTTTTAATTAGGACGATCTGCTGTAGATGAAGTTGAGGCTTCTCTGTGAAGGTGACTTCTTATAGATCAGTTTAACATTTTTTACATCATTCAGTCTCTCATTAGTCAATGTGACTTTTAGTTCACGTAATCGCTTTTATTTTTTACTGCATACAATATACCCTTTTTGTATAATAACCACAAGCAGTCCTCTCTTGAATATCTCCCCCTCTTTCTCTCCACACACATAAGGGCTAAATCACATTAAATCCTAATGGTTGGATTATATGGGCACCCAAGAGCAGCATGTCCCATTATTTCCTCCATTCTCAAAGATATATTCAGCAATAATCAGCCATAACTGGGAATTAGGGGACCTGCCTTCCGGCTGTCACACGCAATGTCCATTAAGGGAGGCTGATTACTGGGTTTATTAGTTCACTTTATGAGATAGTCCGAAAATTTCTTGGGATTAGGTAGCGGAAATAAGATACTTAAATTGTGATTTTCTGCTGGAAACCTGAAAAGAGAGGAAAAAAATTGTGTAAATGATAATAGAGGTCCCACTTAAGCCTGAATTGCCTTAAATACATTTCTTTGAGAAGCATCAACAATCCAGAATCTTGGCGTTCTTACAGAAGAAAATATACTTGAGTTGAAATTATTGTGAAATGACTGAGGCTTGGTCTTTGTTACATCAATTTTCAAGGATCAGTGGGTTCCCTTTTGAATGGGATCTCACACTGTGTCTGAATTAGACGCTATGGGGAATGCCTCCAGCGTGACTGGTGTCTGAAGCACGTGTGTGACAAGCAGGGCGGGGCCGAGAGCCATGGGAACGGAGCAAGGCCGGTGGCGGGAGTGCTAATGAGTGTCATCTGCATGCCACACTGGTCCTGGGTCTCATGGAGGAGCTCCGGAAGGATAAAAGGAGGAGTGACGACATCAAGCGCGGCTGAGCAGAGTCTGAGCAGACATAGACGCTCGAGGCGGTGGACTGGAGTGACTTGCCGGAGTGACTTGTGGAGGGGTGTCTACCGTACGAGAGGGAGTGGAAGAGTCGCAGCTGATTGCCTGAGGCCGGAGACATGATAGGGAGGAGCAGGGAATGGAGGACTCACTGCCGGGTGCCCGAAGCTGGAGGAGCCGTCGGAGTCAGAGGACCGTTCACAGAGGGGTATCCAGCGCCACCGCTAGGCACTCCTCCAGCTGAGGAGTTCACCCAGCTGGTGGAGAACCGGATAGCAGTGCATTTTGGGAAAAGGTCGATACCATAGAGGTGTGAAAATTACGATATAGTGGCAAGTCTACAGCACAAAACACAAGTAACAGCAAGAGGTTTGAAAAGAACATTTAGGTACAGAGAAATCTCCTGGCTTTTCCCAGCTATTTATTCGAGAAATATAAGCTGTGTCTCAATTCAGAGGCTGTATCCTTCGAAGGACGTGGACTTCAAAGTGAGTGAAGGTCGAACCGAGCGTCATTAAATGGGACAACGGAGGATTGCTTTTCTCACCTAGCAACTGTGACAGATGCCGTTGACGAGTAATGTTTGTACTGGACTTTTTTGAAAAGTTATATTTTATTGTCTGAAAACAAAACATAGTTCACAACCTTCCTAAATATGTTCACAGTGGTCCAATTTATAATAAAGAGTAAAAAACTATCTATAAAATCGCATCTTATTAAGATTTATAAAACAGTTAGTTCCAGTCCTTGATTCTGATCCGATCTGATCTTCACCCAACGGTTCTATGTATCAATACCCAACAACCCTAGCAACCACTCTTAGCAACGTAAACATATGTTTGTTTTCAGTTATATTGTTCATTGAAGCTTATAGAATAGAGTATTGTGAGAGATCGAGTAAGTGAGTGTACCTGCATTTACAGTAGATATAGCATTTTCCTTCAAATCAGTCTATATTCGTAATAAAAATTGTTTCAATGTCCGAAGTGATATCTTGTCCTTTTAATAGTTAAGGGGTTTTCCTGTGCCCTCTAGTCATTTGTCAATTGTGTCTTGCTTCTCCATGTTCACAAGTTTCAGTCCTTTTAATATAAAAGTCTTCTCTACTGACAGATTCACTCATAAAGATGAAATAATGGCGAAATAATGTAACTTCTGTGGCCAGGGACTATTTTTTCCAGTGGAAGGAAGGCTTTTAGTGATTTTACTTCATGATTGTGTGGTAACCATTTTATAAAAGCAAAAAATGTTGTCTTATGTAAGCAATAAGGTACTTGAGGCTAGTGCTTTATCGTGAATAAGTCACGGCTGAAGGGCGTTGTTATGCACGACGCGAAGCGGAGTTATTCACGATACAGCACTAGACTCCAGTACCTTATTGGTTACATAAGACAACATTTGAACCGCTTCTTATTTTTACATTTGTGTCATTAGATATCCGACTAAGCTAAAACCCAATACTTACATTTCAAAAGGTAATCCGTCATTTTCTCTCAAAAACATTCCAGTTGTCAAAGGAGTGCAATGAATCTTGGGAAAGGCTAGGCTGTGAAGGATCCATCCGTTCTATCTTTTGCAGTCTGGGAAATGAAGGACGCATTCGACAGCTGTGAGTGCCGCTGTGATGTATTTGGGCTTCGTATGCAGCCTTCGAAAGACGCAGCCTCTAATTGGGACACAGCTATCGATTTTCACAATCAGATCTTTACCATATTATGATGTTGGCTAAGTCTAGCATGTATGGGTAGCACCATGATTTGCCGACCACAGGTGACTGTGATGGTGAGAACCAACATCTCTTCTACTCTGATCCTGCACAATGGAGCCACTCAAGCATGAGTGCTGAACCTTCATCTGTTCTCCTTATTCACATGTACCCTAAGACTGTGTGGCCAGACACAGATCAATATCCATTGGTATTTACTGGCTAAAAATGTGAGCCTGATTGGATTGGTTCAACCTGGATCCTATCCTGTATCCTTGACTCTGTTGAAACCCTGATTCAGACCACATGCAATCCCTTGAATGAATGAAAGTTTTCAAATACCTCATAATTTACATACACACACTTTAATTTAATAAGACAGCTGTTGCATTTGTGTGCTTTTGACTCTTAAGCAATTGGTTCATTGGAACAATATGGCATACATATTCATAAAAGGTTAAATGTTTAGAAAGCTTTCCGGAACAAATGCCTTAAGTCTTAAAAAGTATGTGACCTGAAGACATTATACTCTGTGGTTTGCAGAATTTGAATCATTAAAATATAAAAATGTGAAAATAATAAATTATTAAAGGATGCCAAATAGATCTATAATAGCCTACCTGGAGACATGGAAATACATTATTTGAAATATTTGCTTTACTTGTCATGGTAACTATGGAGTTTTTCTCTAAGAAATTGTTATTTTACTTGTAACTTTGTTTTTCTGACATACTGTAGAGAGGATCTTCAAGTTTAAAGGGAAAGTGTGTAAGTTCTTCACCAAACCAAATTGCTAATACAATTACATTTAACAGATCATTTCTAATTTGTAATGGAATATATTTTGAAAGTAACTCACCTGTGTCTTATTGCAGATGTAGCCTACTGTTATTGCAGTGCTGAAATATTTGGGTTAGGGGACGTCCCATGATGTGCTGCATCTGCTCTTTGGCAAGCACAGAGCTTTGTACACAAGTGCTCAGTCGTTTTCCAACACCATGTTTGAATTGTTAATTTCAAACAGCTTGCCTATAATTGCATCAACATCAGTGAAGACAGCCGACATCTGTTGGAAAAGAAGCACAGAACAAACATGGCTTTTTGTTGAATTTGTAAACTTGACAGTAAAGAAAAGAGAACGGAAAAGTAGTTGTGAACGGGAATTTGGTGATAAGGTGGATTGTAGATGGGGACAACATGAGTTATCCATCATGGCTTATGGAGGTTGGGGTTTGGAAAAAAGCTTGGTGATTAATTGCTGATGTGTGCTGAATGCGGGCTGGCTTCCATTAGTTATGCAACTACCTCAAGCACATTGAAATTTGTTTATAAAGACATTTGCATTTGACTACACTTGGCTCATTGGGACTGTCATTTGGCTTTACAGTCAGGTACTATTTGTATAGCGCTTTTAACAATACATATAGTTTCAAAGCAGCTTTACAGAAAATGCATGTGTCTACATTACAATTTAAATCTGTTGTCAAAGGTGACTATTCGAGTGTCACTTTGTAACTTTGTATGATCTTATAAAAACAGTTTGCTGCAACTAATATACAATTATTAATAATAACGCATGGCTCTGATTGTGTTTCTTTAAGACAGTTCCTTGTTATAGGTGTGCTGGCATGATACCGCGTTGTTTGACTGAATTGACCTAAAGTATTATTTAAAGTGTGTGACATGATGAACCACGGTCCCAGAAAAACAGACATATATGTTCTCTCTCTGCATACAGTTTCTGTACTCAAAACACAAAGGTTTTAACTAAACTTCTAGTACACTGAAAAATGTGTTGTTTAAACTTAAAAAAGTAAGTGTTCCTGCTGCCTTAGATATTTGACTTGACTAAACGTAAAATGTTAAGTAAATGTTATCAATATATAATTTTATTTTGAATATCACCACTGTCATAATGCTCCTTTGCTCTGGTTCTCATTCTTGCAATCTTTTGCAAAAGCATTAAAGCAATGACAACTTTAAAAACTGTTTTTTAGAGAGGGGTTGTTCTCTCTTACAGTAATTTCCACTAACTGAACCTTGCATAAAGTCGTGCTTACGTTATATTATGCCAGTGGTTATTTTACAGTATATGTGCTCTTACGTGTACTTGAGCATACTTGCAAGTACTGGGTAATATAAGGCAACTACATGGGTTACGGTTAGGTTCAGGGTTAGTCCCTATTATCCAGTTATAATTACATAGTATATACATGCAGAACAGCACTGTAAAATACAGTGCTACCGATATTTCTCTTTTTTAAAATTATTTTTAGGTTTTTATTTATTTATTTATTTTTTGTCTTTGAAGAATGAATATATGAGAGAGCCTAATTTTAAAAGTATGATTTTCTAGACCTGGAAAAGTCATGGAAATTAATAAAATGATAAAACATGGGCATTTTTGTAATGGATATACATTTTTGTAATGATTTTACAAAAGATTTTATCTGGAAGAAATTGCGTAAAAATATTTTTTTAAATCCTTATACTTATTCCTTATCCAATTAATCACAAATGACTGTCATGGTTCGGATTTTGTTCTGGACAAATGGCGGTCTTGGAGTGTCTATATTATACAGTATTTGAGCTGTGTTTGAGTTTTACTATGAGTTTGATTTGTTTCATTTGTTCCTTTTTTCCTCTTTTAGTTAGTTTCTATGGTTACTCATGGTTTGATTAGAGTTTGCACCTGATGTTCATTTAGTTGATTGGTTTGATTTGGCAGTGTATTTAAGTGTCTTTCCTTCTGTTCATTTTCAGTTCTCTTTGCGTGTTACTTAAATTGTTCTGTTTCTGAGTTCTTTTGTTCATAAAATGAAGACTGCTGCATTAGATCCTTTTCCTCTTCATTATTGTAACCATTTTGTGACATAACAGGATATTAATGTTATTTATTTTAACGTTATTTCAACTGTCACTTTAAAGTAAAAATGAAATCAAATTTGACTCTGTTTACTTTGTTATTGCACATTCCTGGTTCACTGGTGCACATTATTCCAAAGAAAATCAAAGTTTGTTTTCGGAATGCGTCGTTAAAATGTAACAACACCTTCGCCTCGTTTTCACAACTTTTTTTTTTCTTTTTTCGGATAAGTCGCATGGCATTCACAAATCAAATGATTATCTCAAAAATGTCCATAAGTTCCATGGTTCCACCAACAAACACAACAAATCAAATCATGTACTTCAGGGCTATATGTGCTAGCCAAACAGCAGCTATTGCGATCCTGAGGTCCTCCTTGCTTGGCTCCATTCTGTCATGAGATACTCACTTCTCACGCTCAACTCCCAAAAGATAAATTCAAATCCCACTCAACTTTATTTCGGGTTGTACTCAGAAATACATCAAATCACGGAAGAAAATGGGTTGCATGTTTCAAGTTGACTTATAAAATGTCAAACTCAGTACGCCAACTCTCATTTAAACCCAGAACGTTCGCTCTCATTTAAATGGGTCACCTTGGCCCATAATTCCCTCTGATTCTCATCTGTCCTCACCACAGCAGAGGGTTCCACAGACTGAACGAAACACTATGCCGAGAGAAAAGAGAGAGAGTGAGTGATAGAAAGGAGAAGAAGAAGAGAAAAAAAATGCATATTCGAGGCACATGATCATCCATCTAACATCAGTAAAGTGGCATCACATTAGCGTCTTCCTGAGTCCCATCTTATCTTTGGAATACCACAGCAGATGCATGTAGATATCACCGCTTGCGGTTCAGTGCCAGGATGTGCTTTATCATCCCAGGAGAAAACGTTGCATTTATCGTCTCTGAATTGCCTCTCTTTTTATCAATAGGAGATACTACAGATAGTGGTGTCAGAATGCAGGTGGTTGATTTTGAGACGGCTGTGCACAGTGGTGCTTTTTCAGGTCAGAGAGAAGAAGGCTGCAGTGTGCAAGCTTATTCAAATTCATAAACAGCAGGATGGAGCAGCAAAGAGTTTGTTGTCAAGTTCGGCATCTTTGTATTGTGAAAACAGAACATTTAAATGTCAGAGATTAAAAATTGGCTAACACTTTACTTTACAATGTCTTTGTTACACGTTACATGTGAGTAATAACATGATTTATGCTTAATTACATGCAATTAACCCTAAACCAAACTCGGAAACACTTTTTTACAGTGTCCTTGTTACATATGTTACATGTACTTACCATAGTAATAACAATAAATTATGCATAATTACATGCCACTAACCCTAAACCAAATCCAAATCCTACCCTAACCCTATAGTAAGTATGTAGTTGATTAATATTACTCAGTACTTAAATATATAATTACACTGTAACAATGACACCTTAAATAAAGTGTAACCCCAAACTCTTATCCTAACCCTATCCCTAAAGTAAGTGCACGTAGTTAATTAATATTATTCAGTACTTAAATGTATTACACTATAACAAGGGCACCTTATAATAAAGGTGTCCCTGTTATGCATTTAAGTACTGTGTAACTACATGAACTTACTACAGGGTTAGGGTTAGGACTGGGGTTTGGTTTAGGGTTATTATGCATGCAATAATGCATAATTTATAGTTATTACTACAGTATAACTACATGTTACATGCATGTGAAACAAGGACAAGTGTTACCAAATAGTGAATAAAGGTCACACTTTATATTAAGTGTCTTTAACTACTATGTACTAACATTTAAAATAATCATTTGATACAATGGACTTATTGTGTACATACATGTTTTTTACATTGTAATTATATTTAAAAATGCCTATTGATTTCTGTAATTACATCTATAATTACACTGTTGAGCCTTCCCTTACACCTTAACCCACCCATAAACCTATCCATACCACCAAACCTGTACTAACCGTACCTGTATCTCACTTTAAAGAGAACCTATTATGCAAAATTCACTTTTACATGGTGTTTGAACATTAATGTGTGTTGGCAGTGTGTGTACACAACCGCCCTATACTGATAAAAATCCACCCACTCCTTTGTTTTAAAGGAGCTTTGTTTTAATCCCCATAAATCATAAGCTGTGTCTCAGAACAAGCCGTTTGCAGATTCTGGGCAAAATGACATCACTTTGTACAGGCCACGCCCACGACTGTTGACGGACTCTGCCGTATTAGCATATTAGCAGGTTTCCACCCTGAGCGAGTTGAACACTGTCCGCCATTTACAGTGATTTTCTGGAGAGAAAACGGACGCTTCATCTTTTGTGTGATGCACAATAAACTCATCAGTAAAGTTTTGGTCATCATTCGGACGGGGTCCGCTACAACAGGCTTGTACTAATAGTGGATAAAAGCAAGATGACAACATAAGTTATAACCGTTATTAAACTAAACTATACCTGTTCTATCTCCATGTGGTATATATTCTCTGGCTGTGTAGGCATAATTGTCCGACTCCGGTTCGGACAATATAAGGCTGAACAACGCTACTGACAGTTTCTGACATTGTCAGTGCTTGAGATTGTCCTGTTTTGTTGTTGCTGGAATGAGCTCTTAAAGCTCCGCCTTCTTCTTTAATGGGGTCAGCAGCAGCAGCAGCTCATTTGCATTTAAAGGGACACACACAAAAACGGCATGTTTTTGCTCACCCCCCAAAAGTGGCGATTTTAACATGCTAAAAAAAAATATCTGTGGGGTATTTTGAGCTAAAGCTTCACATACACACACTGGAGACATCAAAGACTTAGGCTTTACATCTTGTAAAAAGGGAATAAGAGGTCCCCTTTAATAGCAGCAAAAGTGTTTTGCAACACAACATGAACACAATATAGTAGTCAAAGACACCTAATATAAAGTGTGACCAAATCGAATTATAACAGAATATTATTACAGAATGTTGAGCTAACAACATCAGTCAAGCACTTTTAGACGAAAATCTGTGCAGAGCAAATGAGAATTTGAATATCAATGCACCAGTTTTATTTATCTGTTGGAGTTACTTCAAATCCTTTTAAGTTAGTATGAAGTTAGTCTGTACTTGTGGTTTTAATGTGGCGTATATAAATTAGTTTCTGAAATACCCGAAGTTGAAATACATTGCTTTTGCTACTTTTTTATTTTTTTCATTGTTTACATGCGTTCATCTTTTCTTCAAATGGAGACATTTTTCTGCCTCTGAAAATATAAATGTAAAAGCCCTTTTCATTTGGAACATCATAAACTTGTTAATTAAATGACGAGATTTAAATAAGACTGCACTAATAACAGGATTAGGGATTTGAGCGTTTTCCAATAAGACTGCTAAATTAATTCTGCTATTTTATGGCATCCCTAGAGATGTGAATTATTTATCAGTTCGCATTCACAGGATTTTTGGGTTTATGAAATATGTAGTTCAAATAATTGACATGTATTGGGATACAATTTACTTGTTTCCATGGCAACACCTGACAGATTTGCCATGGCTCTTCATACCAAATATCATAATTCTTTAACTAGTTTTCTGCCAGAATGAGCATGAAAATATATTTTCTCTCGGTTCATCTTTGCATGTTATTTGATGTTTCTGAATACGTTTTACAACCTCAGCCATTCTTCCACAAAACTGTATGTTTGTGTGTTTCTGTAGAGTTACTGAATATAAAAAAGAAAATAACACAGGCATCCTATGTGCATTAGTAAAGGTAATTCAACGTGTAATTATACCAATGTATTATACGTATACGTATTATACGTGTTATAATACCAAAGTATTGTTGGCAAAAATATTATGTAATAGCTACACAAACAATATTTTTAATATTATGTAATACAATTATATCTTTATTAACATGGGTGGAGAACATGGATGGGGACTAACCATAAAGTATCATTAAAGTAGTCCATATTGGATCATGCACTCTTTTCCAAGTCCTCTGAAGCCGTACATTTACTTTGTGTGAGAAACATCCCAAAATGAAATTGTTTTTTTCACTGAAAATCTTGACATCCATCCTAGCTCTCTTTGGCGTTCATCAGAAAAGTAACAATGTTCATTTCATGAACAAACTATCCTTTTGAGTCAAAACAGTTCACAAAACTGCTTTGAATTATTATTGACAAACTGGACAGATCCATTTTTCAAGTATATCACTAGTGGAGAAGAATATCAAGACGATCAGTAAAAATGACTTTAAGCCTGTTTTTAATCTATTGCATGGCTGCAGAAGACTGGGAATGCAGTTTAATTGACTCTTTTCTTTTAATGACTATTTTATGGTCTTTTTTGAAAACTGAAAACCTCAGTCCCCATTCATTGAGATGTGGAACCAATTAGGTTAATTACAGCAATTAGATTCAAGGCATTAAATCAATCAAGATACCATACAAATCAAATGCATGTTAAGAAAAAACAAAGCAGATTTTCTACAATCGTAAATTGAATGAAATTCCATGTTTTCATTTATTAATCATTGGTCTCACAGAGAAGACGGCTGAAACTGGCCTATGATGGCTGAGTTCAGACTGCCAGTCCAAATCCAATCAAATTTAGTAAGCGTGAACGGCAAAAATCACAAAAAAATGCACATTTTAAGCTACTATTCAGAACTCATTTCTGGAAATTCGTTTCAATCTGACTGTTCTGATCGGATTTCGCGTGGTTAATGTGATTTTCTCACATGGGAAACATGCTGGAAGTCACTGCAGAAACAAGGTGCTGAACGAGCAGAAAATGACAACATAGGTGGACTGACATTGTGAATATAGCCTTTGTCTCAGGTGTAGTTGTTCTTACTGTAGACTTCAGGACTGAAAATGAGCAAAAAGATCATTGCGCTTAAATGTGCAAATCCTGAGTTCTTGCTCATGCATTTGTGGGCTATGTGTGTGTGGTTTTAGCCTTAAAGGCAGAAACGTACAGTGGTTCTTTTCCACTTAATGCAGATTAGAGTGTTAATATACAACAACAACAACAAAAAAGTAAGGAGATGTGCTGACGACCATGGTAATTATTGAGAAGGGGAAAAAAAAAACTTCCTTCAGCATAGTGAGAGAGATTTCCATTCTCATATTGTAACGGTCACCAGCTGGAGTGCCCTTGAGAGCCACCAGAGGGCACTCCACATAAGACTATTATCACTCACAAACTACATTTCCCATAACTCACTGCCCGGACTCATCACTTATCACTGATCACATTCACCTGTACCTCATTCACTGATTGCATTCACCTGTGTCTCATCATCCTGTTAGTCTCAGTCTATTTATACCATGTTCATTCATTCACTCACTGCGAAGTCTTGTTTAAGTGTTACACTGCATTTCTGAGCATTCGCCTGGTTTTCTTGTCTCTTGGTTTTGGATATCTTGCCCTGTTCCCTGGATTACTCTCTTGCCTCTGGTCCCTGCCTGTTTTGTTTCTTTGTGTCTTTGTTTTGACTGCCTGTCTGTGTATGACTCTTGCCTGTACATTGGATTACGCCTCTGGATTTCCCCATACAATAAAGCTGCGTTTGGATCTAAACCTTTGTGTCTCGGAGCAGATCGTGACACATATATTTACTTTTCATTTGAACCCAGGTCTCAATTTAGAGGTTTTTTTTTGTTGTTGTTGTAAAACCAGAATAAAACCATGAGCATTCATTCATTAAGAATGTAAATAAGATGCATTTGGATTTTATATTGACTCTAAAACTCAATGTTCTGGGTGCCATCACGTTCATGTGAGGCCATATGCCTGGCAAAAAGTTGTAGACTTTCACAAGTTTCCAAGTTGGAAGTCTGAGTTCAAGTGGCGTTTAACACACTCTTCCAAGTCTGAACTTAGAAACTGGTGACTTTCCAAGTGTAGAATGGAATGTGTCTTATGAATCATCGGTTGACATTAATGCCAACAGAAGTGCTAAGTGCAGAATTATTGATACTTTTTGTTAGCTATCTTTATAAAATGATATGCAGTAATTTGTTCAACACCATTAACATGCAATGAGGCTAAAAATGCAGTTCTGTTAATTATGTTAATTTTCACTCCACATGCACTTCTTGCCACGATTCAATCCACAGAGAACTTTTGTACAAAATATTTCCATCAAAATATATGTCGATGAGGTTTACACTCCGTAGCCATGTGCTTAGACTTGGAATTATGCAAATCAGGTAACTGTACAAACATGCCCATATAATCTGACATATAATTTCCTGACCTCACACAGGGAAAATGTTTCTTCAGTTATCTTTATCATACATTATAACACTTTACAATAAGGCTAAATTTGTTAATAGTTACTTTTAATAAAAAGTACCTTTCCTCATCTAAGCTGGGCTTGCTTGTTTGATTTTTTTAAATAATAATAATAAAAAAAAAAATCTGTTTTTGGCAAATGTAAAGGCCCTTTCACACCAAAAGTGAAATTAATAAGCCTCAGGCTGAAGCAAATGCAAATTCACGCCTGTACAGTCATTTTTGCTTATTAGTATGTTTGAAATGGATCATCGAATAAATAGTACGATTAAATACATAAAGTATTTCTCTCAACATGAGGACAGGAGAGCTGTCAGTCAATAAATGGGAAAACTAAGTAACTTGCGTTTCTTATATATATATAATATAACTACACTGTAAATTCTAAAGACTATTTTGTAATTGCCTGTGAAGAGATGGATGTGTGTAATGGATGAAATAAGTGTATGGATGAAATAAGGTTTACAGTCATGGCATGGCACAGTATGATGTTCATTTATCATGCTGTTGAATCTATGTGTGTTATGAAACTTTATTTCAGTTTTCAAAAAAAATAAAAAAATAAAAATATATTCTAATTAAAATATATATTATTTATGTGATAAATGGCCACACTCTCTGTCATTTCATTGTTACACTGAAACATTTTCTTGTATCGCTGTACAATGTGTTATTTGCCTGTTTCTGCAGGAGAGAGCCTGAGGCTTTAGCTCACTTATTCAATAAATCACTGAGTACCACACAACGAGATCCTCTATCATACACACACAGCTGACATACACCACACTCCCGTACAGTAACCCTGCCCTTCATTTGCTTTGATTGAAATCAATATAAGGCTAATTTAATCAAAGACTTTTCTTGAACAGCTTGTGTCTGTTGTAAATGTGAGCCACTGTGTTTGTGCATCACTGAGGTCAATTGACATGGCTGTATCTCAAAGAAGGTCAATAGAAAGACCCAGCTCCGAAATCACTCATCTGCCCGAGTGCAATGGCTTTAAATATTAATGCCTTGTGCTGTGGTAATGGAGATGATTACGGACGTTTTTGCCTGTGTGAAATCCTAAGGTGTGTGTGTGTGTGTGTGTGTGTGTGGCAAGGAAGTCTATAATCTCTGGAGAAAGCATAACATTAGCATTCCCATTCATCTCAATTGTAGTAGCATGCTTGGGAGTAGGTGATTTGAGACCTCCCATTTTTCGAGACCTTCTCATTTATTTATTTATTTTGTTTAACTTGAAGGACTAAAATAACTAAAATGAAATAAAAATGAAAATGAACTATATAGACTTTTTAAAAACAAATAGTAGCCTAATGAAAATTACAAAAAAACCGAAACAAAATAACTACAACTTTAAAATTAAAATGAAAACAGAAAATATAAAAATACAAAAATGCTATTAAAATAACACTAGCATGAACAGATACATTTTGAATCTTCAGTGTAATGCAAGTCACTTTGTGCAAAAGCATCTGCCAAATGATTTTTTTATTTTATTTGAATATTCTATTATTCCTTTACTCTTCAATTATCAATTCATATATAAGGAACCTGTTGAGCAGAGTCTCACTCCAACCGGATCACTGATCTCATGGACACAAACTCAGCAGTCTGATCATAGTCTGAGGGTTTAGGGTTTACTGTACCTTTAAGTTGGCTGTTACATGCTGCGTAATACCAAAAAGTGTAGTTTTTAATCACATTCATACAACTTACAGTCAGGAGTGCCTATGTTAAAGTGCACCTATTATGCTATCTTAAACGTTTCTAATTTTGTCTCGGAGGTCTCCTATGCACCCAAGGTCAAAAAACACTTTAGTGTTCCCATAATATACACTGAACATCAGATCTTTTATCACCGTGTCTGAAACGGTTCGACAAAGGATTCGGTCTCTGTAAACCCCTCCTTTCATATAGTCTACTCTGTTCTGATTGGCCAGATGGTGCTGTCTGTTGTGATGGTCTACTCTGCTCTGATTGGTCAGATGGCCCAGTCTGTTGTGATTGACCTACACTGCTCTGATTGGTCAGATGGCCCAGTCTGTTGTGATTGGTCTACTCTGCTCTGATTGGTCAGATGGTCCTGTCTGTTGTGATTGACCTACACTGCTCTGATTGGCCAGATGGCCCAGTCTGTTGTGATTGTTCTACTCTGCTCTGATTGGTCAGATGACCCAGTCGGTTGTGATTGTTGTACTCTGCTCTGATTGGTCAGATGGCTCAGTCTGTTGTGATGGGTCTACTCTGCTCTGATTGGTCAGATGGCTCAGTCTGTTGTGATTGGTCTACTCTGCTGTGATTGGTCAGATGGCTCAGTCTGTTGTGATTGGTCTACTCTGCTGTGATTGGTCAGATGGCTCAGTCTGTTGTGATTGGTCAGATGGCTCAGTCTGTTGTGATTGTTCTACTCTGCTCTGATTGGTCAGATGACCCAGTCGGTTGTGATTGTTGTACTCTGCTCTGATTGGTCAGATGGCTCAGTCTGTTGTGATGGGTCTACTCTGCTCTGATTGGTCAGATGGCTCAGTCTGTTGTGATTGGTCTACTCTGCTGTGATTGGTCAGATGGCTCAGTCTGTTGTGATTGGTCTACTCTGCTGTGATTGGTCAGATGGCTCAGTCTGTTGTGATTGGTCTACTCTGCTGTGATTGGTCAGATGGCTCAGTCTGTTGTGATTGGTCTACCACTTACAGTGCATGTCAGAAACAAAACGCCAATCACAATATCTGAATTTCAGCTTTGGATCTTCCACAGCACCTGACACACAGTGATACGAACAGTAACAATGGCGTCGGTTTTACCATATCACTTCCAGCGTGAATCCTCATCCTTTGGAAGTGCAGCAAAGTAGATTTGCAGTGCAGAAAACAACGTCTTCTCGACATATCAACAACACAAACCAAACTCTTCCAGGCCTCACCGACCAACTTAAAAAATTAAGTTGTTTGCAGGCAGCAAAGAAGACCATAGGCTGACATTATGCACATTGTTAAAAACCTAGAGATATGTTACAGCTGACGACTCGTTTCTGCAGTTCAGAATCAATTCTTTCTTTTAGGAGACAATAAACTGATTTGTCATGCACTTTGATCTTTAAAATTTGCAGACTTTTACATTGACAAACAGTTATATAACGCACTGCATGAAAGGTAATATTCGAAAAAGCATAATAGGGGCACTTTAAAATGCTGCATATAGAAGCAGCTCAATCTGTTTTGGAACAGAGCCAGTAAAACCATGCCATCTTACATCTTAGAGAGGCACTGCTTCTTCCAGAAGCAAAGGTCTAGTGTGGGTGACAGTTGACGGTAATGTACTGCAGGGTGTGTGCAAGTGTATGTGTGTGTATTGTGTGTATACTGTGGATTCATTCACGCTGACGCATCATTAGCTGGATTTACCCGTGGGCTGCTCTTACGAAAGGTCAATGAAAGGTCAGCTTGAACTACATCTAACCTTTTCATTCTTATATTCTCTTTTTTTCTCTAATTTCCCAATTTCTCTCTGCTCTACCTTTACTACAGTGCATCTTTCTTACATCTTTCATCACCTTACCATGCCTCATCTCCTCATTTGCACTGCAAAAAAAAGCAGTTTAAATTAAACATTTTCTTTCCATTCCATCACAGTTCCCATGACTCTCTGGTTCAAACAGACTTTACATTTGATGTGCATTTATATAGCAGGTGCTTTGTGCATTTGCCGAAGGTTTATTCGTAGCATTCTGGTCTTATTTCTTGTTTCTGTTTTCCCCAGTGCACGACTGAGCTGAGATTAGTTTGTTGTGTGTGTTGTTCTGACTCTTTTTTTTTTTTTATTCATTTCATCAATAATTCAATTTAATGTTCGGAACATAGACTCCTCTCTTGTGGAACAAGGATCATCTGGAGTTTTTTTTAGATTTTTTTTTCTCATTATAAGTGAACTATAATCAGTTTTTCAAAGGCACAATAAAAAGTGTTCGCTCATGGTAAAAGAAATCTGCTGCCTTCAAGTCATCCTGGGACATCGTAATTATGATGTCATGTGCATTCAAGTCATTTTGGTTGAAATAAAACATTGGTAATTTCATAGTTTTATCTCGTCCTCAACTGACACTACAATAAGCTTTTCGGTGTGTGTAAAGTGTGTAATTGACATGTAATTTATCATGAGCATGCATGCACAGAGAATGAGTTCTGTCACACAACCTGTTGCCTCAAAAAGAAGCTCAGCAACAAACTGTGTAAGGACAAAAACTGGACAAGAACTGTACATGCACAATAAACACACCATAGACCCTGCTCTATTGCAAAAAGAAACTTGAAGGAAAAATTAGACTTTCAAAAACAAGAAAAAGTATGGAAAAATGCAACATAATCTGGTACTCGTCCGCATAACAGACTCAGCTGTGACAGAATATGAAGTATTACAAATGTAAGAATTTAAATGCAATGGATCATAATCTGACATCAAGAACTTTAAAAAGGAGCACTGTAATATTCATAATGGACTATGAATCACATAGAATGTTTAATGTTATACTTACATTGGACAGTAAAAAATTGAATGAGCTTTAATGAGTATCTACACAAATTGTTATAAATCGTTAAATGTGTCAGTTTACTGTCTGCAAGAATTTTTTTATGAATGATATACACAGAAATTCATTCTGCTCATCTTATTCATCATACTCATCAGAGAGAGAGAGAGAGAGAGAGAGAGAGAGAGAGAGAGAGAGAGAGAGAGAGAGAGAGACGTAGTTCTCCATAACTGTACTGAACAGAATGACTATCAGAGATGCTGTCTGTGAAACTGAGCAGTAAAGATTGCAGCAAGTAGGATGTGCACTAGGGAGGGTCACTCACCAACCAGTCCAATAGTCCACAGCAGAGAGATAAATGCTAACAGAGAGCTTACTTTAGGTATATAGACATTCTTGGATCAGACTGTAAAGCATTTTTACACTAAAGTGGATGCAAAATGTGAAATAAACATGTTTACACATTTTCACAGATGATGACTGGACAATTAAACATGCTCATAATGAGGTCATGTGATGAACATGATGCAGAATACTACTTTTTGAAATTAAGTGTTGCATTGTTGTACATTTTCACATAATATTAAAAAACATTACAATTGTATAATCAACATATGATTAGGTTCTTCAATTAAAAAAAAAGATAATTGATGCAATTATCCCTTATTGTTGAGACTGTGCACTGAAAGTTGAAATCTTATGTAAGTGCAGTGTACAGTAGCTCACGTCCATATTAACAGGTTGCAGCGTTCATTTTACTTGCAATAAAACACATCCAGAAAATGAAAGAGACTGAAGGATGAAGGAAAATGAAGGATTTTGATCTTTTTTTAATGTTTTTTTTTTTACCAAGACTGGAAAGGAAAAATAAGCCACATTTATTTGTATTGCACTTCATATAATATTGATTGTTTAAAAGTAGCTTCACGTTAAAAAAAGGAAAAAAACTGAATATTGTAAAATTCAGCTATATACAGAAGACAATGTCATTATTCAGCTCAAGTCAGTTCAGTGTTGATTTAGTTTAATAACAGTGTTGATGTTGTGAAGTTACAGTGTCATTTTCCAGCTCAGTACAGTTGAAATTTTGGTTAAATGAATAATATTACTTAAAGGGCCTATATGCAACTTTTTCCCCAAAATAAACGTAACAATAGCCTTTTTATTTGACCATTTATGATTCAAACATCTCCTGATGAGCATACTGACACCTTGTCAGCTTACAGTGGGTGCACCTATAAGCCTGTATCCTATTTTTCCTATTTTCTGTCGGGTCGGATTTTTCGCGCGCTGTCTGCGGATGTGACGTCAAGCGCATTCATGTTAAACGTTTCAGATCACTCTGCCACCACCGCTAGTCAGCAAGTAGCCTTAGTTTCTCAAACAATATATGTATTTGACTGTTCTTACCTCTGTAAACATAATGTTGACTTCTTTGCAGCGGATGACTTGTGAAGTGTGCACGTACGAGAGCGAGCAGAAAGGAAGAGCAGTTCCGTTTTTTGACCACAGGTGTCAGTCGCGAGTTTAAATTTCAGAAAAACGCATATAGGCCCTTTAATATTAATAAAGGGAATATTTACTGAGTAATCCTACATTTCTTTACTTGCACTACGTACATCAATACAAATCTCTCTACTTACTACTACTACTACTAAAAAAAAAAATGATCCAGATCATAATGCTTGAAATTTGGTTGACAAACATAGATTGCGCCAACATATTTATTTCTGTACAAAACTCAAACATTTCAATAATTTATTCTTTCATTCTAATAATTTGAATGGATAAGATGAAATCAGTCAAAAAGTGTCCAACATACATTTGAACTCATTGAATACAGCTTAAAAAACACCACAGGATCTTTCCCATCACATAAAGTTGGTTGAGAGAATGATGAGCAGTGCTGGAATCGAAAGCTTTTGTTTCCGCCATGGAATTAAACATTTAAAAAGTAATTGCTACTTTTTATCTCACAATTCTGACTTTTTTGTTGTTGTTGCTAGTTATAAAGTCAGAATTGTGAGATATAAACTTGCAATTCTGACTTTTTCCCCTTACAATTCTGACTTTGCTCACATTTCACATTAGTTACTGACATCAACCATCACTGGAGTGTCCAAAATATGGAAGCTTGTTTCCTCCACGGAGTTTAAAAAAAGAGGTAATTGCGGCTTTTTTCTCACAATTCGTACTTTTTTCCCCTCACATTTTTTAATTTTAAAAAACATTTTATATAAATCTTTTGATTTAAAAATTGCAATTACCTTTTTTTATTTCATGGTGGAAACAAGCTTCCATAGAAATCTGCACAAAGAAGAAGATCAAATATATGATAAAATTGGGATATTTTGTGAGACGAGAATAGATATTAAATACATTTTTTTTTTTTAAATGTCAAACAGTTCTGTGTCATTTATTCTTATTGGAAATTCTGTGACTCTGAGAAGCTGGTAGATGTGAAGAAAAAAAAAGAAAACAAAAACATGGTTAAAATACTCACCTTTATGTTCAGTATAGTTTTTTTATCATCTTTCAGTTTTTATGTTGTTCTATTCCCTAAGAAAGTCAGTAAGATAGAAACAAAAATAAATCGATTTTTCCTTTGCCTCAGATTGTGAGCAAACTGTTAAAAGCTTGGTACTTGCCACGTCATCACAGATCAGTTAGGAGACGCCAAGCTCTGCCCCCTTTGCCATCTTTACAGTGAACTCACGGTGACCTATTCGCCTGGACCTTCATTTGTCTCTATAGGGACCTGACATTTGTCTGACATTTGATCAGCCTTTCCTCTGTCACTTGCGAACTAGTGCTCATCCAATCACAGCCGCTCTAATAGTGACTGATCCAGCTGAACGACTGTGCATACATGTCTGTGTGGTGAAGACCATCATCCAAAATGGAAACAAACTTTCCCACAATTTCTGACCTTCAGGTCATTACACATTCCATAAAACTGATGCTGTTTGGAAAAGTTCCTGTCTTGTGCATTACACTGAAAATCTGTCCACTATAATCAAACTCTTCACTCTTTATGTGTACTGTATTTAATATTGTTCTGTTATTTTTTTATAAGTAAGGAAGTTTATTTGTTGTGTAAGAATGGCACTTATAAAACACTGTCCTTATATATGAAAATATGACCATTTCATGAAAGCAATAAGGTAGTTTACAGTTTCTAGAACCTTATTGCTTAAATATAACAGCAACAGCAATATGATAAAAGATGCATATGTTAAATAATATTAATATTAAATAATCGAAAAGAACAATATAGTGCAGTGATGGGGGTGGAGTTTGGAATCCACTGCTGCTTCAATGTATATCTAATGAGTGATTATAATCAAGGTATTAATCAATATTTTTCCTTCTAAACATCACTTGAGTTGAATGACTTCTCTAGGCTTGTGAGATTTTACTTTGGTATAGAAGTGTGATCACTGAAATGTTCTTTTCATGTATTCTCTAATGTCTGTATTTGATATCTGAATGCAGTAACAGTGTGTCACGGAATAGTTGAACGTGAGACGAGGATTCAAATGCAGAGGAAATTTATTTGTAACTTGCAGACAAGGTACAAAACTCAAAAACTCAGATAGCAAGCGGGAAGGAAACACCAGGAACAGGTAACTTGGACAACGAACCAGCACAGGACTACAAACACAGGGAGGCTAAATAGGGGAACAAACAAAGGAGGGTAACGAGAAAGACAGGTGGGACAAATTAACCAATAATCCAGCCCGTTCTCATACCCAAAGCGTCACTTTTTCGTCACTTTCTGACATTCGTCAATATCCGACGCACAAAGCACCCTTTAGCGTCCATATGAGACGCATAACCCTACCACATACCTAAACCTACCCATAACCGAAGCGTCTCATATTGACGCTAAAGCGGGTCGCACACCGGACGCGCAGCTCAGTGCCGCGCCGCGCCACGTCTAGGACAACTCTCACCTGAAAATCCGATAACATCAGCAATTTTCTGATTTCTGTTAATAAATATAAAACTAAATGTATATTGCAGCACAGGGTGAAGTCCGAATATACATTAACTACGATTTGAGACACATAAATGTAAATTTAATATAAAAGTCCATATTCCAGAAATGAAATATGGACTCGTTTTGTTGAGAAATCTCTTCAACATGTGTTAAAACATACTTGGGTCATTGAAGTCTATAGTTTAAGGCACCATTTCTCAGTTAAAGACTTTACTTTACTGCTTTAGACTAAAGTGTCCTCTCCTTGAGAGAAAGAACGTATTATCTTGAAGTTTTGAGAAGACTCTTCTGTTTATAGTTAGAGCCTGGCCAAACCCAACCTTGAGGAAGCTGTGTGCCAGTGTGTGTGTGTTAGTCTTTTTGGTTACAGGATAAGGAACAACTGGCATTATTTAGTTGTTGTTCTGGACATGCTGGCGTCCAACCCAAATCTGCGACCTGGAAGGTCACGACATGCCTAACTTCAGGGTCCGAGTGTCAGCTGCATAATCGATGGAGATATGCTTCCGTTTATCTGTATATGTGTGGAAAATGACGATGTTTATCTATTTCTTAGCCAATGAGAATCATTCAACCTGAAGCAAGGACGTAGCTTACACCTTGGTGAAGGGTATAACTGCTGTGATCTTTGTGGTCTTGATGAAACTGCAAACTATCTCCGGTAAAACTTTTCTTTAATTCATTAGAATTCTGACTCCTGGTCTTCATTCATCAAATCTGGTTCTGGGTCTTTGACTGTAAATTTCCTTACAGCAGTAATCAAACTTTAAAGCCAAGCAATATAATAACATGTTAATAGTTAGATTTATTAATAGTAATAATCGGAAAGAACAATATAGTGCAGTAATCAAACTTTACAGCCAAACATCATCATAACATGTACGAGCACATGTGTGCATATATAATGGCATATGATGATGATCACATTATGGCTTCTACAGGCCTGTTCACACCAAGATAAACAACGATAAATAAAGATAACAATTACTTTAGCTTTATAAATGTGATTGTCTGTGTTTAATGGAGTGGTGTGTGTTGTTGCCGCTGTGATTGTGGTCTGAAGACTGCAGGTATTTTTTATTTTGTTGGCTTATTTTTCTTTCTTTTTTTACACTTTTCATTAATATTTCTGTCATGACAACTCTCTGAGTGTTTGGCATGGTTATAGATATGACAATGTTTGTTTGGTCTTGGCGGAATAGATCTGCTACGCTGCTGCTGCAGAGCTTGCTACTGCCAATACACATGCAGACACACTGCTGCACAATATAGCGTACATGAATTACCCGTAGCAGATCTATACAGGTGGAGCTGGGGATGGTGAGGAGTTTCTGAAAGCATGCTGCAGACTGCTAACAGCAAATGCTGAGTAAGTATTTGAAGATTGAGCAGCGAGCTCATTGGCTGCTGATACAGCAGGAACCAATCAGCTGTGCCCTACAGAGAATGATGTGATTGCAAGCAGATTGAGTTAAGGACCGATCAGAGTTTCTTTCATTAGAAAGCGTGTCCATCTTTCATTAAGGCGCCATCTAGAGTTTCATGACGGAACTTTGTGTATTTTTGGGGTTTTGTCAGTTCTTAGAAAATGTACTTCATGTGGTAACATCTAAAATAAATGTTTTTGTTGAAATGAAATCAATTATTTAAAATGACTGATTATAACTGAATTCAATTAACCTGAAAAAACAAGGTTTTACTGAAGCATAACTGTCAGTAGATATAACCTGATTTCTCCAGCAAGGTAAAATTACTTAATAAGTTTGATAGAATCTTTTTTTGTTGTTTGTTTTATATGATGAAAGTCCTTTTCCACCTTGATGTAAATACACACACACAAAAAATAATAAAAAAAAATAATAAAATAATTCATTACCCTTTCATTACCTAGTTCATTCAAAATAAATCAGTTTAGTTGGGTCAACACAATTTAGTTCATTTAGGTCAAATTAATTTACTGTAGTGTGTTCAGCCTAACTTTATTACACTATTTATTACATTTTGTTGGTTCAACCTAATTTTATAATAAAATTTCCTGAGGTTTAAATTCCAATCAATTAAAGTCATTCATCATTACATAGTACACATAATGTATATACTGACCACTAAGAAAAGACAGTCATCAGTAACAAGAAACAACTCTGAATGCCCAACATAACTGAATTGCGATTCAACACTAATATAAACTACCAACATCTTTCCCTTTATTTAGGGATTAAGTGGTATTTTATGTGTTTTTTTGGGGATTAAGTGGTATTTTATGTGTTTTTCAGTATACTGAAAAACACATAAAATTTACTCTCCTAATGCAGTCCCTTGCAAAGCATGCTGGGAATTACAGATCAAATGCCCAGGTAAAATGCCCAGTTAATGCTAACAAAAATTATTCATGTAGTTTTATATTAATTCATATTAGGTGGATTGAAAACAATTAAAATAAGTTGTAACAAAATGTTAAATTGTGTTACTTTAGCTCATTTTATTTAAACTGAAAAAAATCATTTAACAACCTTGATTTTCAAGTTGATGCAGCATAATGTGCATAATAACCTCAAATCACAATTTCTCATTGAAGCAAAATTCGCAGACAGCAAGAAGCAGCCAAACACAAAGACATTTTCTTCTTCTTTGTGCTTCAGAGCAGATGTCCTGTAGCTGACACGATCATGACTATACTGCCCTCTATAGGTCTGGTGCTGTCGTAGTCTGCATGTGTCCTATGTGTCCATCCTGAGCTTTATTGGAAATTGTATATTGGGTCAATGTAACTCAATTAAGTTAAAACAGCATTCCCTTGTTTTATGTTACATAAACCTGATTGAATTAGGTTACAACAGCAAAATTAGAATTTATCAGGTAGAAATACCTCCTTAATGAAACAACTGCACATTTACTTTTTACAGTGCAGTTATGACACCTACTGTGTTAAATGCGCAAGCTCTTTAAAGAGGGAGAGTAGACTCTGTCAGTGTTGGCTCGAAAAAAAACTTTCTCAAACTGATTCCAAGAATGTTGTATTTTCTCTGTGTTGTTATTGTTACAGCTGTTGCACTTCCATATTCTCATTAGAGTTCGAAAGATTATATAGGCCTTAGTTGGTTCTGGTCCTCAGTGTAAACAGCTATTAAGACTCAATAGGAGAAATCATTATCTCAAGGTGCTGTAAGCGACAGTAATCATTTTACAAAATACGTCTGACTTAGCAGCCAATTTAGACACAATCCAGCCGCTGTGGTGTCACCATGCATTCTTACCTGACAAGCACAAGCAATTTTTTAATCATGTTAACATGCAGTTTATGTACACTTAACTCCAATATACATGCATTTCATTTAATAAGCAGCTTTCGCCACAACGTAATTTCTTTGAGACAGATGCCATGTTCATGAAATACAGATCATGTTCATGCTCTGTAAATACAGTATATATTTAAATGTGTAAGAATTGAGAAATTAGGAGATGCCGGTCAGTCTGGTTGAAGAGCGACCAGACCCTGAGAGGACAAAGGACCTCTTTGGAAATTAACATTTGAACTAGCCCTCGTGCACTATTGAGACGAAAGTCTCACCTCCGAAACATCCTAATCTACATTTCATTCCCTCTTCCCTCACCCCCTCTCTCTCATGCTCAGATCACCTGAATTCACCCAAGAAAATGTATAGCTTAATGTGAATGATTATCACAGAGTATTTTTCATGTTTGGTATCATTTAAAATGTCACAGTGCGACTGGTACAAATGTCTCATTTCCAAATAAGTAAAACAAAAGGTAATAAGGTTTTTAAGAGTTTAGGGATAACTGGCACACAAAGGATGCACTGGTCGGATGCCGGTTTTGGGCCGATCGAGCGCGAGCCTTACAAGTGTATATATACAGACCCTTTCCAAAAAATTAGAATATCATGGAAAAGTTTATTTATTTCCATAATTCCATTCAAAACGTTAAACTTCCATAGATTATAGATTCAGGGCCCACAACTTAAACGATTCCAAGTATTTAGTTGTTTATTTGTGCATAATTTGGGCTTCCAGCTCATAAAACCCACGAAAACAGGATTTCAAAAAATTAGAATATTACATGAAATCACACTAATTACTACCTACACAGTAACTACACAGTAATTACACAGTGATACCATGGTCATTGAACCAGGTTTTGGTTCTTTTGGCAGTGTGGGCAGGTGCAAATCCTGCTGGAAAATGAAGGAAGCATGAAGTGCTCTGAAAATGTCCTGGTAGACGGCTGCTCTGACTCTGGATTTAATAAAGCACAGTGGACCAAAGTCCTCTTTTCTGATGAGAGCAAATTTTGCATCTCATTTGGAAACCAAGGTCCCAGAGTCTGGAGGAAGAATGGAGAGGCACACAATCCAAGATGCTTGAAGTCCAGTGTGAAGTTTCCACAGTCTGTGTTGGTTTGGGGAGCCATGTCATCGGCTGGTGTTGGTCCACTGTGCTGTCCACTCAACGCAGCCGTCTACCAGGACATTTTCAGAGCACTTCATGCTTCCTTCAGCAGACAAGCTTTATGGAGATGCTGACTTCATTTTCCAGCAGGATTTGCACCTGCCCACACTGCCGAAAGAACCAAAACCTGGTTCAATGACCATGGTATCACTGTGTAATTACTGTGTGATTTCATGTAATATTCTAATTTTTTGAAATCCTGTTTTCGTGGGTTTTATGAGCTGGAAGCCCAAATTATGTACAAATAAACAACTAAATACTTGAAATCGTTTAAGTTGTGGGCCCTGAATCTATAATCTATGGAAGTTTAACGTTTTGAATGGAATTATGGAAATAAATAAACTTTTCCATGATATTCTAATTTTTTGGAAAGGGTCTGTATATATATTTTCAGAATGGAATGAAAGATATATAATGTACTGCATGTTAGCTTGCTTATTGTGCTGATCTTGTGATGATTACATGATCTGTTTCAACCATCTGATCTGTTTTCAATCTCACTGGAAAATGTAACTATTTGAGATCGTACCAATTCATACGAATTAGCCTCCAATTTGCCAAAACGTAAAATAGTTACAAATCACCATGAGCTTGTGTTGTCTATGTCACACATGTCACACTAACAAGATGCTTCTTACCACAGGATGATGGCTGTGTTCCCACCACACAAGTCTGTGATGCTGTTTGCGAATGTTCATTGCAAATATGGTTTTGGGAAATGGCTAATCGGTGAACCATGTTGGTAACAACAGAACTTATGACCATAGTTGGCTTACAATACTTCGACTGCATTCCAGATGATTAAAACAGCACCAGGCAGCTAGAGCATAGATGTGATCACCAAAACCATCTTTGAAAGAATTTATGTTAGAGTAAAAGAGTGAGAGAGTTTGCATAATGAAAAATCCAATATGTCCCAAAAATATCTTGTGATTTATGGCACAAATCCATTAAAAACTCAACAGCATGAGGGATATTTGCAACCTGTGCTTGTCAAATGTATACTCATACAAATAACCCTCTTTTTAGACAGCAGAACCATATGGCGATGAAATGCGCTTACGGCATGATAAATGGGTCAGAGAATTTACACATGCATCCACTCCACAGCAAACAGCAGCATCACAGTGTCCTGCCAAGACCCTCTCTGCGTGCAGCCGCCTTTTAGTAAAGATCATCACTGACAGGCAATCTGCTAAATGGACCCTGCTCCTGTAGATGCAACTCAATAAAATGCCCGCTGACCTCCAACTGCTGCCGCGAAACCAACGGAGGAAGCAGAGGGATCATATAGAGATGGAGAGAGATCTTTATCTGTGTTGATGATTTGTTACCTGTTTTATGGTGAACAACATCCAGAATACATTGTGCAGATGCTCCACGTATCAGAGTGATGGATTAGGAATTGAATAAACTTTGTTCCTTAAACTTCCTACACTATAGGGGCTTTGGCACAGGAGGGATGTTTTCATAGTTTCATAGTTTCATAGTTCACTTTGTTTTTGCTCACCAGCCACTGTGTCCAGTAGTTTTCAAAGTTACTAGCCACTTAGTATTTTCACTGGCCACAATTTTGACATCGATACCATAGGGAAGAACTGCAATATAGATATTTTTTTATATTATCTCATAATTTGGCAGCAGGTATATCAAGGGCCCGTATGTATAAAACTTCTAAGAAATGCTCTTAAGAATAGTCTTAAGCTTTGACTTAAGTGTCAAAAAAGTAAGAGTAGGAGACTACTCTCTAAGAGTAGGAGACTTTTATAAAGAAGCTAAAAGCAACTTTCAGTAAAGTCTAAGACTGATTAAGTGCTGACTGTGAACTAAGGACTACAGTGATGTCAACCCAAAATGGCCGAATCAGCCAATTGTGAGCCTGCAAGGGTGATGTCACAGCAGCATGACACCAATCATTTAATCTAATTATAATAAAATCATTTAATTAAGACACTGAAGCTTTAATATTTAAATTTATATAAAAAAAAATGCTTTGCATTGTGCAAAATTATCACAAATTAGTATTTATGCTCTGGAATCCTTTTCTATTGATGTGTGTCTCCTCATTTACAGTTTGAGCAATTATGCAAACATGAGTTCCATCAATGGATCCAACAACTCAGGAAAGCCTGAAATCCTCATAAAAGTGGCTTTATTTTGCTGCAAGATTTGAGGAAAGTCAATGAACTGCCATACAGTATTGGCCAAAAGTGAGGCCAAGGAAAATTTATATATATTCACCCTTTATTCAAATAGTAGGCTATTAAAAATGTGTTAAAGATTTTGTACGCGTATCGTGTAGTTGTGCTTGGAGCATAGACTGTAAAAAAAATATGGACGTAGTGTCCGTGACGTCACCCGTAGGTTTCTGAAGATCATTTTTGAAGCCTAAAGTGGGCGGAGCCGGCCGTCGCCATCTTGGCCTTGCGTCACTCCCGGATAACAGAAAATGGGCAAAGAGGCTGAGAAATCACGCCCAAATAGCTCGACGTGATCGAGTTAGCTCAGGCTGTTAACGGCTCTGGGTAATGCTATAAGGTTATGCTACTGACAGTACCAAATCTGCGCCTGCACAGGGCCTCGCGCTTCCTTTTTTTGCCCTTCGAAATATTATAATAGTTAAAAGACATGGCTACAAGTGAGACTGTGTATCGTGATTCTGTACTATTTTGCTAGTTGAAAATGTATTATGCAGTAACTTAATATTACTCTGAGAGTGTGTGTGACAGTGATTTATGTGCATAGCCTACATGTCAGTCACTTTTTTATAGTCTATGGTCCGTCAGCGCAGCATCGCTCGTCAAGTTCGTAGAGAGCTTTTCAGTCCATTTTAAATTCTGATTTTGGCCGCCTCTCAAATGGGTTAAACCATAGATATATTGCCTATAAAGTTCAAGTAAAAGCGCTAGAAAATCCACGCTCATTCATGGATGTGCATTTATTGCATGGACGGAGAAAGCGCCAACGCCTGCATGATTTCATCTGACGGTACATAAGCATATTATAATCCATATCTGTTCCGTGAGAGCAGAACGAACGAGCCTTTATTGACGTTTTTAAATCTGAAAACTCCAAAAAGCAACGAAATTGTCAGACATCCATTAGTGCATGTCCACAGAGGAAAACAACTGAAATACAGCGCTGGTTGTTCTCTCGAACGATACTCGACGACAACGACAGAATCCAAAGTCGTGGGCTTTGTACCCAAGTAATGGATGTATTAAATTGTATGAAATAATCCCGAAAAAAAGCACAAACACTGCAGAGAAAGCAAGTTCAGCAGCAACATTTGCTGAGGTGAATGACGGCTAGTAACAGCAGACAAACGGCTAGCATTGACATCAGCGACAACCCACCTGTCACTCAAGTGGCCACACCCTTAAATGCAGAAATTTAAATATTAATCAACTAAACGGATGAGTTATAAAAAAATGCACCCCCCTCACAGTTGTTATGAAGGGCAAAATTAGCTGTATAGACCAAAGCCACATAGAGATCCAGGCTGTAAACATGTTTTTTTCTGCTGTAAAGTTGGTAATTTTAACATGGGGGAGATACAGATTTGACTCACTTCTGCAGCCAGCCCAAGCGGCCAGTTAATGAATTGCAGTTTAACTCACTTCCGTGTTGGTTTCAAGAGAGAGAAGGGGAGGTTGCCGCTTGGCTTGGAGTCAATTCTTTATTTGTGATAACACAATGAAACATGCCAAATTGTACAGACATAATTTTGCAGGCTGTCAAACAAATGAACAAGAGAGGACAATGAAATATTAATAACTGACTATGTTGTAGACAATGTATGATTTTTTTTTCTCCCTGTGAGCTTTTTAGGTTTTTTTTATTATTTTTTTTTACCTTTTTTTACCTTTTTTTGATCTGCCTGCATTGACACCATTGTCTGAGAACTGAACTGAGCTGAACGATGACATCACTGTTTTCTCCAGAGCGGCTGTATAATGAACTAAATAGATAACTAATGATCTTTTACAATGGAAATGAATTATCATCGAACTTACTTAAGCTGCACAATGACACTATGTTATTCTAGAGCTGCTGTACAGCCAAAACTAACTTTGTTGCATTATTTTCCTGTTATCACTGTAAAGCTGATTTGAAACGATCTGTATTGTAAAAAGCGATTTGACTTGAAATCATTTTGTCAGATAAATATCTTCACTAAATTTATTTTATATATTTGAAATATTTTAAAATATGAGGGAAGAACAGAACACTATATTCATCATATTTTGATGGTTTAAGCAAACTTGTAGGGTCATTTAAAAAACTCTGCACATCACTTTTAGCCACTACTGTATTTGGTGTGGTCAGTGCCACAATAGTGCTATTGAGACCCTGC
Organism: Abramis brama; assembly: GCF_963993115.1. NCBI lineage: Eukaryota > Metazoa > Chordata > Actinopteri > Cypriniformes > Leuciscidae > Abramis > Abramis brama. The sequence goes on from NC_139971.1 coordinate 5,771,438, forward strand.
TTACTGTGGACTGATGAGCTCAAGTCATCACCGGTGCACTGCTGCTTTTTCCAGTCGGCAACAATGTAATTATTACTTTCCTTTCATTTCATTGCTATAAAATTTCTTAAAGGTCAGTTACAAAAAGAATCCCTTGATGATCAAACTTTTATCGTCATCATTTACTGTAACTCCAATACATAATATTTTCATTGAAAAATGCGTGGCCATCTCTCTGCTGCCATCTTGTTACTTCTAACTAGGTTAGGAGACCTCTTCAGCTCTCTTAAATAATTTAGGAGCTGAGACCTAGTCTTGACACTTAGGAGGCTTTATGAATCACACTTATTCTCAAGTCTAGGAATAAAAGTAAAATGACGTCATTCTTAGAATTTTGACAGACTTAAGACTAAAATTTTACTCTGAGTGGCTTTATACATACGGCCCCTGATGCACATGCAGATCCATTATACTGTTACACACGTGTTTTCTTTCTCAACTGTTTAGGTTCACTTAAAACATAACTGACTGTGTTTACGTGAATACTCACCAAGACCGGCATTTTGACATTATTTTGTGTGCTTTTGAATGTTTAAGTTTAATAAGCAGCAAAAAAGAACTCGATTTAGTACCGAGAGACGGCTTTATGTGCACAAACTTTGGGTGTGAAACAAAATCTGCGAGAATGAGTAAAATTATGCTCAATATGTGCAATCCCACGCTGAAATTCAAGCCCAGTAACACCAACAATATTCATCTGGAGCAAATGAAACGAGTGAGTGAGGGGAGGCAGGTTTGTGTGTAACTCGCTGTCGGAGAGATGAGAGAGTGAGAAAGCGCAGCTGGTATCGTGTATCTATTCTGTGGAAATGAGTATTGGAAGTGTTTCAGATATTTCACTATCAATATATTTCGAAAAATTTACATTTTTTGACAGCACTGCATTGCACTTAGTTTATTATTTCAGATGCCTTTAAAAATGTATATATTATATATAAAATTAATATATTAATATACTAAGGCGGGTTGGCGGTGTTAATGTCAAGCCCTGCCTATAACTATTACAGGAAGATTGAAGAAGTCACTTTTTGGCGTGTTCGCACCAAAGGACCTGGGAATGATTTTAGTTATACACTGTAAAAAAAAATCTGTAGAAATTACAGTATTACTGGCAGCTGCTTGCCAGTAACTTACTGTAGATTTAAATTGATGTTATTTACTGGCAACAGTTTGTTCAAAGTTAAATGAACATTAAACATAAGTCTTTATCTTTACAGAATAAAACTAAAATAACAGCCTCATGCAAAGCATTCTGGGAACCAAAATCTGAAGGAAAAAAAACAGAAAAGGGTTGATGAAGATTTCTGGTTCCCAGAATGCTTTGCATTAGATTGTTATTTTATAGTTTTATTCTGTAAAGACAAAGACTTAATGTTTAATGTTCATTTAACTTTGAACAAACTGTTGCCAGTAAATAACATCAATTTAAATCTACAGTAAGTTACTGGCAAACAGCTGCAAAACTACAGCAATTTTTTTTACAGTGTAGGAACGCCTTTTGGGGGCACTATTTTCTACATATTCAAAAATACCTTTTCTTCACAAAAAGAGTACATACTTTTATGGCGTAGTGTAACTTAGGCGAATTGGGATGCAGCATAGAAAGCGAAGAAAATGGATGTAATTGCAGCAGCTTAACCTTATTTACAAGAAATCAAAATAAACAAAACGCTCCGGAGTAAACTCTTGGACATGAACAGAACAACCTAGCATGTATACCGGACAAATGAACAGAACACAAAGCTTAAATAGACCCTGCTAATCAATTAACGAAATTAACATCAGGTGTGACAGATGATCAAACAATGAAAAACCATGGAAATTAACAGAAGCACAAAAAACTGAACTATACGTGCCAAATCCTTGCACTGACCAACAGAAACAAAACCAGATAACAGCGATAGGCCGATGCCGAAGTCCAGGCACTTCTCAACTGATCACGGTGTCCTCCATCCTCCAGTTGTTGACGTTGTTGAATGTCGTGCTTGAGTTACGTCGCTGTTGGCTGGCTTATGTCACTTCAGAGTTCCTGCCGATGCGAGTGGAACCAGGAAAGTGGCCCTAGAGGAAAATGTTGTTCTCGGAGGACCGCCCTGGTGGCTAGTTCCTATAACTGAGTTCATTTTACTCTGTGCGAAAGCACTTACTGTATATGGCCAAATGTAGTGTTTGGGGTAACGCATTACAAGTAATGTATATTTTGTAATCAGATTATTTTTTTGATGTAAAGAGTAAAGTAAAATATACTAAAACCAGACCATTCTCAGTAGTAACTGAGTTATGGTCTGGCAAAGCTTCATTAATAACTCATTTCCAAAGGGGCGTCACCAACGGACGTCGCTCAAATGCTTCTGGGCGCAATTGGATAGACCTAAAACCAATCAGAGCGATCGTCATCGTGTAAAGCCATATGCTGCGTCCCAATTCGCCTAAGTTACACTACGCCATAAAAGTATGTACTCTTTTTGTGAAGAAAAGGTATTTTTGAATATGTAGCAAAAAAGTAGGCAAGCTTTGGGACATACTACTTCGTCATCTTTATCGGACGGATCTGTCGCGTGCATCCTGTCACGTAAACTGCCCTGTCAATCATCTTGTCACAGTCAGCACAGTCAGAATCAGCATTTCACCCATGGGAACATTGATCTTTATTGAAAGTGGGTCATATATGTAGTCGAAATGTAAAATAAATTTTGAATTTGGTGCCTTCTTGACCGAGGAAAGAAAGAAAGTAACTTCAGGACGCATTTGTATGAAAGACAACAACTCCCACAATGCACCACATTGCACAGCTGCGCAAGCCACTCCCACTAATCCAGAACAGCGTAATATGAATCACTCATCCGTCCATAAGGCTAGCTACCACCGGAGCTTGAAATTCATTTCACACAAAATGTCTAACGTTAGATAGTTGGCGAACTCATTAGTGAATTACTCCTCATTTGTATTTCTTTCGAAGTGGTGAATTATTGCATGGTAACGTTACCGGGATGTTCAGTCAGATGCGGTGCGATTCGCGAAACTAGGATGGTTCACAACACAAACGTCCGTGTCCTCGTCTGATTCAGAGATTTCGTCCAGGAGAAATTGGCATCATTGAAATTCTTTGCAGCAGACGGACTCTATCTCTGTGTTCGTAGTTGCATAGTGAGATCACCGGCGCCACCAGTCCGCCCCCAGCTCGAGCCAGTCTGGGCTTCTCGTCCGCGGCAGGCAGGTCTTCTGCCTCGGCTGCTCTTCGCTATAATGCGGCTTGTAAAGGTAGCCACAAACACCTGATTCGAGCATCAGACTTCCGAAATCCTCTTCTTCTATATCATATTGAGTAACGTTACCCTCCGCTATTGTCATATCTTCACAGCTGGCTCCACAGTGCCTGTTAGCTTAGCTTCCAAACAAGATGGAGGATATTGCCTTTAGTTTCAGAAAGTGAAGTCCCACCCACTGATCTGTAATAGGCCTGTAGCGTGAGCGGGTCCCGCCCCCTGTAATAATGAGGAGCTAGTGTTTGTAGTCTCTACACTTTTCAATGAAATGTGACATCCTGCTTATTATGACGCAAAATGATGATTTTTACGTCATAATAAGCAGGAAGTAAAACACTTAAATCCTTATTTCTCCCATCTCAGGGAAAAATGAATGGAAAATCCACGTTTATTATAATATATGACTGGGTTTCTAACAATACAAAGCTTAATGCAAATGGGTGAAGTGTCCCTTTAAAAGTTGGTGCGCTTCACCAACGGATGTCGCTCAAATGCCTCTGGGCACAATTGGATAGGCTAGACCTAAAACCAATCAGAGCGATCGTCATCGTGTAAAGCCCGCCCCAACGTTTCTGATCGGTGCCGCGATTTCGACGGATTAGAAATCTAAATTTGCCGGAAGTTGTCTGGGTTTTCCCAGGCTAACAAAACACATTACTTTAACTTTTAATAAAAAGAGTTGTACAGAAGGTAAACACAATATTGTAATGCATTACTTTTAAAAATAACTTTTCCCTAACACTGCCAAACGTATGTGGACGCACACACATTCTAATGAACTGATGTGGGAACTAACAGGTGCACAAACCAACCAATCATTGTACTGTGAGAGATTAAGTTTGTCAGAATCAAATATTTGAGTTAATATTTCTATTGTAATTTGACTAGAGAAAATCAGATCTCTGAAAATAACTGAGTGCCTCAAAATTATTGAAGCAAATCAGCTACAGGACATCTGCTCTGAAAAAAGAGATGTATAATTAAGTGTTTAAATATTTACTCTCAATTGATGGCCAGCCTGTTCTTGGAGGCTCAGTCAGAATATAGTGTGTGTTTTTCTGCAGCATCAAAGGGGATCATTTTTTTTAGAAGAATAACAACTAATTACTCTTCTGCCTTCAACCTGAGATTAATTATATTTTCTGTTATTAAGTAAGTTATTTATCACAATGAAAAGTCAATGTCAAAAAGTAAAAAGTCAGCATAGTAAAAACAAAATGTTAATGCAGTAGTATGTGATTTGGTGTCGTAGGCTAGTTATTTTTCATCTGCCGATGCTGCTGAGGTGTCTGTTTGTAGAACTTATTTTGCATTCTTATTTTTCATTTGTCACAAACGCTCTCACACTCTCCAGAACAGAGACGAAAGAAAGAAAGAAAGAAAGAAAGAAAGAAAGAAAGAAAGAAAGAAAGAAAGAAAGAAAGAAAGAAAGAAAGAAAGAAAGAAAGAAAGAAAAAGAAAGATTTGAAAATGAAATAGAAACTGAATACTGGACACTGCTGACTGCATACTGTGCATACTGTATACTGACAACTATTTTTAGAAACAGTATATGTAACATTGGTGTAGCATGACATTGTGTGTTTCACGTTTAATTCAGCAAATTACTTTAATTTCTCACCTGAGAAAAAAAAAAAAAAAACAGTTAAGTTTTATTTTAAGTTACAATATGTTGGTATAAACCCGAGAGACTAAGTAATGATTGAAGAAGTACAAGTTTATAAACATTGCATTGTGTGATACTGTTCAATCACCGGTTTTATTGTCCACTAGGTGAGAGCTGTAAATCCAAGCCCTTAGAAAATAAACAGCATTTCCACATCAAGCCACATGTTTTGAGGCATATTCTTGTTGACTGGCTAATTTCTGGTCTTCTGAATGTCTCTAATCTATAAGATAAACATTAAAGTTCCCCTTACAGTGTATATTTAAAAAAAATTATCAAATGAGCACATTGGCACATGATAGCTAATCTAACACATTTAATGGGAATTGTGCCTCTAATGCTTAAAAAATGTCACCAGGGAACTACTACACCAGCTACTATTTTAGGAAATAAGATATTCCGTCTGTTTTGAACATTTATTTCAGGGTCTAAGCACCGTATCTAGTCCATCACAGAGTTCTGAGAGACTGTCTGCTGTGTCTTCTCATTTCATCCTCCTCTCTGCACGCTTGAGAACACCACAGCCTTTCTGTCACCCCGCTGTTCCTGACCACTAGTCCGAAAACTCTCTTTACAGTTCATTTCAGAAATGAATATCCGTGATTGATGAGAGCTGACAGTGGAGTTATCATTTCCGAAACATGTGCTAGAGGACAGACCGTTTCTGTGACAAAAGTGAACCTTAAAGAATCGACATCTGTCTACGTTTGCATCTGTAATAATACAACAGATATAAAAGGCCCATAAAGGAAAAACATTTTTTATAACATATATATATATATATATATATATATATATATATTAAATAAAACTAATGGTAAAATAAGTTTGAGATGATATATATTACTGAATATTGGTTGAACAATTTTACAATTTATTTTAAAAATGTGCACTCACCGGCCACTTTATTATTGGGAAGCATCTCAAACAACTCCCTAGCTTCTGAGCTCGTGAATCAGTATTTCGTGTACATCACTGCAGGGCGTATTACACTAAAAACTTAATTGTAATTTAATACATATTTAATTCATTAAAATTATATGTATTTTTTTTTTTTTTTTTAACCATCATCATCATTAAGCACACAGTAGTTGACAACACTTCATGTTTTATTTTAATGAAACAACATACAATATAACACAATATTTATAATTAAATTAATGATTTTGTCTTTATTCATTAAAGTGCATAATATCAGCATCATATCATACATGCAGTTTTAATAGTCATTACAATTCAAGTCTTATCATAACTGGTAAAACCTGAAAGCTAAAGAAAGAAAACATCGTTATGTTTTACTTTCTTTAGACAATATACAATATCACTCAATATTTCTATCAAATACTATGGTAATGCGGTAAATGAGTCCTGCCTTTCGCGACACTACCTTCTCTGCCTTCCCTCATAAAATAACCTTGTTATCATAGTAAAATCTACATATCGCTCCCAACAAAAGTATTGTTTAACGCAAAAAAAAAAAATATGTTGAATATTAGCGTACAGGCTGTCGATTACTTAAATGATAAAGTGTTTTCTCACAAAAGCGGTTAATTCGCTGTAGTGAAGCCTCCTCTCCATTGACATCCATTCATAAAAAACGGCCTTTGCTCTCCTTTCCTGTACCAGTTAGCATTAGCATTAGCCGTTACGCTTTTGGCTAAAGGTTGCAGGCTTGTCATCTAGTGGCTTTGACGCACCCCATGTCTACATGCTTAAATGCATTAATATGCTCTTTTCATTAATTTTTGCATGATTTAAAAACAAACACAAAAAAAGAACAGCATGAAAATACAAGTAACATGCAGTGTGAAGGCAGGAGAGGCAGACACTTTTTTCCCCCAAAATTACTTTTAACTAATTATTTTATTAGCACTACAGACATATTCCACATGGCACATCTTTATCCTTATGGAAAATAACTTTCAGACATTCCACATTTTACCCTCTGCCAACCCACTCACTGAATAAAAGTGCAGACTTTGTAATATAGTACGAGGGATGCAATCTGGCCAGTGCCATTGTTGTGAAGGGCAGTTAGTTCTTGGGCTGCTCTGATGTGTGTAATTGCTGATAGCAATCCATGTAGTCAAGAATACTTCTCCCAGTGTGCAATGCTTATTGATTGACTGAAACCATGTTTGTTTGCCCATGTTGTTTACATGTACTGCTGTGAGGTGCTCAGTATGCACATGCTTGAGTCATCAGCCTCTTCTATGTCCACAGTGGGTTCAATTATAATAGTTAAATAACATCGCCTTTGACTATTTCAACCGGATGCTTTATCTCTGTACCACTTGGGAAGTCTAATTTTCTTATGCAAATTGGCAAAAGGATTCACGCATTCATGATCACATTATTATCTAGGCAATCTTTGCAAACCACATACTGTGTTTGTCTGTGTTGGTCAGCAGGACTCCTAGAGGTAAATGTGGTGATGTTCATGAACAACATATTACTCTGTGTTATTTAGCAAGCAGTTGTGTGCAAGAACGGATTTAGAAAATGTAATACTATAGGCTGTATACAATGTCCAAAATATTTTCAAATTGTTTTGCAATACCTGCCAATAATAGTTGAACTGAGAAAATGTATTGGCCATAAATTTTTTTACTGGTCATGAAGCTGTTTTTTTTTTTTAAATGCCTGTTGTTTTTAATGTTCCTACAGTGGTGTTATTTAGATACTTTTCCTTTCATATTTATGACACAAAGTCATTATGTCAATCTCTCTTTGGAACTGCACCTCCTTTAAAAAGTAACGAAGCTAATGCCACATTTACACTGTTGACCAACAGTGACTCTGGTTCTGGAAGAAAAATCCCATTAATTTACTCAATAGGGGAATTTATTTTGAACAATAACTTATAAACCATTAAAGACAGACCTGATGTGAGCTATGATGTTGTTAATGGCATGCTTTTGTTGAAGCCATGCCACGTCTTGGCTTTTGACATGTTTCATGTCAGTCATGTTTCCTGTTGTCATGTGATTCTCTGTTATAGTCATGTGATCCTGCCATGTGTTCCCCATGTGAATGTGTCATGTTGTCATTGGTTGATTGTCTAATCATGTGCACAGGTGTCCCTTGTCTAGTCATTGGTCCTTGTGTATTTAAGCCCTCATGTTTGCCATGTGTCCTTGTCAAGTATTGTTTCACTGTAACCTCTGTTGTCCATGTCCAATTATTTCATCTATAAGTTCAGATAACTCATCCTGTAACGTTATGCTTATTACAGTTTTTCTCGATTGTTTACACACATTTTCTGAAAGCATGCCTCATATTCTCAGAACTCTACACACAAATCCAAAAAAACACACACAATGGGCAAAACCCCTCAATTCTCCTGCAAAATGAAACTTTACATTCAAAACAATGTTATTTCTTCTCAAAATGGTATTTTGTTTTCAAATGACACACACAAACCATCATATGAATAGACATTTATAAGAACCAGTTGAACACTGATGTGCTCAATGTAAAACACTATGATGAATGGAAAACACTTCTTCTCCATTCATCATAATGACTTAGGCCTTTTTTTGTTCAGTGTTACACTTACTACAGACAGTACATACATAAGTGTGTTGTAAAATATTTGAGAATATTGTTTTTATACTCAGAACACACAAATACACGGTAACAAATATATTTTATTTTTCCCACAAAAACATTGTACACAGTGTACATCCCAACCAACACAAAGTTGTACATACAGTGGTCTACATACAAAACAACAGAAGAATTTACTGTATACAGTTACAGTAAAAAAAAAAAATCCAATGTTGGCATCCATTGCTCATTGAAGAGCTCACCTGTTGCTCTTTTATGCTAAAGCTCTGATTGCTAATTGTAAGACTGTGTGACGGGTGTTTGCCCATGTGATGAGTCAGTGTGCATATTTGAATGGCAGTGTGTTCCTTGTGAAAACAAGAGATTTTCTGCATGAAAATTGTGCCAAAAGCAGAGAATTGTGTGTAGTGTTTTGAAAAAAGTGTGTTTTAGAAGTACAATTTGAGTGTAAAGCAGGAATTGTGCTTGTAGTTTAGCAGAATTGGTTCAGGGGGTTGGTGAATGAGTTACATGTTGTGGTCATTGTGTCTCAAGTACCAGAAAATGTGTGTAAACAATCGAGAAAAACTGTAAAAATGTCCAATTGTTGCATCTATAAGTTCAGATAACTCATCCTGTAACGTTATGCTTATTAAAAATGTTAAATTAGTTCAAACGTACCACTTTACTTGTCAGGCTCTCGTAAAAGAATCACTTTGTCAATTCAAAGGCTTTGAGAATTGAGAATTGACTCCAAACTAAGAATGAAGTCACTGTAAGCCAAGGCCTGTCATTCTGTGCGTGACATGACTAATATTAGGTGCATTTCCTCGATTACAAAACTATTATCAGAAGAACCGTAACAGCAACTAGTGGGGATTTTGTTCAGTCCTGTTATCGAAAAAGATTCATTCACTGATTCATTCGTGATTCTTTCTGTAGATTACAGAATAACCAGTAGGTGGCAACCAGTGAGTGTCTGAGTATTATATAACAGCATCATTTAAAATAAAATTAGTTTGACAGCAATGGCGTAAAACACGACATTAAAGACCTTTTATGTTAGCCTACTATTGTGGGCTAAGTTTAAATATATTTTCAGGTCACTACAGTCTAGTTAACGTAGGAAGCACAAATCGAATTGATATTGTGGCAGGCCACCATAAATAGCCTAAATCAATTTATGGGAAACACAAATTTACTCCAACAATGTGAGGTCACATGAGATTGATGGTGAAGAACCCTTTTAAAGAACCGTTTGGCGCTACAAAGAACCTTTTGTGCAATGGAAAGGTTCCTTGGATATTAAAGGTTCTTCATGGAACCATATACCCCAACAAAGAACCTTTTATAACCTATTATTTTTAAGAGTGTAGGCCTTAAATGTTTGCAGGTCATTATTGCTAGCACAGTCAGTTATGTCTGTAGACAGGTGGGACAAATGATTGGACGTCTCCAAAGCTCGGATCCTTGCGTTAAGCCCTGCAGTGTTAAATCAACCACTAATGGGGTTTTTTTCTTCATTTTGGCAGCTTAATGCGAGAAAAACATGTCACTCCATGATTTTGGAAGAAAAAAAAAATCATAGATAAACATCTGATGGTAAATTCCACTGAGGTATAAATTGTTACATGATGTGCAATGCCACGGCAGATGTTTAATTGGTTTTATGGGTATTTGTGTACATCGGTGAGGGTCAGGGTAGTCTCAGCCTCAGACGTCACGCCCACGGAACGTTGGCTAAACGTCTGATGCATATGGTACACTTAATTGGAAACACTTCAGGAATGTCGAAGTCGTCATTTGATTGGTTGAATTTTATCGGATTTCCGGGGGGCGCGAGTGTCGCGTTTATTTTCGGTCCGCCGGGAAACAAAGCGCAGACGTGTGATTGCGGAAGAAAAACTGTTGTGTTTACATGAGTGACAATGAGCATTTATCAAGATCAGCTAAAAGATGTGGTAATGCAGACGCCATTGTTATACGTGCACGAACAGATCAATGACTTACTGCTTGTTTTCTTCTCCTTCTTTGATTTTCTATGCTGACTGACTTGTTGCACGCCGGTCTGTTGTTGTGGGGACATTTCCACGCCCCGAAACGTGACGCTGAACGAAACGAACTGTAATTGGTTGTTTGACATGTCGGTCAAACGGCCTTATGGGCGGGCCTTGGCCAAAGAAAGCTGCTATGAATTCCAGACCTTCAGCCGTCAGTCTGAAGGTCTGGCTACGCGAGACTAGGGTCAGGGTATCATTACATTCTTGCAGCACCTTATGAAGTTGCTGGCCACCTGGTGAGTAAATCTGATTTACTTACTGGCCAAAGCTAATCCTCGCATTTAACGCTTGCTGAGTGTCCATTTTGGACCCTGATAGACTGTACGAACCATAACATGTTTTGACTTCACAGAAATATATTTTCTATTATGAGAGAAGGGATAGAGAGGCCAAGACCCAGCCATGATCATGATTCAGTACTCAACAGTTAGTGTTTAATTTCAGACCTGTTCCACATCTGATGTCCGCATTTAACCACTGTGTGCTCACTTCAAAGTCAAGAGAGGCCAGCAAGCTAAATGATTAGCAAATTAGCAAAACATTAGAGGAGGGGAATCAAAACAATTAGAAACATCCTTGCATGAATCACACATCCTCTAAGCACTTTGGTTTACAAGGCTTCCGAGTCATGGTGCTTCAAGAAGCACTGACAAGCCAAATGAATCCTCAGACTCGGAGCTGTGAGGAAGCTACGCTAATGAGACAGCCGCTTTTCTTTTGATACAGCTCCAGCAGCTCTACCCATTTAGAGTAGGAGGTATGGAGTAAGAATTCATTATTAAAAAGATCTAATGTGTGATGTATTTACTGAGGTGGCTCTCCCTCAGGTGGGCGCTGTGTCTGAAGTCGTTTTACATGAGCGGGAGGTGAGACACTGAATACTAATGTCACTCTTGTTTCCTGGAAGAGGCTTACAGTGCTTTGAAGCTTACACAATATCATTTGGATCTGTCGTAAGTTTGCAGGAACAAAGCCCAGATCGGGCATCATCTCTGCAGTCAGATATCTATGACAACGGTCTGTTTAAAGCTGTGGAACAGCGTGAACCACACGGTGATGGTTAAATAGGAAATTACAAGACCTTCTCTGAAGTATGTTTGTAATTCTGAAGGAAATTCAAGCGCTCGCCAGGCAAAACGAGAATGGTGTTAAAGCTTTAGGTGAAATGGCAGCTGTAAAGCGAATACAGTTAGAGGGAGGAAAACAAAGAGACTTGGTCTTATTCACTAAAACTGTAAGTGTGTTCGCGCATAAATGTGTTTCTCACCTTCAACCTAATGTTGATGAATCAAGATTATTCTAGATGAGGGAGTGTGTGCCTGCACTTACTGTAGTAATTAGCATAAAACACGTCAAAACCATCTCCATATAAGGGCTTTCCGCATAACCTCTGCTGTACAGCCATTCGTCAGTGTGTGAAGATCTATCTAATGTATTTCTGAAATGCCTCAAAAAGCATAGTGTGACATAGAAGAGTTTGAGATACAAATCATTCACCACACAACACTGTCTTGTAAAAGATGAGTTTATTCATTGTTATAGATCCACATTCCAGTGTGACCAGTGTTTGTTATTCTCTGTGTCTGTGTTTCTGCAAATTACACAAGCAATGCTTTGTTTAATAATGGTGATTTTCTTTGTCTTGCCTTTTAACTCTCTAATAGGATGGGCCGGCGAACAGGAAGCCAGGTATATACCGTCATGAGGAGTTGGATGGTTGGGAATGTTATTGCATGTGTTTTCAAATGCTTGTGGGCAGAGGTGGACAGTAACAAAAGTACATTTACTTGAGTACTGTACTTAAGTACACTTTGAGTATCTGTACTTTACTTGAGTATTATTTTTTCTGGAAACTTTTTACTTTAACTTCACTACATTTGAAAGACAAATATCATACTTTTTACTCTACTACAATTCTTTCAAGGTCCTTGAGTAGAAAGTAGTAACGTCAGTCAGGGGATGATTTTGGTTGCAGGGGTTGCATTTGGAAATTGGAAATTGTTGGAAATGAAAGTCGGGTTGACGTCAGAACGTCCAAAACCATTGTGGACGTTATTGAGTGCACTTATTCAATCTCACATTCAGTCCTACTGGAACTGTGTTCTAGAAATAAATTTGATATTGATATGAGGGTAGGTAGGCAGGCATAGATTCAGAGGCATAAGGTACTGTAAGTATTACATTCAACAATGCAACAATAATAAACCAATGCATTGACATTTACTTTTGAGTTTTTTTTTTTTTTTACTTTAAAAATCGGTCTTTACAACTTTTACTTGTAACCAGTATTATCTATACTTTCACTCAAGTAAGGAAGTTGTGTACTTTGTCCACCTCTGCTTGTGGGTTTTCATGATTGAAACATAGAGCATGTTAAAGAAAATGTTGTTATAATTAATGTTTGTAGAATGATGAAATGGTCCTAATATCCATGTTAAACTTATGGTAGCCTACATTTACACGACAACGATGTGCTAAAAACGGAAACGTTTTTCCTTCACGTTTTTTTGCGTACAGGCGACGTTTTCAAGATTATCCCAGTTCACAGAGATCTGCAATAATGACTATAAAGTTGTAGTTGGCGATGTCACTTTGTAAAGAAACTATGTACCCATAGGCTTCATACACACGTTTTTGTAGTTTACCCAGAGATGATAACAGTATCGTGTTTTTTTTTTTATTTGCACTTTGAATCCCGTTTTCAAAAGTTCAAAAGTTTTCAAAAGTCATGTAAATGAACGGCCAAAAGGCATAAAAAAAGTCAGATTATTCTTTAGATTATAAAAAAAAAAATCGCCTTTCCCCTTTCGCACCAGGAACTTCCAAAAACCCAAATACCCACACTTGCAGTCTTTGCACTTGACCGCTTGTCTACTTACATGGCGTATTTCCTGTATTTGACCCAAGTGTTCAAGTAGGTGTGAAGACTGCAAGTGTGTGTAGAACTTTTGATTACCCAATGGGACACACTATAGTCCTATAGCTTTTTTATTTTCAATACTGTGCATTTTAAAAAACTTCTAAATGTCTGTTTAATAGTTGCTATGTAACTAACTGAAGACACAATTTAAAAATTGCGCTTCTAAATAAGTGATAAAAAGCAGTTGCAAATGTTGTACAAAATACACACCCTACTCATCTTTGCACCAATAAAATGTGCAGCACTTTGTTTTACTAACAAATTATATGTAATATCTAATTAGTTTAATTTACAGTAGATTGTTTTCCTCGACATCTTGCGGTTTCAGGGCATGTGTACATGCACATAATGCATGATGGGATGCGCTTACCCTCGAATACTGCTCAAAAGCGCAATTCTAGATATAGTGTGGGTTTAGTGTGCATTAAGGACACTGCACTTTGGCATTTTTAAGACATGGGACAGTCTTGCGCACTCAAGTGACTAAGACCGCACGTGTGGGTATTTGGCCAGGGCATTAGTTACCAGGGTGGTTCCCGGAGAACTAAATGTTCCCCTAGTTCCATTTTCCAGGATGCATTCACATCACCATTAGGAACTCTGAAGTGACATAAGCCAAGCTTATGTGACTTTTATTCTCTAATAATGCCAGAGCCTGAGCACACAAAGCTTCCATTCTCCATCTTCACTATTTTACGATTCGTTTAACAGTCCTGTCCAATACGTTGATAGATATACAGTAACTGTAACACAAAGAAAGTGACAGTATATGAAGAAAAGTATTAGCGTTGGACGTGTGGTTGATGCCGAATGTCGCTAGCTGAGAAGAAATACATAATCATTTCGCTTGGTCCCCTCAAAGTTTCACTGGATTTTCTCCTTAGCATAAAGGTTGTGAGGTCCATCTATCACTGTTTTCCATATTGGTACAGTTAGTTTGTGGAGTAAATATATACTCTATAATCTGTGTATCTTTTTTTTTTTTTAAGTGGCTGGTGCTGGTGTTTCGCGTGCGTTTGGCCAATCAGAGTACACTTACGTCACTGATAGTTCCTATTGTGCTGGGTTAGACCCTACTCTGAAGACTATCCAGTTTGTAACTGACAGAGGGTTGTCATTGGACTGTTTGAACGTGAGGCCTAAATGGTTGGTGGCCTTTTAATAAAGGGTGTTTGTTGGACCTGTAGCCAACATTTGTCTTTTCTTTGTTAAAGTGTTATCTTTATTGTTTTTTTCTTTTGTTTTGTAATTTGGTTTTCTTGGTCCCATGTTGGATGACTGTGGTCCCAGTTACACAGTTTTGGAGCATACCTTGCCAAAAATTAAAGCAACTTCAAGAGACTTCTTGGGCCATATCTTGCACCCAGCGCAATTTACGGCCCTGACGAGAACGTCGGTCTCCTCGGCTGTGAACCGCTCCTGGCGTGATCGGCAAATCCACCGTTATAATAGCCATCCGCCATGGAACAAGCGCACCTGCTCTTAAAGGGAATGTGAGATGATGCTCTGATTGGTTTATTTCACGTTACGCCCAAACCACACCTATGAATAATGAAGCTACTTCAGACCAACCCATTTTAGATTTGCGTCGGGCGCAAGAGTCATTTATCCCGCCGGTATAATAGCAACAGCGCCCGAGATCCACCCACAAAGTTACTTGCGTTTCGCGTTTGATACTTGCGTTTCAGATCGTTAAAATAGGGCCCTTTGAATTTTTTTTCTTTGCTTGCTGCCTAGCCATTGACAAGACCTGCTTACAACACATGTGTACCATTCTAAAAAATAATATGAAACAGTAATTACCTATACTCTGAAAAAAAAAAAAAAAAAAAAAAAAAAAAAGGGGTGATGAACTGAGAAATCAAATTTTCCTTGAGCTTTTGACATATAAGAGGTCATTATACTATAAGAATATCCTGTAAGTTTCAGAACTGAAAACGTCCTTGTTAGTCCAATAAAAACTTTTATTGACACCAGGCACAGCGAACGACAGGTTTTTCAAAGTGGGGATCTATGACGTCAAAGGGTATCAAACACCGCCTCCGCAGAAGAAGATCAACGCCTACTTCAACACTGCCTGTTTAGCCCCGCCCACCGATTCGCGCATTACATGAAACTTATTATAATATGCAAAACTGTTATCCAATCATAGCAGTGGGCATTTACTTCCAAGTCTTCAATGCGGCACGCCCATAAAAAAACGCCCATAATTAAAACCAGGGTAAAAAATAGCCTATTATTTATTCAGTTTGATGTTTTTGAATGTAAAAACCAAGCGAACATCATAAGTTGACCTCAGACAACAATATAATTTTTTTTAAAAAGTCAGTTCATGACCCCTTTAAACCAGCCTAGGCTGATTTGCACAGCCTTGTCTGTCTGGTCTGTTGGCTGGTTTTAGAGGAATTTTAGCCAGTTTTCAGCTTGGCCAGACTGGAAGACTTTTTATGCAAACAACATCAACAGGACAAATACAGCAAAATATACATTAAGAGGTTCAGGCTGAATGAGTTCCAGAATTTAATAGAGTTAGGGGATTTAGAACAAACCCAAACCAGAATGTTTTAGGAATATTAATGCAGTGCAGCCTTGCAAGCATTGTAATTAGACTGCAAAGAAGCCTGTTTTGTAAAATTAATATTTATAGATTTCCAAGTACAAAAGTTCTATTTCTTGTTTTTTTTTTTGCATACTTGCATGTACTTTGCAAGCTCAAATTTGACCTTTCTTAATGCAGTGTTGCATGAGCATGGGCGTTTTTCACAGCACTGACTGAAATTGCACAGACTGGATTTATCTAGAGCACCTCGTTTTTGTGAAAATGACCAACCTAAAGATGTGAAGCTCTGGAAAAAATAAAATAAATAATGTCTGAGGTCAAATTGATTACAGTACATATTCTACTGCAAATTAAAAAAGGTTCAAATAAATTATAAAAAAAATAATTGCATATTAAAACAGTGAAGTACAGATTAAGTCTAGACCTACTGTACGTCATGGTAGAATTGGTTTTTAATCCAAGTACAAAAGTAAAAAAAACAAAAAAAAACAAAAAAACATTCCTAGACAATGAGTCTACACTGTAAAAATGTTCAAAGTTGTAAATAAAGCAAAACCGATTGGAGTGAACAAGAAAATACTATTCCAGTGTTTCTACTTCAAGATTTCACTTTTAATTCATTGTGTTACTTTGCCATTTATTTGTAATTATTTGTGAAATTTACTACTGAAATGTACTATTTTTGAGTGAAAATTGTTTCAAAGTAAATCCTACACCAGTATTTTTTTCCTCAGTGTAGACAAAATGAAATGTGTTACTGTGAACTAAAAAAAAAAAAAAAAAAAAAAGCATCTTTGTTGCTGAGAGCAGCTTTGTGATGTGTTTAGTCAGCCGGCTGTGTATTAATAAGTGAGACCGTCAGGGACAGTCAACTTTTTTAATGATTATTCTTGGCACAGAGTGGAGAGTGCCCAATCCTGTCTATTGTGTAGCATACTAATTAGATCACTCCAATTAGGAGAAAACAACATTAAAGTGGAAAACACAGGAACTCATTTAATGCAGTATAGATGGACAAGCACAACAAACGGTGGTTTCCTGTAATACAGTCAACAGAAAATGATGGATGGACTGCCAGAGTAATTAAAACGGACTGTCAGGACTTTCATATCCTAATCTTTGTCAATGTCTTGTTAGTAAGAAAGATACTGACATGAAGTGGCCAAGTTTCTCTGATTAGGCAGCTTCAGTTTAGTTTGGCGCTTATTCAGGTGAACTTCAGGTGAACATTTTTCATCCCAAAATAAAAATTGCACAGAGAAAATGCAGGTTATTTTTTAGCATAATATTATTTTCAGAACATTAACGCACTTTTAGGCCTCCCCATATTTTCAATTCTACAGCAAATGGAAGAAAAAAAGAAAAGTTTTTTATATATAAGTCAGTCTTTCTACTTCAAGATTTCTCTTTTAACCTGTTAAGCTGTAACCCCACTTTTGAAAAATCCCAAGAAATGACATACCCAAACTGAAACAGATACAGTTCATGAACCCTTTGTACTAAAAGCACAAGTATGATCTCATTTGAAAGCTGACACCTGGCAGTTTATTGTAAATGTAGAATTAATTATTGTCATAATGACAAAAATTGTTATAAATAGCTTCAAAGTTTTGTAAAGTTATTAGAAATTATTTTTTATGAAACATCCTCATGAAAAAAAAATTGAAGTTGGCACTGGAGCAATCTAGAAATGCACTACAGCTAATGCCACATGTCTAAACATTTTATGTTTAAAATCTTAAGATAATAAGTCCAAAACTCTGTATTTAGTGAAATGTTTTTCAAGACCATGTCATGTGACTTTATTTTGATTTGACGCTAAAATGCTACTGATGTTTATTGTCATCTTCTAACCATCTATCCAGTATATTGTCTTTATTGTTTTGTGGTGCAAACGAGCCCCATTCAGTCTCAGTCTCCCCCTGCACACATTCACACCTCTCCAGCCTAGTTATGGCTCTAAATATGCATTTCTTTTGTCTGCATTATAGTTACTAACGACTGGCTATTCACAGGCTATTCATAGGGTTTCAGTCACTAATTTCTTTTCTTAAAGTTCACCCTTACATTTTAAACTGTATCAAATGCATTTCTTGAATAAAGAAACATTTCAGTAAGCATTCAAAAAATAATAAAAATATAACTTCTAGGTGGCAGGTGCACCTAGGGCTAGCTAGCATGTTAGCTTAGCACACCATCAATACACGACAATTTATGAGATTAAAACCATGTTTGTGCTTATAAACTTACTTTATAAAGCAAATCGAGTATTTTAAATAATTTTTTGTGATCTAATTTGGCTTCAGATAAAAAATCAGACAGAAAATATACTATTGAATAGTGTTCTGCACAACGATTCTATATAGATTAGCATTACATTATAAATATAATCTATTATTATGGAAATACCTGGCATGGATTGAAAAACACAGGTAACTCAAATATCATAGCAAACATGTTTATTGTCTTCAAAACTGCATGTTACAGCCATAGTTACAGCGCGATCTCGTTAGCTTTGTGTGTGTTCGAGGCTTCCTGGATTGTCACATGATTATGGCACTTCTTCATGTTCTAATACTGTGCACAGGGCGGCGAGGGCGCCCTCAGGCTATTGGTATGAATTCAAAACACAGTATCAGAGTTATGCAAACGCTCATAATGATTACATCGACGCATTTGGGTATAAATTCAATAAATATTATTCCTGTCTATAGAAATCTGATGTAAACCTATGAGAATATATCAATATTTCTCCAAATCTGCACATTTTTGAGCTAAAGCCCTGAGGCACGTTGTTTTGTGTATCGCTGTCATGACGACGGCACGGGAGTTTTTTTATGAATGAAAGCGGCTGACGCGCATAATTCATATCAAAGGTATCGACTAATTTTTTCATTTCATAACTCCTGAAACAAATTAAGAAATAACTGTCGCTATAAGTTTCTCAGAATACAATAGTGGTCAAATTCTGAAACTTGAGTCTTATATCTTTTTAATGATGTATAGTTTGTCAAGGTATAACATTAAATCTGATAGTAACTTTGAACTATATATAAATAAAACCGCTTCAGTGCGTCCGCGCTCTGGCAACGGTTAACAGGTTAATTCAATGTTACATGCAATTTCTTGGTAATAATTTGTAAAATACTAGCAATTTCTGAGTAAAAATTATTTAAAAGTAAATCCTACACCAAATTGTTTTCAGTGTAGACAAAATTATATGTATTACTGTATTACAGGAAAAAAGAGATTTAGTGCCGTACTGAGAATTTAAGATTCATAATATGATTAATTATCATGAAAATAACATCACAAAGCAAAACATCTTAACTTACTGGTCATACAAAAAAGGAGCCTTTTATTAGAGAAGCTTGTAGATGAATACTACTAAAAGTAGTTACTATTCTATATCAATATATAGAAAATGTTAGATTTTTTTTTATTGGGGGCTCAAACCACATACTCTATGAGGAATATATTGTAGGCAGTGTTGTGGCATGCCGTGCCCCGTGTGAAAGGAATACAAATGTCTGTTCTTTACCAAGATGCACAGGATGATTGGCGAGTCACGCTCCACGTAATTGAGGGACATTCATGTCGTTCTCCAGACCCTGCCTTTGATCATAGCAAGAGGGAGACGTGTGACAGCAAGAAGTCATAGCCATAGAGCCAGAGGCCTTCATTAAACACACCTTAACAACCACTTCGTCTGTTATCATCCAAGATGGTACGCTTAAGCGTGCTGATCAGCGTCTGCTTAAAAAATCGAATGTAAAAAGAAACGTGAGGTGTGTGTGGGTGTTTTTCTTGTCGACAGATCCACAGAGAGACACTCGGCATCAAAGAACTCTCATTCTTCTTTTTCACTGCGGAGGTCTGACACCACTTACATTTTCTTTTATCCCAGATGTCATGTGATGTAGTAAAATTAAACCCTAATCTTTACGTACAAAATGCAGCTATCAAGAATATGCGATGATAATTGCCTCCTCTCATTTTGTAGCTTTAAATTTACATTTTAAGAAAAGAAAGCAATTACATTCAAATGGCAAATTGATTGTTTCAAAAGGTTCATCAGCAAAATGAAACGATAAATACTTTTTAAAAGGAATGTGGCAGGGACTGATTTACAACGGCGAGGAAATATTTTACAGTGGATATAATTCTAGAAGAGTGATGTCTCTCCGACACTTTGTGACGTGTTTGTACTTAAAAGACAGCTAACGGAGCAGGAAAAATACGAATGAGTGCAAAGTGCTGCAAAATGACAAAAGAACTTGGGAAATCAAGTGTGTAAATTTTCATTAGAAAATATTGCAGTCTAAATTTCCATTACCTTCCATTTAATAAACTTAGTGTTGTTGCTGAGGCAGAGCAAAGTACAAAAACTCAACTTCATAACATTATTAGGCTATATAAAATTGTTTAGTTGCACAGTGCAATATTTTTTTCTGTGCTTTTATGAGACTGTCTTTTCAATATACTGTATAAGACAAAGTGAAAAATTCCCTCCCTTCGTAATCTCTTCTCTTCAGAAAAAGGGATTCAAAATGATTAGAGCCTTAAATTATTTTCTAATCTCACTCAAACAACATAGAGATGTAACGTTTGACGTTAGTCAAATCCTCAAATCCAGTCATGGAATTGTTTCATCTAATTTCACATTGCGCTGTACACAGAAGACCACTGTCTCTGAAAATGACATGCTTCATAACAGCTCGAGAATTTCCATAATAACATGGTGAAAAAGAATTGTATTTAATGTGCAATATAGTGTACTAACAGTCCTTGCTGCGCTCAAATAATTTGTCATTATGTTGTTGAAGTTTGGTTATTTAAAAATGTCATTGTAAATAATATTAAAGGTGCTGTATGTAAGTTTTTGTATTAAAGCATAAACATACCATAATATATTTGCAGATATTTTGGGAGTTCATATACTCGTTTCTCTGAAAAACAATGCTACAGACAGTTATTTTACTTTGAAATGTGCGTTCCTTGTCGGAATGTTTGTTTTTGTTTTGGTCTGTGCAATACCGCACGTTATTAATTTACGTTATGAAACGCAGCATATTGCAGCCATGGAAGCCAACGAACAAACTGGGTCAGAGATGGCAGATTCTGCACCCATCTTAAAATCTCTTTGAACAAGAGCATATTAAAACGTGATATCAACTCATCATAAATCAGTAAATTAACTCATCAACTTACAGTGTGCAAGTCTCCTCGCCTTCCATTGTCAATCGCGCGTCCTCAATCTGGCAACCCGCGTGAGCGTCGAGTCTGAGCAGGAGGGGGCGGGGGAACAACTCTCTCCAATATTTCTCTGCAATACTCATTTCAACCACCAGTTGTCAATCTCACATACTGCACCTTTAAAGCAAGATCCCCTGTTGACCTGTGTGAGATGTATGGTTTATTTAAAGTGTTATTGAGTTATTCAGTGTTATTATCAGTACTAAATTGCACCAGCATCATTAATATGTGTTATTATATTTAAATACATGACATATAAGTTTCAACAGAAATGAAATCAAGTATATTTTAGTTACTGCATAAATGCAGCACATTAGACAATACACTTTAAAGGGTTAGTTCACCCAAAAATGAAAATTCTGTCATTAATTACTCACCCTCATGTCGTTCCAAACTCGTAAGACCTTTGTTCATCTTCGGAACACAAATGATGATTTGTGTAATGGTAATTGCTAATTTCAAGGCCCAGAAATGTAGTAAAGACATCGTTAAAAAAGTCCATGTGACTACAGTGGTTCAATCTTAATTTTATGAAGTGACGAGAGTACTTTTTATGTGCAAAACAAACAAACAAAAATAACGACTTTATTCAACAATTTCTTCTCTTTGTGTGTCAGTCTCTGATGCCGGCGTTCTGACGTAGAACCCGGAAGCGCTGCGCTGTGTTTACAACGTGAACAGCGTCAGAGACTCCTCTAGAAGCTTCCTCACTCCTGAGAATTGAGATGTCCTTCAAAGTGGCTTTCTCTGATCGGTTTGCGGTTCACAAGCTGGAGGACGGAGGAGCGAGGAAACATCAATTTGAGTACTGAGAATCACCCTAAGACAGTACAGAACAGAACAAGACAAGAACGTGACATTACTCCCTCCCCACCCCCCACTCGGAAAAAGTTCAACTAGGTGGGCGGGGGTTTAGGACGAGGACACAGAACTGGCAGATGGGACAACCCAGGACGAGAAAGGAGCCAGGGAGATGACGGAGGCAGAATCCAGGACGGCGATGACAGCGGGAGGAATATGGCCCATGGTGGAACCGAGCCAGGAGATTTGGATACCCAGGTGTAGCCGAGAAGACGACGAGACTGGATGACACCGTAGGCCCTGGAGGCCAAGGAAGAACCGCAGCGACGAGCAGCTGAGGTGGAGTATATTTTAGTTTACCCTAAAGGCCCACTATGTAATTTTTCACTGCAAGAGGTCGCATATTCAAATCAAAGGAGTAGCTTGATGATACTATGATTTCGACTCGAAAGCGGTGGAGCTTGTTATGTCACAGACGACCTCTTCCGCTTCTTCCGGTCATAGATGTAGGGTAACAGTTTAAATACACTTTTTAGTGTGTTGAAAGTTACGTTATAATGCTACTCTGTGTGTTCGCTACTGTGCGGCTTCTGTGAGACACTTGTTACACACTGCAGTGAGCTAGATCGATATAAGTTATGGTAAAACATGGTACTCGCGGTAAATCAAGAAAATGAGATTTAAACAATAAGACTAACTGTGTTGAGCTGTATAACAATGATTCATTTTCTGTCGATGAATGTATCCAAACAGTTGCTCACCTGTCTAATAAAACATAATATAATAAAGCGTAATTTGTGTTTCCAAAACCGGAAAACGAGGGTAACGAGGGGATGATGTCATTGATAGGAGACGCACAGACATGGTCCGTGTCCTGGTTAAAATTGCTTACTTCTCTGGATTTAAACATTCTTGGAAACATTTGGGATAATGTAAGTACACAAGTCAATAAAATATATAACATTGTGGTTTTTGGATATTTTAATCCAAAAATCTTAGATAGTGTGCCTTTAAATGCTAGTACATCATCACAGTATGGTATATAATGGGGGACAGCTATTGAATGAGGCAGTGGGACTGCTAGAATGAGAGGTTTATATCAGTCATCAAAGTTGCTCTAGTTATGAATGGTTAGGTATTCAAAGGCATTAGATATGGCCCTAGATATTTTCTCAGTGTGCCCCTGTCTAAGACCTCTGAAAGTGTGTTTTGTCCAGATAAGCCCTTTAGCTCTGTTAATACAGTGATGTTTTTGTCGTTAAGCCTTTGTGCACTTTGAACAGACAGTAAGGCTTTCGTCCCCCTAAAGACTGTGACATGGCATGAAACCAAGACCCTGGGCAGTGCCATCTGTCAGCATGGCAGCCACACACAGAGAGCTGGAGAGCAGAATCAGACTCATAGCGCGTAGAGTTCCCTCTCTTAAAATCGAAGAATAATATCAGCTTGTATTTAAGTGTTTGTGTGCATATGCGGTTAAGGCCTATACAACATATTTGCATTTATTAAAGTTAATTGTATGGCATGCAGAAAATGCTTTATATTTCAGATCAGAGTGATCAGTCACTTATTTAGATGAAATGCTCCTCAGAATGACTTGGACAGTGGGCCGCTCTGTTTGCCAAGTGTTTCCATTAGAAACACCCTCATTTCCTCATGCACATTAGTGGGTCGGGCTTGAAATCCAGGAAAGCATGAGCAGTGTGTAATGCCACACAATTGGCATACGGAAGCCCAGAAGGGCCACAGGGGGTTTTAATAAGAGAGCTGGAAGAGCATTCACTTCATGTTTTCATAAAGGCTATCAAGATAGAATAGAATTTAAAATTAAAGGGGTCATCGGATGCCCATTTTCCACAAGTTGGTATGATTCCTTAGGGTCTTCATGTAAAGTTTGTAACATGTTTTGTTAAAATTCCTCAATGGTTGTGTAAAACAACACCCTTTTTACCTCCTCAAAAACAGCTCTGTTCACAGCGACCCGTTTCGGTGCATGTCTCTTTAAATGACCATGAGCAACTGCTCACCCCACCCCCCTCTCTTCAGTGATTGATTATTGTTTAGGCTTTTTGAGGATTAAAAAAAGGAGTGATTGGATTTTTTTCATTGTATGGTGGTTGTGTCCACACACTGCAAAGACACATTTATATGCAAACACAATATAAAAGTGAATTTTGCATCCGATGACCCCTTTAAAAACCAACAATTAAAGAAAAGCGGTTCTAAACTGTGTTCTTGTCTCACCCAATTTGATATGGTAAACATACAATAATGAATACAATTTTGAGCAACTGGGTCGGATTTAGAGGGAAATTCCAGGCTCATGTCATTCATTCTTGCGTGTTTGTGTCTGCAAACACAACCTTGTAAAAATAAGTGTGCTTAATTGTATTAATTGTGCACTTGTAGGGTACTTCAAAACTTAAAAGTAATTTTTGTTGTTGTTGCCTAACAATGTAAAGTACTTGATTATAATTTTAACTGTAGCCTGTTGTTTGAAATGACATTTAAAGTTAATATATTTTAAAGGTGGCCTACAATATAAGTAAAAAAATTTTTTTTTTTCACAATTAACAAAATTTAAATAAAGTTAATACATCAATACTTCTTCCAATACGTGTTTGTCCTATACCCTGATTTATAATCTAAGTTATAATTAAATGTTATAATTTTAGTTTACAAAAAATTCTTGTCAGTACATTCGGCAGTACACTTTAACCGTGTTTCAAATATGTGTTTAAGTCCTACTTAAGTGGGTCAAAAAGCATTTAGTTGTAAATAACATTGAATTAAGTGTCTAAAAACATTAAATTCAGTTCACACTTAACGTATATTCTTTTAAATTATAAAATAGTGGATATTGCAGTGGATTGTGCATCGATCCACAAAAAACCTAAACTGACAAAAAAGAACAGCACTACCCTCTGGTTTCACAGACAAGGCTTAATCCTAGTCCCAAACTAAAATGCATGTTTGAGCTGTTTTAACTTAATGCAACTTAAACTGACATATCTTAATATATGTCACTGCACAAAATATGCCCAAACTGCCAAAATATGTCTCAAGATGTATACCAGTAATGTTTTTTTTTTGTTTTGTTTTTTCTGAGGCATGTTTATAAAAGCTACTTAAATGTCCTTATTGAACTAAGGCCTAATCCTGGCTTAATCTAAGCTCTGTCTGTGAAACCGGGCCTGTAAATACAATTTTAGTGACATGCAACTTTATGTTTCAACCACAGATGGCGATAGAGAGGCCAAAGTTCCATTGTGCAAAACCGTGGCAAAATACATAATTTTGCCTAACAAAAAAATGAAAAAAAGTTTCATTCTCACAGTTTTACATTTACTATTTTTTAAGGACACATGTCAAACTTTCAGTTGTTTAACAAAACAATGAGACACGCTCACACAGGACACATTCAATATCAATACCCAGCAGTCACTGTTGATATGAACAGAAATATGGAGGCTGTCACCAGCTGATAAATGATTCCTGTCATTAACTTAAGAGATAATAAACAGTGCAGTTGGCTATTGGCATTGATCTGTGTGAGGCTATTTGAAGGAATTATTTCCTGTGGTTTGACAGAATTTCATCAATTTAGTGGTCACACCATTAATAAGATCTTCCGTCTGTTCTTTCTATCTGTTTTCTTTTTATATTAAACACCAACTTTTCCATAATGGTGATGGAATTGCAAGTGATTAGGGTTTGGATTCATTAAGCCAAATTCCCAAATGTTCATTTCATTATGAAGAGGGAAAAACAGCAGTTAATAATGAGAAATTGCACGCTTGGTCTGCCAGTTGTGACAGTGACCTGAGCTTGAGGAACAGAAGTAAGCAATGATTTCTCATTATTTATCTTACAAAATCAGATCTTCTTCACATTTTGAAGGTGCAACTTATCAAACGAATAAATGCAAATGAGTGCATTTGAAAAAGCATTGTATAAATGGTTTTGTGGAGGTGGGGGGGCAACAATAAGTTGCTGTACTTATTATTTACAGCAACAGACACAAAGGGATTGAACATTTTTGCTACCATCATGATTATCCAAAGCCCATGGGTTTTGTTAACTATAAAGTATCACTGAATACTTGCCTGACCACCAAAAAAAGTCCACCGAGGAAGTCTAATAAAGTCCAGGAAACAGATGCTAATGAGGAAAGGAAACAGAAGAAAATATAGTGAAGGGTTTGGGGTCGTGTGTGCCAATCATCTTTGTCATGACATCATTATCCTGCCACATGCCATTTTTTGCTCAGGTGCAATGCTGGAGAAAGCTACTTTTAAAAGTATTGTGTTACAATATTTTGTTACTCCCTAAAAAGTAACTACATGTAATTGCATTACTCACCCATCAGCAAGCAATTTTGTGTGTAAAAGACGTCTAATAGCCGTCCAAACACAGCCCTGGAGTCTAGGCTAAAACAAGGCACAATTTGGGCTGTCAGTGAAAATGTAATAGATGTCTAACTGTAGCCCAAGAATAGACCCACAGGCTACGCATAGAACATGTCAAAGAAATTAAACCAAACACCTTGTAATCACTGTTGACTTTGCTTACATTATGGAATATCATACATCTAGCAAGTTATTTTGGCAAAAATGATATGTAACCAAATTCACTGTTATTTTGGCTAGAGGTGGGTTACTCAAAGCCGGACTATATTGGGTCTGTAGTTAACGGTGAAATGAAGGCTATTGCTTGCTGGATAGTTACTTTTTTGGAAATACATTAGTATTGTGGAATTGGATCATCGAAGGCTAGCAGCAAAGATATTGGTTGATAAAGTGAGATTAAATACCTAAAGTATATTTGTGATATTAATAATTGCAGGTTTGTGTAAAGTTCTGTTTGCATTTCACTGTTTTTATTATTATTATTTTTTTGTGTGTGTGACTTGAACATAAGATAGAACATTTATGGGACAGTTCCTTTCAGATTTTGTTGCTGATTTGAAATATGTCATTTAATTGTGAGTTCGGCAAGCAGTCTTTGAGATTTCCCCATTGAAATAGATAGGACTTGGTCTTGGATGCCTGAAATAGCTGCCTGGACGTGTTGCAAATATGGCTGCCGAGTGAACAGACTTTGGTGTCGGTCAATATTGCATTACTCATGGGCGTAGATTAATAAGTAGTAAATACGTAATAATAAAATGTAAATTCATCCCCCACACTTTTCAATACAAAGTGTGTTTACGCAGAGGTTTTCATGGGCCAATGTGAATAAATCTAGGTTTAAATTCTACGGACCTATGCATGACTAATGTTTTATTCTTATCCAAAACGAGACGATGAGAACATTATGGAGCGCTAAACACTCTTGTAATGCATATTTCATTTATACTTGATGCCGGAAGTCCAAAACAGACTCAGACTCCAGGAAATCCCTTATATGGACAAAAGCATCCAGCTATTGCTGTAGCTGAATAAAAACCAGAAACATATGATATGTGAAGACAATAAACACATGATTGCAACAATATATGAGTCACGGTTTCCATTCAATCACTACATTTCCCATCATCCTCCCTGGCCCTCACCTGCATGCACTTTCCAATCACAGATTACCATAACCAGTCATCACTGATCATCATCCTGCACTATTTAACACATCCCTCAGTAGTTCACCGGTGTCTGGTCTCGTCTTTGACTAGTACTATGACAAGCGCTACAGTCAACTCACCTGAGATACCGCCATTCCTGTTTATTGTCCTCCTCTTTGACTAGCGCAAGACTGCTCACCCGAGTGACTGTCATTCCCGATTACTTGCCTGAAGTTCCGATCTTCCCGTCATCGCTGATCTTCATCACCCTGGTTCATCTCGTCCTCTTCATTCCTGCAACGACATTCATTCATTCTGTTCAGCTAGTCCTCACCTTAGTCCAAATTCAGTTATCATCGCATCTGCATTATCTCCCTGCATCGCTCTGCACTATAAATAAACTTGTTGATATTCACCACAAACTTGTCTGCCTTCTTCTGATTGTGACAATATGAATGTTGTTTAAGACATCTCCTTAAGTTAATAAAAAGCAAAGAGTGTGTTATTACATACCATTCACACTTTGACAAATTTCTGCCTCTCCTTTGCACTTCAATTAAAGAATGATCCTATATGTATATATTATAAACCTCTTTACAGCTCTTTAACACCAGTGCTAATTAGACAAACCTTGACCCTCTGTTAAAGACAACCATGGAAATATAGTTGTGTGTGTGTTTCTGCATGCTTTTTATGAGTGCATGATGCAATTAAATGTAATTTTACGATTGTTGTGTGAGCTGAGCCCATCACAGTGTTATTTTAGTATAATTGAGATACTATTATGGTTTTTATTTATATATGTTCTGTTTTCATTTTAATTTTAGTTCATGTTTTAATGCTTTCGCTGTGTTTTTGAAAATTGTATTAGTTTTTTGTTTTGTTTTTAATTCCTATATAGATTTTATTCATTTCTGTTTCAGTTTTAAGTCACTAAATGAGAATGAGAAATGTTGGCATCTATAAGAGAATACATTTTTTATATTTTATTTTATTTCAGTTAACGTTTATTTAATTTAAAGTAATTTTTTTTTTTTTTTTTTTTTTTTTTTTGTTAACTGTCTATAACCCAAGACCACCAGCACATGTTTTGTTTTCCAAAAACTAACTGATTCCCTCAGACAAATTAAATTTGTGAGAAAAGCACTTTCCTTTCCTCCAGCTGGCAAAAAGTGTGCCAGTTTGATCAGTGAAAAAAGCTGGTTTACTAGTCCTCTTCTGATGCCTCATCTCACAATGTCAAATCAAATAAGCTGTTTGATAAACGCTACAGAGGGTTTAATTATAGTAATGATCTCATCTCCCACATCAGCCTGCCTCTCATGGTGCAAAGCCACATCCACAGGCAGATTAAAAGCCTCCCTCCCTCGATGTCTCCGCTGCTCTCTGCCAGACACCTGCTCCAACAGCCTCTTAACATTGCAAATTCGCTATGACAAATGAATATAGCTGCACTTTAAAGGAAGGACCGTGATCCTCTTGTAGAAAATACACTGTAAGAGTTGTTTTGGCCTGTGGCACAATAGGAAAGGCTTCCTGAGCAGGTACATGGGGATTTGCAAATGATCTGCGGAAGTATTGGTTTTCCAGCCAAAGAATTACTTCTCATTAGTGAATGTGCTGTCACTGAAAACACAACAGGAAAGGATGGTCATACTGGGACATCAGTGTGAGGTGTACGCTAACATACTCTACTGTATGTACCAGAGGCAAAATCATTCTCAATGAGTCTTTGTTTTTCAGCAACTATGTCTTTGGCAAGTTAAGGTTGCTCAATGCATAAAAGACATTTTAAAACATGCCTGTGACCTGAGTTAAAGACCCAAGGACCAGATATGATTAATTAAGACCAGGAGTGCAGTCAATTTAAGACAAGAGTCAGAATTATAATAAATTAAAGAAAAGTTTTACTGAAGATAGTTTGCAGTTTCATCAGCAGAAGTCAGCTTCAAGACTCAGTTTATTGGCCGCCCCTCTTACAGTTACAAAGATCACAGCAGTTAAACCCTTCACCAAGGTCCTTGCTTCAGGTTGAAAGATTCTGATTGGCTAAGAAATGGCTAGATAAACATAGTAAATTTCCACACATGGACTGATAGGCAGTAGCACATCTCCATAGTCTGTACGGCTGCCACCAAGACCCTGAGTTAGGTATGAGTGTCCCTCCGAGGTCACAAGACTGTGTGTCTAGGCATCAACATGTCGAAGAAAACAAGTCAGTCCATCTCCAATAATGCCACTTGTTTCTTAACCTGTAACCAATAATACTAACACACACACACAGCTTCTTCAAGGTTGGATTTGGTCGGGCTCTAACTATAAACAGGAGACTCTTCCCAAAACATCCAGATAACATGTTCTTTCTCTCAGTGAGAGTACACTTTAATATAGAACAGTAAAGTAAATGCTTTAACTAAGACATACGTCACTCGCCCGTGCGTCTCGTCATATCTGTAAATGGAGAAAAGTTCCTCCGGCTACTTTTACGTGTGTATGCTGTGGGAGTGGTATAGGTTAGCTGTCTCAACGAGCGAGAAAGGTCAAGTGGTGTTCACTGCAGAGCCAAATGACATCCAGCTCCACCTCTCTGGACGTCATGGGTTGAGCTTGTTTCAGTGCCTAGTTTCAAATCAGTTCTTTGTCTTTCGACACCCAAAGCACCAGCTCTGAACCAGGAAAAGTGGTTCGTAAGTAGCACAAAAACATTGATGGTCTAAAAGTAATAACCGCTTGCGGCGTAAGATCTGGCTCTGTGGTGGCTCTCTGGCCTGTGGAAAGGCAAACTGGTTCTTAGAAAGCTCGTCAGTCAAACCAACTCCAAACTGGCAATAGCTCTGGCTGTGAACTAGCACCCGGTTTGTGCTGGTGGAAAAGGGCTATGGGTGGAGGGATTGTGTTATGGGTAGAGTTAGTGTCTGGTTGGACCTTCTAGCTCCACTCATTACACCCAAATTACATCCAGAGAGGGGGAGCTGGACTTCACGCTCCACAGTGAACAGCCTCTCAGAAAGGTTGACATGGAGCACGCTAAATCTCAAAACTCTCAGAAATCACTCATTTTAATAAAACACCAAATTGAGAAGAGTCTGCGAGAATCAACATTGGCTTGGCTTTGCGGAGATGGTGAGTACTGAAGGATTCTGAAATCACTTTCAGACGTTTTTATCACTCAGCAGGTGAGTAAGGCATTTTATTGAACAGATAAATTACCATATGCTCTCTATCTGAGTTGATTGTAAAGCATTATCTATTGTGTAGGGTCGTTTCATCATGGGATGTTGTGGCGCTGCTGTCATTTATTTTCAAGGAAGTACTGTGTCTGTTAATGGGTATAGCTAACGTCTTCAGCCAGTCAGATACTTTCCATCTAATCTGGTTATATCTCTTAAACAAAGTAGTGAATGTATTATGAGCAGTAGGTTAATCTCTCTCTCTTTTTAGTTATGAGAAAGAACCATATTCATCCGCACAGTCACGAAGAGCTGAAGCACAACCAAAACACCACTGTTCCCTACTTCCTGAGCATGGGATGGACTTCACTGACAACAATCGTTTATTTGGAACGCCCTGCAACGTCATCAAGGAAAGGGAATGACGGCATTTTTATTCACTTAAAGTTCATGATGCTGATCCAGAGTTTAAGAGGTGACTTTGAAACTAAAGCTTGCTAAGCTAAAAGCTACTCATCAAACAGAGGTAATACCACTAGATAAAATAGCTAATTACATTCAAACTATTTTAGAGGGTAATGGCTATATAGCTTATAACTACTGGAAAAAGCAACACGCTTTTAAAAACAGCTGAGCTATCTAGATAAATGGACAGATTAACTCATTTTAGCTCAAGATTCTCTTGGCAGTAGTTGACTTGAAAGTGAAAACCGACCATATAACAGACAATTTACACTAATGCCGTTATTACGGCCCTTGTGGCAAAGCTGAGACTGCAAGTAGTTTTGGTATGAATTCTGTTCTGACACCTTTCAGAACGCAACGACGCGTGAAATTGAGCTTTTGTAGCTAGAAGCGTTTGCATTTATGTACTTGCGTGGAGTATGTGTTTGGCCGCATTCATTGGAGCTGACATTGTGATTTGAAGAAACCAGTGATTGCTTTTATTCGTCTGTCATCCCGGTGCACATACCTTTATCCAAAAGAGAAAAGCCTGACATCATTCAGGAGAAGGCTGGAAATGAGAGTGTCTGACAGAGAGGTTTACTCTGACGGTGACTTCTTGCCCCTCAGGAGAGATAGAAGAGCACAGAGCAGTACGTTACATCAAATTTCTTCATTCAGAGTCCACTGGGTGAAGAGCAAGTGAGATTTATAACAGGACTCTGTCCTCATTTCCCTCAGGATACAAGCCACTGACATGTTTTTGTTTTTATTCTTCTTTCTTCCTTCCTTTCACCATTTCTTCCATTTTCTGTCTTCTCACATGTATTGTGATGTGAAAATATTAGTGCTGTCAAAGTTGATGAATTAATTTATGAGATTAATTAAGTTTGTTAAACCTATTTAATGCATTTAGCAACTACTGTAGCCTTGTTTGCTAAGGGAAGAACTACTGCACACCGTTTGTGCTACGAATATGAATGTTACCTCAAATCATGTGCCTTATTGGGAAGTCAGTAAGCCTACTTACTTATCTAAGCAATCATATTTACAATTTTCACTTGCCAGGTGATTCTGTCAACTTATACTAAAGAAGGGACTCAGTCAAAAGACCTGCATATCACAGACACTTAACACTCAAGTCATTATGCTCTGTGCCTTCTCTGAACATTGGTTTAAACAGTTAGAACTATTAAGAGAACACATTCAGTAGGATTGTTAAACATAATGATCCTCGAGTCACAGCTCACATTTATTAGTGCATGAAGACGTCTTAAACACACTTACAGCATAGGAATGAATTGCCTTTTGTGAAAAAGTGCACTTTAAAAAAGAGTACTTATTACAAAAACAATAAACTATAAAAAAATATAATTTGATTGTATAATGTTTTAGGACACTTAATAGCATGTTATTTGGAATTAAATGAAAATGTAGTTTGAATTTATTCTAAAATATAGTGCTTTTTCGACATAAGTAGGACTTTACTGCATATTTACATATTTACTTTTTTAATTCTATTGTCTTGGTTAATATGGTTAAAGTGTAATGATAAACTAAAATGTAATGTCATTTATATGGAAACTTTTATGTCATGCATTTAAATATATTTGTAATGACAAATCTGTAATAAAATCTAATCTATTAAGTTGCAGTTTAATAAATGTAAACTATATTTACTTAAGTAATACTGAATACATTACAGTTAAAATTACGATCAAGTATTCTACATGTGCTTTAAAATGTTAGTCAGCATCAAAATATGTGTACTTTGTCACTTCAAAGTGACATTATTAAAACATAATGACTAAACTTTAAATTAAAACTTTGAATTTGACATCAATTCACTTTTACTTAAGTGTACACTGTAAAAATGTAGCTGCAATTCTTTACTTAAAATTTGTTGAGATAACTTAAATATCCAACTAAACTAAAGTTAGCTAAACTTAATATTTTAAGTCAAGCACAATCAAGTACTTTTTTTAGTTGAAACAACACATTACGACTTATTCTAATTGAATATTTAAGTTGTGATAAATAATCACAGCAATCATTTTTTACAGTGTATTAGAAACAGTCATGAAAGTGCACTCTCTTTAAATACATAGCCTTTTATTTCATTAATATTATATTATCTGCAAATTTTAATAAAAATTTAAGAAGTACACCATGGGTGTACTACAAAACACACTTCTTTTGCACATGGATATCACTGAATTTCAATAGGTTATACCCATTCAAAAAAATAAAAAAAATAAAAAAATAAAAATGGACTACCTAACATTACTGTGAGCCATGTATTTTTCTGCATATAAGAGTTTCACATATTAAACTTGGCAGCATGCTAAAGTAAAACTGTATTGTGATCAATTGAGTAAAGTCTCGTGCACTTCATGTGATGAATATTATTTATATGGAGTTGCATAAAACATGTTCTGAATCAGTCACTTATGAGTTTAGCTTTCACTTAGAGCCATTTAGGCAGCGCACTTGGTTCTGGAACCAATCATGTGAGTATAATCTCTCAACTTCAATATCTCTGGCAGAAAGCACAAAAATTGATGAGTGACTTATATTTTGTTTCTATGCCATTTTGCTGCTTCTAATGATTATAAACTCCTTGAAGAGGAGATTTTCATCTCCGAACATCTGCTAGCTGACACAGAAGTAGGGCATATGGAAAACATGTCCTCTTTAACATTACAGTAAGTTATGACAGCTTCCATGTGCAACCAGCAGTAAGCAGAATTAAAGTGCTATTCTATAGCCCACGGTTCACTTTATAGCACGTCTTTCATGGCAACAAATGCTTTCCGCTTTGTCAGGAATGACATAGAAGTAGTCCTTTATCAGAAACTTCACCTCACACCTGCTGTTTATTAAACTTCTACACTTTTTTTGACAAAACTCATGGCAGCTTCTCAGGGAAATCTTTTAAAGAGGAACTATTATGTGATTTTTTATGTTCAGCTTTCTTTAGTGTTGCTGTTTGAGCATGAAAAAGGTCTGCAAAGTTATAAAGCACAAAGTCACTCCAAAAGGAGTTATTTTCTATATCAGTAAGCATTGTTTCTGAACTTCCTGAAACACCTCCATTGTAGAGTTATCGTACGTCACAATATTCCTCATTTGAATAATCCCTGCCCAAGGCAAAAAAAATGTTTTTATGGTTATGGTAAGTGGTGTGACATTTCCGAAACACACTCAAAGCGGTTGACTAATCACAACACGCTGGTCCAGCCGACCAATCAGAAAAATTGCACTTTTCGGAAGGAGGGGCTTCATAGAGACAGGAACTAAACAGGTCATGCATTTACCATACAACGACGCAACTTGCTGCCGAACTGCCATATGATGCAACATTGAAGAAGTCAAGCTCGTCAAGACCATTTCCCGAAACCTTATTGTCGCAAATTTGTTGTTCAACCACGTTGGTTAATGATGTCGCACATAGTGGAGTAATCACTTATTTTAATGAATCCGTTTGAGATCGAAATAACACTAGATTTTGAGCTTTAAATTATGATCATATCACCTGAGGACTATTTCTAATTTTTCACAATTATTTTGCTCTATTTTCAAGATTCAATCATAGGCTCGTTCTTACGTACTAGAGCACGTACGCACAAGCACATTCTTCAAAAATTACTCTTTAAATCTCTTGACAAACTAAAAGACCTTAAGGACATTTGTATATATTCGAAACCAAAGTACTGAATCTTGCTTATTTTTTCAAGATATAGGATTTATTGAGTCCACATGTCATGCAAACAAGAAACTATGCTTCTAACCACAGCTCGAGATCTGTCGTTCCAACCACGCAAATTTGCGAACCATGGTTTCGGGAAACACAGACTGAATTATGCTGATAATGACGGAACTTGCGACCATAGTTGGCTAACGATGCTTTTGGGAAACGTAGCCCAGAGCGTTACTGACAGACTGGGAAGAGAGATGCTGCAACAATATGAAAAATATTGTTTTCTGAGCATTCAAATATGAAAACTTATTCTAGTAGATGCAAAAAACAAATCAAGACTTTGTAAACGGGCATAATATGGCCTCTTTAAAATTCAAAGAACTCTCAGATTGAATTTTAACATTTTCAAGTTCCAGAAAAGTTTCTAAAGTGAGTTTTCTAGTATGCTAAATATTTCATCATCTAGATGCTCTTGTGTGGGTAAAACCATGTTCTTGTGGGACAATTTGCACTTGGTCACTTCATGCATTTTCTCTGATAAACTATCCGATTTGTTATAGACATAACTGTTCCATTTACACTTGGTCACATATGCATCTGCACAAAACAAATATAAATCCGATCTTCAATTTCAAGCCATATGCAAATTCAGTGTCACTGAAAGAAACAGATACAGCATGTGTTGCATTTTATTTATCATGCGGATTTAAGGATCAAAGTCTGCAATAGGATAGAAAGCAGCATCATCACAGGTGAGACAATTTGGTGTTTAATGAAAGTGACTGTGTTGAGTTTCATTTGCAGCAGTTTGTGTATCCGCTTGCTGAAGAGTGATGGCCGATCCATATCTGTGTGTGTGTGTGACAGTAGTACTGTCATATCTGGCTAGCTGAAGCTGGTATAAAGTAAAATTATCATGTGGCTTCAACAACCAAATGCATTGACAAACCACCTCTTTGAACTGATTAACATGTTATTTGGAATGATTTATGAGAAAATATGTCATTTTTTTCCTGTTGTTTTTCAATGAAGTCCTTATCCAGTAAAACCACTGGAAAGGTTATGAAAATTGGTCAGAAAGTGTGGGAACCCTTGTGCTGGGTAATTCCACACTTCCAGGGTGCACAGCTTACGCAATTTCATTATCAGAAATGTCAAGTTGAGAAATCACTTGAAGATTAGTCAAAGAAAAACTTTGCGACCCTTTTGAACTTAGTAAGCTCTGTAAACCCCACAATGACATCTGGGTAATATTGATAGTTCCTTATTTACTGCCTGTGTTACACAGAGCGTGAAGGTGAGACGACAGCTTGGGGACAAAGAGAACCGCACAAATCATGACCTCCTGCTAAACGTCACTGCAAGTGATACTGAGCAACCATTACTGAAGTTGGTATGAGGATTTCAATATCAATATCAATATCAATATCAAGCAGTCGCTGTTGAGAAGAGAAGATATTTGGAGGCTGTCACCAGTTGATAAACAGAGTGTTTTGATTCCTGTCATTAACTTAAGAGATAATAAATGGTGCAGTAGGCTATTGGTATTGATCTGTGTGAGACTATCTAGAGGAATTACTTCCTTCTGTTTGACTCGCACAGGAGAAATTCATCGATTTAGGTGGTGACACCATTTACGAGAACTTTCATTTTAATGTAATGTTTTTGGACACTTATTTGCATTTTTGCAAGTTTAAATTCATATAAAATGCAATTAGACAAACTTTATAGTGCTTTTTTGACCCACTTAAAGGATAACTGTCGCCAAAATGCAACGTAGGGTCTTTTTGTTAATCTGCCCGAGGCAAACTTTCGTTTAAAAGCATAATTAGGATGGAAACTCCACTTTTAAGATTGACTGTATTTTCGTTTTCAGTCAAATTGCCTTTTGAATGGGAGTGCTTGGGGCACTACTATGATAGCGTCAAAATCACTATTTTTAAAACACCAAGAAGGCTCGACACAACATGAAACTTTGCTGGAAGTATCACCAGAAGCTCTACACATGAACTCGAGCATTGAGAACATTGTTTGTGTACACAGAGTTTACTAAAAAGAAAGATTTTGAACAACTCACTGTAGCTGTTGTTGTTTCCGTCCACCGCCATTTTGACAGTCAAAAATAGTCGATCTCCGAATGTGAATGAACTGACTCTGAATTTTAGTAATGCTTTTTATATGAGGATCCTTTTTCAAATACAAGGTCAATATTGATTTTCCCTAACGACAAAACAACAAATTATCCGTGAATTTATATGGAACTAAGCGTTAGGAGCTTTTACCATCTTTACTCTCCTCCCTTTTACGTTGCATTTGGAGATCGACTATTTTTGATTGTCAAAATGCCGTGAGTTGCAGTGAGTTGTTCAAAATCTTTCTTTTTAGTAAACTCTGTGTACACAAACAATGTTCTCAATGCTCAAGTTCATGTGTAGACCCTCTGGTGATACTTCGAGCAAAGTTTCATGTTGTGTCGAGCCTTCTTAGTGTTTTAAAAATAGTGATTTTGATGCTATCATAGAAGTGCGCCAAGCACTCCCATTCAAAAGGCAATTTGACTGAAAACGAAAATACGGTCAATCTTAAAAGTGGCGTTTCCATCCTAATTATGCTTTTAAAAGAAAGTTTGCCTCGGGTAGATTAACAAAAAGACCATAGGTTGCATTTTGGTGACAGCTATCCTTTAAATAG
The DNA here is from genome assembly GCF_963993115.1 of Abramis brama. Taxonomy (NCBI): domain Eukaryota; kingdom Metazoa; phylum Chordata; class Actinopteri; order Cypriniformes; family Leuciscidae; genus Abramis; species Abramis brama. The sequence goes on from NC_139971.1 coordinate 5,809,117, forward strand.
GGATTAATTACATCTTTGCATTTGAAATATGGTTAAAGGGATAGTTCCCTCAAAAATTTAAATTCTGTCATTAAACTCATAAGACTTTCGTTCATATTCAGAACACAAATGAAGATTTTTTGATTAAATCTGAGAGCTTTCTGTTCCTCCATTGACAGCTACGCAAAATTCATAAAGAGATCGTACAACTAATCCATATGAGAATTGATCGCTTTATATGATGAACAGATTGAATTGAGGCTTTTTATTCACTTATAACCTTTGAAGTGTATTGTCAAATGTACTGCATTTATGCAGTAACTAATACACTTTAATGTCATTTCTGTTGAAACTTATGTATTTAAATTTGATTACACATATTTATGATGGTGTTGCAATTTAGTACATGTAGTATGTATTTACTTTAAATGTAATACTGAATAACAAAATACAGTGAAATTTATGTGTTTATATCTGGCAAAAGATTATTAAAACATAGTGATTTAAAATGTACATTAAAGTACTTTTTTTAATTGACATTATTACAAAGTGCACTTTTTAATAGTGTACTTGAGTGTATTAGAAACAGTCATGAAAGTGTACTCTCTTTAAACCCACTTAAGTGGCCTTTGATTTGAAGTGCACATTCAGTACAATTAAGTGCACTTCTTTTTCACAAGGGTGTCACTTTAGATGATACCATTAATGAGAAATTCCAGCTTCCATATTTCTGTTTTTATTAACACAAACACTTCTCCCTAATAATGATGTAAAATGCAGGAAATTATAGTTACGATTCATTAAGCCAAATTCCCAAAGAAACGTGCATTTCATTACGAAGGGGGAAAGCCACAGAGGAAATAATGCCCTAGCGGTTACTAATGAGAAAGTGCAAGCTTGGTCTGCCAGTTGTGACAGCGACCTGATTTCCTAACAATGCACATGTGAAAGTTTTCTTTTTTCCTTCTGCCATGTCATGAGTGTGGACATAAACTAGATTAAATGAAATGAATTCAAATTTCCCAAGTTGGAAGAACAGAGACTCATCTGGGACTCTTGGAATCAGCAAGAAACAGCCTTTTACTTGCCGCTGTCTTGCATCTAATGAATTATTCAAGCTTGAGCATGTTTCCTGATGTGAGTCCATTTACTAGATTGTTGCTGGGGCGTCCTGAGCCGCACCGCTCGCACACTGAGAGCAGAGTTCCCCTGCATGCCCTTTCCTGTAATGTGCTGCTGGGTAGAGTGAATGAATGCTGAAAAAGCTGCTTGAAACTCTTTCACTGTGTGCAATAGTTTCTGATTCATGATGTCATAAAGGGCCACTTCAGGCAATTACACATGCATTAGCCCACACAGTGCAGGAAACAGCTCTCGCTCGCTCTCAGGGCTCCGGTTACTGCAGTTTCTCTCTTGAAATTGCCGGAATTAACTTTGTTTTAACACGAGTCAGATCCATTTGGAAAACAATTGATCAACTTCAGCCTCTTGCCACTAACAGATGGGTTGGCTGAAGTCATTTGCAGTCAACAGTAATGACAAGCCCACTGTAATATCTAACTCCCAGTCCACGGGCCATATCCAGCCCCTGAAGGTGATAGTTATACTGTAAAGCTAGTTCTATTTTTTAATGCACTGCTGCTTCTCCAGCCACTTCATTTTTCTCTATTTTTTCCTGCACGTAGTTGCATCTTTATTAAATGTATTAAAGTTTAAAGTTCAGCTAATTGCATTTAATACAAATGTAGTTTTTTTTTCTTAAGTTGGCAACTTGTACTGCTGGATGTACTGGCAAGAATTTATGGTAAATTAAATATACTTTAATGTAATGTTTAGTCATGTATTTAAATATATTTGTAGTTAAATGTTATTAAAAAACACACTACAGTTGAAGTTATAATCAAGTACTTGGTGTGCTTTAATTATTTAAACTTAATTTGACGTCATTACAAAGTGTACTTAATTCTGTACACTTAAGTGGCCTTTTTATTTTGCATAGAAGATTATTCTGAAGGATCATGTGACACTGAAGACTGGAGTAATGATGCTGAAAATTCAGCTTTGCCATCATAGAAATAAATTACATTTTAAAATGTAATAATGTAATAAAATACAAAACTATATTACAGTTTTTACTGTAGTTTTGATCAAATAATGCAGCCTTGGTGAGCAGAAGAGACTCACAAACATATACAAAAATAGCTTAATGATTCCAGACTTTTGACCGGTAGTGTATACAAGTATATTATCTTTTTTGATATACTTTTAAGATTTTAAGTATACTAGAAGTGCACATTCAATACAATTAAGCACCCTTCTTTTTCACAAGGTTTGACTTCAGAAATTGACCAATTGTATGTTTTTTTTATGTTTGTTTAGGAAATGTATAGATCTGGGCCCTCATTTATAAAACGTGCGTACGCTAAAATCCACGCCAACGTTCAGGTTTATAAAAACGGTCTCAATGCCATGTCAGATTCTAAGCAAGCGTACGCACTTTTGCTTGTTAGCATAATTGCACTGCATTAAAGTTCAATTAGTTAGCATACTTTGGTTCCACACAAGTAAATTATTTCGGGCAATCTATAGGCTATAAAATGGCCTATAATGCAGAAATAGATTTGACATCTGGAAGAGGGGTGTACGCACTTTTCAGTGCGTGTGTTAGTTTTCTCTGAATCACAAGTATGCCCATTTGAGAAATGATCTTAGATCAAATGTAGGACGGTTTCTACGCAACCTTTTATAAAGGTCCCCAGGTCTATGAGCTGTTGTTGAAAAGAGCTGTGTGAAGATTCTTCACAAAAATCCCCTTTGTGTTGCACAGACAACACAATAGCAAACAGGTTTGGAACAAAAGAAGGTCAACGATGACAGATTTTCATATTTTGGATGAAATTTCCTTTTCTTTGTGAGGTTAGTATGGAGAAAGAGACGAGGTAATGCTTTTTCTTATCAGCACTGCCCTGTATTGTAGACCTTCCAACTATAGAACCAACTCAAAAGTGAAAAGCACAGAGCAGCCTGACTCATCTACACTTGTAAAATAAAGAGCACAAGAACTTTGACAAACTATAGAAACAGGGAGAATTTATTTAAAGCACTTTGTCCCCTACATAGAAAAATATGATTGATTTAAGTCAACAATAATAAATAGAGTACCTGTTTTCTTGCAGGCCCCGCTGATGCGTACAGTAGTACAATCAATATCCAGTTTTCGCAACACAGCAAAGGCACGGGTATTTACCGTAAATCTGCAGTCTGATGGAGCGGAAGGGCATGGGGGGCATGTGAGGGGTGTACTCAATATGACCTGGAGGAGCGATACTTCATAAAGATGGAACAAAACATTGCGACAGCAGCCACTGGTACAATAGATCGTACAAACTTTCTTGTCAGGTTTCCAATGTTATTTTTTCTTTTATAACTTGAGTGACTGATGTTGAATTGGACATTGGATTATTATTTCAGGACTGACCAGAACGTGACTGACATTTCACACAATAAATATCGCTTTCAATGACAGAACGTGTTTTATATCACCGACAACAAATATTTAGTCCTTTAGAAACTTGGATGCTCCGGTTTTTTTTTTTTCATGGTCCCTTAAGTGGATCTCAATGCAAATGTACATATAATCATATATCATATAATCATAGCTGATAATGTCATTTTTGAGTAACAGTATGTAGTGCAAACTTTAAAAGTGAAGAACGTGATGTGAGTTCAGAGCAAGAAAGTGTCCTGGCATACACTATGACACTGGATGTTTCAGCCATTTGTTATAAATGCAGCAGTTATAACGCTCCGATCGTTTCTCACCAAAATCATAAATGACTAACATTCGGGACCTCCGAAACCACACAGAATACTCCCTTGCACCCCTATCAAGCATTCAAGCTTCTTTCGCTACAAGCAAATCAGTGTTTCTAAATTAGAAAAAAATAATGATTTTCTTTTTTTATATTGTAAAACATACATAGGCTGTAGGTCGTTGTTCATAAACTGTTTCGTCTTGGTTAAAAAAAAAAAAAAAAAAAAAAAGTTTAAATATTTTAAATAACAAGGAAATTATAAGGCTTAAATGTCCCTCTTGTCTTGATGGCCTCCTCACACTTCAGTCCAGCAGAAGAGTCTTTGGAAAGCTCATTCATGTCTTGTCCTTTTCGGCCCATCGATACTTCATCGAATGGTTTCAGCCAGGTCCAAAGCTGCGTAGCGCCATGAATCACTAGCCGAAGATCTTTAGTGAAGAAAAAGCCCTGATTGTCAAAAAAGGTCTTTATAATGACGTTCATTTTAGACTATAAGAAAGTGAGTCATCACAAACGAATGCCGGTGTCCTTTGCGCTTTTTAGCAGTTGAATTGTTTGGTCGAGTTTTCGCCACCAGTCTGAGATGGTTGTGGTGCTGATGTCATTGGTTTTCACAGTTCTCTGCTGTATGACTTATCAAAAAGAAGATTAAAGCTCTGATTTTAGCAGGGCAGCTTCGTACCTCTTCACACCGTAACATGTAGCAGAGCAGCATGTTGGCTGTTGAGCCTCAAAACGACTAGACCAAGCCATTCTCCTGTGTGCTAAAGTACATTTGAAACAGGTTTCAGATGTTCCTCTGTGCCGTGAGGTACTTGAGAGCAGCAGATCCGTACTTTCGAGAAAGGTCTTGGTGGAACTCGTCCTTCAGAGTCGTCAAGCAGTAGCGGTAACTTGGACTGGAGCGAAACTTTGAGATGTCAAAGCTGGGCGCGTGGGGCATGTGGATCATGAAGGCATTTGGTAACACAATAAGATCATACTCCTTTGGAACAAGGAAATGCGACAGGTTAGGGACACTGGACACTTGAACTGGCGGTGGAAACAGGCCAAACTTTTTTTTGGAAAACCTTACCTGAGCATCAAGCTCCATGATATGGGATACTTTGTTCCAGCCAAAGCCAACGAATCTCTGGTCGTACTCAGGACAGTCTCGTCGCACAACGACGTACGGCTCAAAGTCTGCCTCCCATTCCACCTTGTATGGCGTTGTGGCTGTCCTCCATTTGGCGTAATTGGTTGGCGCATGACCCTTTGTCCAGACATGATACCTACATTTCAGGAAAGTAACACATGCATGAACTATTATGTGTGGTCTTTTAAAAACAGGCCAATGATGTGATGCTCACATTTATGTCCTATTAATTCATTCAGAAATATATTAAACCTCATCTTCATACATCATCATCATCTATAACAGGGATTCCCACACTTTTTTTTATTTGTCAGATGAACCCCATTGATCTAAAAAGTTTACTTGAAGATTTTCAGTTAATATTGAAATAATTTAACAATATATTCACATGTTCATGGTTTTGTGGCTGATAGTCACATGACACGCAGGTAAAAAATTAAATAAAAAAATGTGTTTTATTTTAACATTTTTTATTTTACTTCTACATTTTAATGATTTGATTATTAGCCGTTCCTGCTATTCTCCGAAGTTTTAATTTCTGAATTAAAATTCATTTTGATATTTTTGGAGTGATACAGTCCCGATATTATAATCAAGAAAAAAAGTCCAATTAAAGAAGCAAATCAAATCTTAAGTAGTTTATCATAATCATTTATTATTATTTTTTAAAATTCAACACTGATTAAGTGTTACACTGGATAAGTCTTTTAAAATATCAGATAAGTTGACCTTTTTATGACAAAGCAATGTTAGACCAGGTTGAAAAATGTCATATGGTATGACTGCCCAAAAACTAGTATTTCTGAATATTGTGAAATGATTAAGATATGTACACTCACATGTGTTCAATGTCTAAGAAAATCACAACGCAGAGCAGAGGAGCTTCTGCTTACAAAGAAAAGGTGACTGAGCTCATAATAAAACCAGAATCAACAATGGCCTTTCGGAGATGGTGAGAACTAAGGGATTTGAAATGTTGTAAAACTGATGCAGAGATTGGTGTTTTTATTACTCAAAGATTTAAGTATTTTATTGAACAGATAAATTACCATATGTAGCTCTCTAACAGAGTTCATAGTAAAGCATTATCTATTGTGAAGGGCTGTGTTGGAATTTATTTTCAAGTATCATGTGTAATAGGTATAGGTTTATATAAATATAGTTTATAATAGTATAGTTTTTAAAATCACACATGAAACCAACATCAATACAAAGAGTACATTTCTAAAAACATGCATGTGTTTTAAACAAGAATTGTCATAAGATTTGTCCTTTTCCTTATTGCGGACACTCTTATTTGTCATCGACCCTAATGAACTTCTTTGAGATATGATTATTTTGAATGTCTGCTGTACCTGAAGGTGTAGAGAGTCCCCATGTCCAGCATAGACAGCAGCTCGGCCTTGGATTTAGGGAAGGAAAGGCGATATCTCAACGTCTCAAAGGCCGGCACAACCAGAGCCTTCTTGGTATTGGCCATGTCCAGTTGGACTATGCTTCTTCTACATGGAAAAGTAAAAAAACAACAAAAAAACCACAGATGAATTACAGAAATATATCCATTGTATTAACAGATTATTCCTAACAAATTGACAGCCCTGAGTCTTACCTGAGGTAATCGTAGAGGCCGTACATGGGCAGAAAATCTACATCAGTCAGAAAAACGTAGGGTGTGTTGACGTTGTGGAGCGCCACATTGCGTACCAGATTGACAGGGTAGAACTGACCCTCCTTATAAACGATATGATAGCCCACGTTTTTGCGGTTTTTGAGGACTTCGGAGGCCTGAGCGTAGCGCAGGAACTGCTGAGCCTCGGCATCAGACATGTAGAGGGCCAAACTAATGGGGCCTTCCCAGTGTTTACAGATCGCCTCCAGCATCTGCAGTCTGTGGACAAATACAAAGAGTCTCTGGTGAAATTTTGGGCAAAGTGAGGCAAGATTACAGGCTCTTTTTGATACACTTTTCAAACCTGCAGGGCAAGCTTTCAGTATTAGCATGGTGTGTTCTGATCTTCTCTACGTCAAACAATTCCAGTTGATACTTGTTTGAAACACAAACAACATTGCTGTGCTGCATAACAATCATCTTTGTGAAAGTGGCAAAATTACTTCATGGGAAAACAGAGGATTCAAGCCTGACTTTGTTTTAAATAGCTCAGTGGGGAGAATTAAAAGACCATTATTTTCCTAACTATTATACATTTAACACATAACATTAACATTAACACATTAACATACACATTAACACATAACCCAAACTTCAATCAAATGATTTTTTTTTTTTTTTGATTTTTTTTATCAAATTAAATACGTCATGCCAACTAATGTCATGCCATGATTGAATTAATCACAAATAGCAATATATGCTATCAATAATTATTATATTTACTTTTTTTTGGTATGCACTGAACACTTTTATATTTTTTGACCTCCTTTTTTTCTAATATTTTCTTCTATTGTTTACATTTACATTACATTACATTAACATATGTGACCCTGGACCACAAAACCAGTCACAAGGGTCAATTTTTTGAAATTGAATAAATAAGCTTTCCATTGATGTATGGTTTGTTAGGATATTTGGCCAATATACAACTATTTGAAAATCTGGAATCTGAGGGTGCAAAAAAATCTAAACATTGAGAAAATCGCCTTCAAATTTGTCCATTTATGTTCGCGATTTTGCTGCATCCACTCACAAAAAGAATTTTTTATATATATTTAAAGTAGGAAATTTACAAAATATCTTCATGGAACATGATCTTTACTTAATATCCTAATGATTTTTGGCATAAAAGGAAAATCGATCATTTTGACCCATACAATGTATTGTTGGCTATTGCCACAAATATACCCGTGCGACTTGTGACTGGTTTTGTGATCCAGGGTCACATATGTATGGATCAATGGCATGAATATTTTTTATTTATTTATTTTAAATCAGCAACCCTAATAGTCTTTCTGAAAATAACAAGAGGGTTCAACATGTTTTGAAGATGTTATTAACTTGCAATGCTGTAGTAATCTTTTCTCATTTCAAATCAAAGTGTTGCACAGGGTTCATTAAACACGACACTGACACTTCAGTAATTAAATCGCTTTGGCATGAGTGGCCCAAACGTGTCTGCAGATTCGATCAGACAGTCTGTCATCCTCACCTGTCCATAGAGAGCTGTGCGACCAGCGTGATGTCCGTACCATCATCTGTGGGTGTGTATTCATACTGCAGGAAGTACAGATGCACCCTGTGCACCATGATTCGCTCCCTCCGAAAATCATAGCACTGGTCGTCCTCATCTAGCTCCTCTAGTGCTTGCTGAAGCTGGAAAGAAATAATAATAAAATGCTTTATTCCTTTAGGAGGAAACATCAAGCAAGCTCTGGCCGTGTTATCCTTTGCAACTTTACAATACTGTTTTCAAATCCAAGGCCGAGCTGCTTTTAGACATGGGGATTCGTTACTTATTAAGAATGATCCAGCTTAAGACTATAAAATCCCTTGTTTCTGTTTCTTTTAAGTCTTCATGTTCTCTTAAGATATAAGTATGGCCATCTGCTGCTTTAGGGTGCTAAAGACACGCCCCATCTTTTTAAAACCCAGCCCACATTCATGCCATGTCGTTTTTACCATAAATTAGGCTCTGTGTTGCTGTGTTTACGCCATTTCGTAATTACCATAAATGAAGCTCATATGCTTTCGATGTCTTACACCGATCGGTCTGTAAAATATAATCAAGTGCCTTTTGATTATCAGTAAACCTGAACAATGAGCTAGTTGTCAATAGCAATGCTAGCAAATAGCTTTTTGTGAGACAGTGCAAAATGAGTGACAGGAGGAAAGTTAGTTAAAGTTTTTCCTAGTATGGGATTTTCATATAAAAATGTAAGTGATTAATGTGAGAAGTAAGAAAGTTAATTTAAACTTAATATAAACAACATTTTTGTGAGATGGAAAATATAGAAATAAAGTTTTGAGAAAGTCACAAGAGTGTAATATATAGTAGATGTAAAGTTCCTTTTATGTATAAATGACATTATATATGATAGGTCAGTTACATGCAATCAGCAAGCAATCACATCATTGCCACATGGCACAAGCCGATTGGCCTCTGCTGATCCTGCAGCCAATGAGATTGCTTGCTCAATTACATAGTCTGGGTTCATTGTTTGCTGTACGCTAGTCCTTGTAGAGTTCTTCTGAACCCCTCCACCTCCCCCAGCTCCACCTGTCTATATCTGCTATGGGATTTATGTCTATTTATGCAGCAGCAGCATATCTTACATGCTCAATGCAGCGTGAACATAACACTTCCATAGCTAAACCAAATTTACAGAATCAAATTTATCTAAATTTACAGATGTAAATGTATTTATTCTCTTTTATGCCTAAATCACATTATTATATTATTTATATATAAAAATATGAATTAAATATATAATCTCAGTTAGAAATTTACTTCCATAGCCCAGGAATGTCAGGAATATTTTTCATTTCATTTACTTTATTTATAAAGCACAATTAAAACAACGTGATGTTGACCAATGTGCTGTACAGTCACACAATAAAATTACATAATAAAATGTTTCTTTTTCAGACAGAACAATGACTAACAAACATCTGAAAAGAGCCTCTTACTAGTTAACCTACTGAACCAAACGCTAATTCTAGCAAATGCAGTTTCAAATTTCTTTTAAAATAACCTAAGGGAGGAGCCAGTCTGAGATGTAGAGGCAGGTTATTCCAGCGCTTTGGAGCTGCCACAGCAAATGCCCGATCACCACTCAATTTTAATCTAGTCCTTGGAATATCTAGGATCATCTGATTTGCTGATCTGAGAGACCTAGAAGGTTTGTGTATATGAAGAAGATGCGCAAGGTATGATGGGGCCAAATTATGCAAGGCTTTGTACACAAATATCAATAATTTATAATCAATTCTGAACTCCACCGGCAACCATTTAAGTGAGGCTAAAATCGGTGTTACATGCTGCTTTTTACGAGTCCCTGTTAAAAGTCTAGCAGACGCATTTATAACCAATTGAAGACGATTCAGAAGTGCTTGGCTGACACCTACATATAGCGAGTTACAATAATCTAGTCGTACAGAAATAAAAGCATGAATAATCCTTTCAAAATCACTGGAGGACAAAAACGGTTTAAACTTTGCTATTGATCTTAAATGGAAAAAACAAGATTTCACCACAGAATTAATCTGTTTGTCAAACTTCAAAGAGCTATCAAATTGGACGCCAAGGTTTTTCACTACAGATTTACAAAAAGGAGCTAACTCACCCAGATCAAAATAATATTTAGTGTCAGGGGCCCCGAACCAGATTATTTCAGTTTTACTTTCATTCAGATGCAGAAAATTTTCAGACATCCAAGATTTAACTTCTTGTAAACATCTCAATAGTGACTCAAAATAATTTTTGTCCTGTTTCCGCAACGGTAGATACACCTGAGTGTCATCTGCGTAACAATGAAAGGATACTCCATGCTTGTGAAAAATAGAACCTAGAGGTAACATATATAATGAAAAGGAATATGATACCAATAATACACAATACCAATTGTATCATGGATTTTGTATTTCAGAGCTATTTGTCATGTAATAGAAACATTATCTGCATGCTATTCCAAAAAAGACAAAAGAAGATATTTGCATAATTCTGCATAACAAACTACTTAAGTAACTCACCACTGTGCTCTCTGAGCTGGCCTGACTGGGACAGCCGAAGAGTTCTCGTCGGAGAAGATTCCCATCGTACTCCAGGAATGTCAAGTAAAGATTACGGAAAAATTCCACATGCTTGTTTTTTACCCTCAGCTTTTTCGGAGAGTTCCAGTGAATGACCTGCAGGAGGAAGTAATAAAACTGAGCAATAAACAACTTCAAAGACATCATTTCCATACTAAAATGGAAGTTTGACAGGAAATGAATGTGACGGTCGGGTGAACATTTGCATTAGAGACAATTTGTAAAACAAACAATGAATTTGGCAATGATTAAAGCAAAGCTCGAACCAGTTAAAGGGCCCCTTTTTACTTTGAACAACTCGTTATTCTTAATTCCTTTGGGTAAATTTGGTCGGTTATACCCAGAATACCTAAACATTCACCTAATATAGTTACCTTTAGATCCGACACCTCAGTGTAGCACTGTTCAGAGCGAGTGTGATCCGATAACTGTACGTTCCAGAAGCACGGGAGCTGATGCACCAGAACTGGGTTCTGTTTTATGAATGCGTTGAATATATCCTGTGAAGACGTAAAACAATAACATTTTTGTTGCTTTATACAACAATATTCAGCAATGGTTTCATCATCGTTTAGACTACTGTTGCGCAAAGCACAATCTCATATGACCTATGAAATAAATGCTTCTTATGAAGTGTTTTTGTATTGTTCATGAAGGACATGGACCTGGTCTGCCAGGGATGTTGAAAGCATGCTCATTAGCTCTCTCTCTGCCGTCAGTCTCCACATCTGTTCCCAGCCAATCCTGCGCAGTCTCTCAAGGTAGAGTAAAATCACACCTGCAGCCCAAAAAAAGAAACACCTGTTGTCAAATGGACCCCGGTGCAAACTATGCTCTATTTTTTTTTTTCATACTGAAATGAAATGTGACATAAGCAGTGTGCTCCATTTAGAAGTGATCATCCCTGTGTGCTCATTCGTGCGAAGGCTACACAGACTGTATGTATGTCAATTTGATCTTTATACTTGATCGCACCCGATGAATAACCCCTTCGAAAAAGGGGTAAATACTTTAAAGAGTAATTAATTAATTAAATATTATATATACACTACAAGTCAAAAGTTTGGAAAAAATAAGAGTCTTTTCTGCTCCCCAAGGCTGCATTTATTGATAAAAGTAAAACAGTAATATTGTGAAATATTATTACAATTTGAAATAACGGTTACATATTATATATGTTAAAATGTAATTTATTCCTGTGATGCAAAGCTGAATTTTCAGCATCATTACTCCAGTCTTCAGTGTCACATGATCCTTCAGAAATCATTCTAATATGCTGATTTGCAGCTCAAGAAACGTATCTTAATTATGTTGAATGTTGTACTACTTCATTAGAAAGTTAAAAAATATATATATTCAGCATTAAATTGATAAAAAGATACAAAAGATTTTTATTTCAATTAAATACTGTTCTTTTGATCTTTCTGTTCAACAAAGAATTCTGAAAAAAAATTAATCACGGTTTCAACAAAAACATTAAGCAGCAAAAACTGTTCTCAACATTAATAATAATAATAATAAGAAACGTAATTTACAACTGAGCACCAATATTAATTAATAATTGAGCAGTGAATCAGCATATTACGGTGATTTCTGAAGGATCATGTGACACTGAAGACTGGAGTAACGATGCTGAAAATTCAGCTTTTCAAAGGAATAAATTATATTTTAAAATGCTTTAAAATAGAAAAACAGTTCTTTTAAATAAATTGTAATAATATTTCACCTCATAATATGTGTTTTGGAGAAGGCGTGGCTTTGGAGACGCTCTGAAAGGGAGGGTGGGATCTTATACTCTCGAAGCTAGCTTGCTATTGCTAGCCTCTCTGAAATTGCCTACCCTACCTTTAACCCCTTTTCCCCTTAAATTTTTTCCGTTTATTATACTCGCATATCAAACTAATCTGTGTTTGTAAAGTAATTCCAATGTCAATAACCAGTTACAAAGACAGAAAACATTTATGCTGTTTGGAACCCAGTGAAAGTTGAGATGGAAGCTGGTGTCCGTACCTGTGTTAAACCCCCGTCCGAGGGCTGGCCAGGGTTTGTGATTTTTCCACAGATTACCGAGGTACCAATCACTCTGATTCTCCACCAGACCAATCACCTGTTTCTCTGCAATCACAACATCAGGGTTACATTTCACTGTCCCGATGCTTTATAGGACTCGGGAAGGAAAGTGACTGATTACCTGTGAACTTCCGGAAGATGGCCCACAGCTCGGCGATATCAGTGGCGAAGGTGATGTCTGTATCGAGGACGATGACCTTTGAAAGGTTGGATGGCAGAGCTTTGGTGAGAGTGAGCTTCATCAGGCCATAAATTCCTGAATAGTGTTTGTTTGGTATCCACGACACCTCTGACTATTCATAGCAAGAGAATGAGAGAGAGAGAAAGAGAGAGAGACATCTGTGAGAAACTGTGAGTATTTTTCTCATTCATTTTTTCCCGAGAGAATTCAAAACCTAAAATCAACCATCTCTATCTCAACCCTGCATGTGTTCACTATCACCTACTAGAGCTCATTGTCTGCTCCATGTTTTCCTCTGAACTGTATTCTGCGGTTATAGCATCATCTGCACCCGTGGAAATAACCCACTACAGTTCTTATTGTGCGCTTCATCTTTCCAGCATACATTCTTAATGACCTGAGCTCAGGTTTAATAATAATCTGCCGGAGAGGGGTTGATTGAAAAAGACTAGATTTCCTGCAGCTTAGCTTTCATATACTCAGGAGAGCAAAGAGGTCTCTATGCACAGCAGAGACACAGGATGTAAAATCCGCGTGATTAGAGACGGCTCCGAGCCAAACAGCTGACAATCAGAGGTGAACGCAGTCCGGGAGGAGAACGAGGGCACAAAACAGGACAAGAAAGACTGTGTTTGTGTTATTGTGCATCCATTCATGTGAGTGTCCTTGAGTGTGCAGTGTAATGTAAACTAGAATGCGCTCTCCTAGAATATGTGCGCACATGTGTGTGAAGAGGAGGCAAGCTCTTTGATTGTCACTTCGCTCTTTCAGCGTACCGTGCGCTGCATAAAAAAAAAAATCACAAACAGACAGTGAATAATTCAACGCCACAGCAAAGGCAGCACTTGCATGCCAAGTCGTGGAAAAAAGTCACACTGTCAGTTTAAATATATGAACAGAAATGAATAATTCTATGCTTTCGACTCCCTCTGGAGCGTGCAAGAATTCTCAGAGAGTGAAAGCTCTTGAGATCGCTGGGGTGTAAACAGCGAGCTCAATGTTTCCACTATCACAGACATGCCGTACTGTCCCAAGGGGACCTTTGCCCCCTCATTGCAATACATAAGCACATGTGACATGTATTTCATTCCAGTTGTTTGTGCCTGAATGAGCTCAGGGATGATTGCGATCTGCTTCGTTTCAAAACTATCGCTACTTATTAAGACATTAAGTCTCTATACTGATGCTCTGTGACATGGTCATTATCTCTGGGTCAAAGGGCAAGGGTGGTTACTGGCAGGGGTGTCATGAGAGCATTATGAGGCAGGTTCTTACTTTGAGTTCATCGGCGTCATAGAAGCTGACTTGTACGGACGGTACCATCCATGACTGGAACAGAGTGCTGAGGATCTGATTGGCCACTGTGTCTGTGATGAAATGAAAGTGCAGTGGGTTTCTCCTGAAAAGGGAGAAATGACATGTTAGGTTTTATTTGTATGCAATAAGGTAAAGTCTATATTTTAGGTGCTGTAAATGGTCACCATTTTTTGAGGTTTTCACCATTTTTGATGGCTGATTTTGATTTTGGCTGGTTTCACTACTTTATTTTGAATGATCGGTAACACTTTATTTTGATGGTCCCTTTTGAACATTCTGTTGACTATAAGTAACTTTGAAACTGCATGTCAACTAACTCTCATTCATTTATTAGTAGATGGTCTGCTTAATATCTGATAACTCTTTATTGTGAATGTCCTCCAACAGACATTCTACTGACTATAAGTAACTTTGCAACTACATGTAAACTTATTCTAACCCTACCAGTCTACTAACACTGTAATGAGAATTAGTAGACATGTACAGTAATACATTACTTATAGTCCACAGAATGTGTTAAAGAGACCATCAAAATAAAGTGAAACCGAATGATCCTGTGGTGTGACAATGAATGTACTTTACAGACAAAATATGTGACAATATGTGTCCTTCACAGTATTTATGACTTAAACAAAAAAACTTTTATGACTTTCATTTCAGGCCAACTGAGTACATGTTAAATAAAATTATAAACTCTACAGGAGAATAGCTAAATCCCAGTTGTTGTTCTTTAATACTGCATATGCACAACATAGCTCTATTACCACACAATATACCATCATATTGCTATTTATTTACTATTAATTTCGCTGTCCTTGTTTCTTACCTGTGGAACAGGATGGATTTGACCAGAGTGACCACGTCCCGACTGGCGTTGTGACCCGCACATACACATGCCACGTGAATCAGCTGTGTGTGGAGAGAAGAGCCAACGTTTCAGATTGGATTGAAGAATTTCAGCTTTGTTAAGGTATTCTTGAGATTCATTATGCGGCCTGTGTAGACTTTAAACAGCTTCTAATATGTAGCGGCCCCAAAAGAAATAATCTGGAAACATATGCCACACTATAAATTGCAATAAATACAAAATATCAAATTACTGTTTTTAACCAATTGGTGTTGAGGTGGTATTTAAGTCGATATATTAAATATCTTCATTTAGGACCATATTTCAACTTATCAAACCTGCTTTTGCTTGAAAAGTGTTTGTAAACGCTTTTTTTTTTTTCACTTGGAAATTCCTTTGTTTAACTTTTTTTGTCTCACGCAAGTGTCGAAATACTTTTTGGGGCCGCCGTATGTTCCTTTATTTATTCCCACATCTGACAGGATGTAATATGCCATCTAACCTCACACTTCTCCGCGGTGGGCGAGCGAGAACACTCGCTGTGATTGGCCCGTTCCTCTGCTGTGTTCTCCACGTCCTCTGGACCGGTGTCTGCCGATGCCACCCACTGCTGGTTGCCATAGTTACCCTCGGCAGGCTGGGCAGCCAGGCCCTGCGATTGGCTCAGCTGGAGTCGGATCTGCCGGTTCTCTTCCTCTACCTCTCGAACCCGTGATGCCAGGACATCCCGTTCCAGCAGCCGTGCTTCTGTAGATTCCACCAAGCATGCGGAGAGGAGCAGGGAACGCCCGTCTGATACGGCACAACAGATTTCATTTCATTCGAGTGATCTTGACAGATTACACCCCCGAGATGGATGGATGAGAGGTAAGGAAATAGGAAGCTTGAGGTGAACTTGCAGAGAGACAATATACGTGAATGTCATTCAGATTTAAGACAGACTCCAAGAGTATCTCAATCTACACATTGCTCTCTGCTGGAATGATTAAAGTAGCAGAAAATTGGATGTGATCAGGGAGAACAAAGTAACAGGCATTGAATTTATCAGAACAATTTGATGGATTTTCTTGCATTGCGCTCATGTATAAGCGAGTGCAGATCACTCATCCCTGTTAACCAGAGTTGGGTCTTACTTAGTGTAACCATGTCATCTTTCATCCATTATCCATTTTCCATTATCCATTAGCATTCACATTCATCTCAGGCAGTTGGGCACAGAAACCCTGGAAGTATGTGATATGGAATTTGCATTTTGCTTATGGGCCCTCAGTTCTGCAACCAACCAGGTTGTTTTGAGCCAATCATCTGAGCCGTAAATGGCATGTGATTAATGACTCTAGAGCCGCAGGAAAGTGATTGGCTGACAACACCACAATAACACACACAGTCGCTTCACCACCATCAGCTGTGGTGTCAAAAGGCAGCAGGCGGAGAAAAGTCCATTTCATGCTTTTATGAGCACTCCAAAAACTACAGTATATAATCTATCATTATAAGGTTATTATACGAAACCCTCTTATTAAAATAATGTACTATTTCAAAAAACTGGAAAATGGCAGGAAGTGAACTCTGCAAGTAAATAAATCCTTTTTAAAATGTCAATCCTGTTACAAAGATTTTGTTTAGTATGCAGTTGATAATTGAAAAGGATTATATATATTTTTTTGAAATATCATATATCAATATAAATATCAATATAAATTTCAGCTTCCAAAAAGCACCATGAGGTGCGGCAGTTCTCAGCCTTTTGAATGCCCCCCAACACTATACATGTTGTATAGTATTTGACATACAATATTTGACATACTATTGATGTCTATTAAATTAATGCACCACGATTTGTTTTGTGATTCCAGAAGTTTTTAAAAAACGCAGAACAGAGGAGCTTCTGCTTGCAAAAAGAGAAGGTGACTGAGCTCGTAATAAAACCAGAATCAACAGTAGCTTTTCGTAGATGGCGAGAACTGAGGGATTTGAAATGTTGTAAAAGCGACGCGGAGATGGCGTTTTTATTACTCAACGGGAGAGTAAGGTATTGTATTGAACAGATATTGTGAAGGGTCATATTCATTCGCACAGTCACGCAGAGCCGAAGCACAATCAAAACAATGTTCTTCCACAAAATACATGCAGTTTTGTTTTTTAACCGCTAGAGGGCCAAACGTTACATCACTTACACATTTAAATAACTGAAATGTTAACTTAAATCACAGGGAGTACTGTCCTTGTACAGTAGTCCAAAGTCCCTGTTATAGCGGAAGGATGCCACTTTTGAATGAAAATAAAACTTTAAATTAAAATGTGTTTTCTTAATATATTTCATAAATTGTGCACAGGGCATGTTTTTATTGTGAATACAGTCACAGCTGAAGGGGTTTCAGGCACTCATACCTTATGGTTAAATATTAATTCAACTTGATATGGCACAATTCAGTGCAATTTATTAACACTTCAAGGCATTCTTCAAAAGAATGTTTAAAATCTTGCTTTCAAATGCACTCGTTTCAAAGAATGACCCACAAAAAGGTGCCTAAATACATCTGGCATTTTATTTTTTATTTGTTTTAAAGGAAATGACTGTCTTGAATGAATGAATGAATTCATTCAATGAATGATGTCTTCTCAAACTCTTTTAGTTTTATGAATTACTAATGATCATGTTCTGATAATCTCCCTTTCTGTGCACCGCGTAGGCCAATCTGTGCATACGTGGGACCTTTCTCATGATTGCAGACAGAGATAGATATGTTCACATGCCAGATCGAGAGCAAGGGAAGGAGCTTTTATAATGATTAGCTTTCTGAGATCTGGCTGCAGATCAGTTCTGCTATCAGCACTCCGCAGCGTTATTGTGCGTCTCTGAGGATGACAGACCCATCAGATGAGGATTTTCGCACACAGGCCGAGATAAGACTGACTGACAGTCTCAACACTCAAGTCAACCTAGCTTAAGGGGAAAACTCTTTGTCGATCCAGCCTTTACATCAGAAAACAGAAAATGAACGTCATAGAGAGCGTTTCTTTCCAGAAATCTAAAGATCTGATGATAAGTGCTTGATACTCACTTTCCGAGTTCCCCACGAGCAGGTAAAGCCAGGTGAACAGGATGACGAAACTTAGAGACACCACCAGCAGCTTCAGCTTCCCTCGGCAGGGGCAGAGCATCCTGGGATTGTGGAGGACTGGGCAGGGGAGTGGATGGAGCGATCAGGTTGGGCTTACTCTCACACTGGTCTCCTGCAGCATCCTTTCTTCTGGAGGAGAGAGAGAGAGAGAGAAGTAATTTTTTAGTAATGCACAGGCCCATGACAGAATCTGACCTGTCAATCATAGAGCTCTACATATCCACTGCCACTTGCATGTTGGCTTCTTCATTTTTAGGAGTACCGTGCATAAAATGTCCCCACTACCTGACAGATATCACTGACATATACATGTGACAGCCCTTCAAGGGGGCAACTGGTAAGCTAAGAAAGCTTGTCAGTCATATTGAGGATATATTATATTAGTTCTTACTAAAATTGCAATGTGAAGTCCAAGTAGGTGACTAGCTAGTTTGTAGCTAACTCTGTACTTTATTCGGGTGAACCAATTGTTCTTAAAGGGATAGTTCAACCGAAAATTAAAATTCTGTCATCATTTACTCGCCTTTATGTCGTTCCAAATAAATAAGGCGTTTGTTCATCTTTGGAAGGCAAATGAAGATATTTTTTAATGAAATATTATATTAAAAGATCGTACCATATTTGAGTGCTCTATGTATGCGAGTTGATCAAAGTGAAAAATTTAATCTTAAATCTTAAAAAAATCAAAAAGACTTTGTCTCTTCAGAAGACTTGAGCTGTGTCCGAAATCCCCACCGATACTCTTAAATAGGGCACTATTTGATGGGACAGCCATTTTTAGTGGTGTCCCAAACCATAGTGGACGTTATCGAGTGCATTCATTCAATCCTACAAGACATCGCAATAACGAGTGTACAACCGATGTACGCTAAACATCTAAAGAATACCCATAATGCACTGTGAGGGTTGTGCGCTGAATGAATTCCCGCGTCTGACCAGAAGATGGCGCCCGCAGCTGAATCATCCATCCGTCCATTTTCCAAACTGTTGGTCCAATGTGCGTATAGAGTAATATCATACAGGTATAAATTCCTTGTTTAATCGATTATTACATTGTTTAATTAAGGTTTATACATGCTAGTTTTCATGACAGAGTTCAAGATAAATCTTTTCATTACTACTGTAGCTGCCAGTTTGCCAAGTTTCAAATGATTATTAAACACCAAGCGCAAACTATGCAAAACAGCAGCCCTTCCAGCGCACTCAGTGTCCGAATTCACTCCTTCAAGTGGACTATATTAGTGGAGTAGTGTAGGGAATAGCATTTCGAACACAGCCTACTTGATTCTCATTGATTTATTTTACGATCTTTTACGAGTTTTGGGTGTTAGACTTTCAATTGAGGGACATTAAAATATATTAAAGTTACACTGGTTTGGAACGACATGAGAGTAAGTAATATATGACAGAACTTAAATTTCTGGGTGAACTAACC
Organism: Abramis brama; assembly: GCF_963993115.1. NCBI lineage: Eukaryota > Metazoa > Chordata > Actinopteri > Cypriniformes > Leuciscidae > Abramis > Abramis brama. The sequence goes on from NC_139971.1 coordinate 5,828,782, forward strand.
CTAACATCCATGATACACATCACAGAACTGGCGAAAGCAAAAGCTGACTGAGCTATTGCATCGCATGCGTCCTTGAACACACTGCAAAGACTATAGCCAACATCCAACCAGCACGTACAATCATCACATTCGCTTTTCTTCTCGTGCACTGGTTCGTTAAGCTGAACAGCAAATAAGAGTGATCTGTCTCACTCTCATCAGTCTGCCCAACGCAGATTCAACATGCTCCATCAGCTAAAAAGCCACAAACGAGGTCTGACTAGTGCCGACGGTGTGGAACACACCGTAAAAACTGAGCTGACGGGTGTTCAACCGCTGCCCGATGTTGACCAACAGGCTTGCAGGTCGTAAGTTCTCCGTAAAGTAATGCAAATTATCATAATATGATGTTTATCCTCAATGATCCAATAGTAGCCTTCACATATATGAGCAGATGTTGTTGAAGTGAATTTCAGTTTGTCCTTGATTCAGAACAATGTTTGGTTAGCACCACAGAGTTGCAGTATTCACACTTTTATAAATAAATCTATGAATGCCATGTTTATACTTGTCTCTTCATATTACAGTAGGTGAGATAGGAGAAAGCATTTTATCATTAAAAAAAAAAAAAAATAGCACACTGCACCTTTAAATTCTTAGGTTAATTATGCCTTGAGCTACCAATACAAGTGTAATACTTTCAGCACATTTGATCATATTCGAAAGCATTTCACAGAATTTATTCCCAAAATCAGTGCAGAAAATCTGATTATACATCACAGGAATGACTTTCATCAAAGCTTCTAAACACACATTTATATTGCATTCAGCCGCCATATAAAAGTGCCAGTATGGCAGATATTGGTATAATAATAAATATCGATCCGATGTTGCTTTCCCTCCTCGTTCAGCATTGTGTCTGCATTAAAAGCATGACAGGCCTCCAGCCTAACTAAACTCCTGGCTTTTGGCTGGTCCAGACTAACTCTCTGAAAGCCTCTCTGCAAGCCACTTTACGGCACGCATTCATGTCTGTGTTCACGCCACGTGGGCTACACGACAGCCATTGTTGTTTACACCACTCTTAATTAAAGAGCGAGCCGTGGGAGGCTCTCCATCACCCCGGCAGACGCAGATTAACGACAGAAAAAAGAGAAAGAGGGAGAGGGAGTGGGAGAAAGGAGAACCGTAAGAGAGACAAAATCGTCTTTGTTTTATTATGAGCTTAATTAATCATGCTTCTGTATAATTAGACATACGCCTGTAGGAAACAAGATTGGATGCTGACAGTAAAAAAACAAATAAAGAAATACATAAAGAAATAATTTAGAAATAGATAGATATAATATCTAATATAAAATTATATAATAAAGACAGACAGACAGACTAGATAGATAGATAGATAGATAGATAGATAGATAGATAGATAGATAGATAGATAGATAGATAGATAGATAGATAGATAGATAGATAGATAGATAGATAGATCTAGAAGTTTTTACAAGTTTTATTTTATTTTATTTTTTTATCTGGTATTATGAATGTATTATAATGCATTAGGAATACCCATATAAATTATTTGAAATACAGACTTCATAGAACGTGTTACTAAAAGTTTTAGCTTGTAAATGTAACTCTATATTTAAAATAGTCTTTCTTCTCTAGGGAAACAGACCAAAAATAATGATGACTCACCCTGAATCAGTTGTGTTAGATAAGAGAGACATACGAAATGTGCAAAGCAGTGTAGAGCCAGCACAGGGAATGAGAACCACTGCTTTGGTCAAATGTTCAGATAAAAATTATAATTGATTTGTCAAATTATGCAAACATAGTGAAAATGTTGTTTTAGGATTCATAAAATGCTAGCAATGCTTCATTACTAACACAGAATTAAACACAAAACGAAATCCCTCTGTGTTTTTTGGGAAGGATGAAATGCAGGTTTGAAATTATCTGACAGAATTAATTAACCCTTTAATCAGTGATCGCTAGCATCAAGAACGTTATTTGGATGTATAGTCAACTGCTTTTCTGTATTGCGTACAACCCTTTTTACTGGAGTTGCACAGTGTCTGTAGTGAGGATGTTGGTTTATTTGTGTGTATTGTTTGCCTCTGAGCTTGTGTTGAGCTTGTGTGTGTGGTCACCAAAATGATGTCCGTCACCTGACTCTGCTGACACCAGCCTTTGTTTGTTTGTCTGTCGTCTTCTATGTGTGGTACTCTTGCACACTCAAGGCCATCCTGAGCTCTTCAACGCTCGTTACCAGATTACAACCACCCACGCGCACACACACTTGCCAAGGCTGCGAAAACACTCTCTCAAAACTTTAGCGATGGATGCCAAGTGTGTGCGGCTGATGGAGAAAAAAAAGAGAGAAGCAGAAAGTGTGCGGAATGTTTTTGTGTGCTAGCACAGTGTGCAAATCTACTTGTCTCGAGTCAAAGCTATCTGACTGAAGAAAAATAAGTTAGAATAAAGCATACATGAACTGTTTGGGTCTCTATAAAGAGAATGCAGTCCTGAAGGCACATAGTCGGCCTTCATTAATGGGCCTTGTGAAATGTAACCTCAAGCAATTAACCCAGAAAAGAGGCAGCCGTTTCTGGAGTGTATTCTGCAGCCTTTTCAAAACCAACAATACCGCTAAAAACTACTCTTCATTACACAGACAGAATGCACACTGACAGGGATACAAAAAGGTTAACTAGAAAAAATTTACTGACTGTCTCCTTCATTCGTACATAACCTATAACTCAGTCACCCACGATTGACCAATGACGCAATGTGACTCTTTCGTTCATCCATCAAATATCTCCATGGGTCAGTTACATGACTCTTATCTACTACTTTATTTTGTATAAAAAAAAAAAATTTATTCATTCAGACAATAAATGAGAAATCTTTTTTAATCAATGTCAACTATTGAACTAAATGTATGGTATGATTTTCATTAGACCATAAAATAGTATAGTCTAATTAATGCATATATTATTTCTTATCTATTTAGCTGTCATGTGACAAGAAAACCATAAAACAAAAATGACATTGCAGAGACCCATACAGACCTGTCCAGAAATTAATATTCACCTTCACAAATATATTTGATAATAAAGATTAACATGTATATCCAGTAAAAGTGTACATTTTAGCTTGCTGGTTAGACCACATGACATTTTCAATACACTGTTATTTTTTCCTTTTCAATGACACACAAATCAAAACTTTTTTTGGAAATGGTATCAACATATGAAACCAAGACTAGAACTTTGGAACATGCACAGGGCCTCGAGCAACAACAACAATCTAATAAAAGACACCAAAGTTCAATAAGTAATTGCATGTAATTATGATAAAACTCTAAATAAATGGTAGTTAATTAGCCTGACGGCTGTTGGCTGTTGTCAAGCAATGTGGCATCTTGGCATGGTAATACAGAATGAGCATTTGCAGGTGGACATTAATTGGCTATTTTACAGCACTTTTAATCCTGCTCATCCATCCAAGTGTCAAATTGACTTGCCTTATAAACTAGATTTATTTTGCCTGATAAACTTTTTTTTTCCATCAGACATCCATTTGTCATTGACTCCTATTGACAAAGGAGCACTGGGCTCGAGAAGGTGATTCTAGTCCTGCAATGCTCTGATAAAAATAGTCAAATCTGAATTATCACAGGCGCTCACACCAGCTAAACTCATATGGCCAATTTTCTGCTCTTTCTCATTTAATCTGCATAAAGATCATTAACATGTGATTGGACACACACCTTTCTCTCTTTAGACTCCCTTCTTCTCCTCCTCCTCTCCTGTCCGTTCAGACTTTACAGGCCTCCTGGTGGTGGACGTCCAGCACTAAAGGTCAGCTGTTTTGTAAATCCAAACGGCCAGGTTCCCACTATGTGCCCCCTTGCAGTTAAAGCATGTCTTTCAACTGCTGCCAGCAGCCGGTGTCCTCAGAGCACCCCTCCAGATCATTACACCCTCTCACCCCTGTAAACCCAGCTGAGCTTCTCCTACTTTCCTTAGTGATATGTAGTTTATCAGGAAGTATAAACTGATTCCACTTATTGGATGGAAACGGTGCTTTATTCGCGAATGTTTTATGTGATATTCCAATTTTAAGGATAAGTTCATTTCGCAACTTTGGATGGAAACATATCTAGTGACTAGTCAACTAATCAGTGTTTTCTGGTTCATCCGACTCCGACCAGACCCGTTTCTTAGGTGTGTTCTTCAGTTCAAAAATAGCTAAAGCATAACGGAACAGATTGATATGTAATTCATCTTTTGTTGGTAACACTTTTACCAACATTTTTGATGGTCTCTTTTAGACATTCTGATAACGCTGCACATACATTTCAACAAACTCTCATTTGAGTATTAGTAGACTGCCTGCTTAATATCTGCTAACACTTTATTGTGATGGTCCCCCAACAGACATTCTACTGACTATAGCCCTATTCGGACGGGATTAACTTTACAAGGGTAGATGGAGTAATGTAATTTTACCACAGGACATCTGTAATATTAATGACCAATTCGCACAGGATAAGATATCTCAGTAAACTAGCAGAAGTGGGAGGGGTAACTCGATTTGCACATCGCCGTCACTCTGCTGTCGTCATGTGTGTATTACGTTGCTTCCTGATATCACGTGCGCAAACACATATAACCTATATTTATATATATAAAACAGTTATGTCCGGTCGAACGATGTATTAATTAACTTCAGATTGTATTGTGTTGGTAATAGGCACTTACCTAATGCTAAAAGATGTTTCGTGCCTCTAACAAGTGCTTTGGATCTTCTTTCTGATCTGAATGGTGTGTGGAAAACACTTGAGTTTTGCCACAGACTCGTCCCAGCGTCTAGAACGCGACTGAATGCTTTTTCAAGCGTCTCCATACTTGAAAAAACGCGGGAAACTACTTTTAAACACGAAATGACCAAATATTTACTTACATATTTACAGCGGGTCTATTCACACGGGATTAGTATTACCTGAGGTCATTTTTCCAGACCTTTTTACTGAAGGTAAAAGTCGCCGTAATCTTTACTGACATTGTCCGTAATGATTACTGAGATGGCACTTTCGGACGGGACTAAAATCACTTTGAAGCTCTGGTAATTATTACTTTACCACACCTCTCCATGTTACACTAGTCCCGTCTGAATAGGGCTTATGAGTAACTTTGCAAGTACTTATTCTACGAACCATACCCCTAACAGTCTCCACTAATACTCTAATAAGAGTTTAATAAGTTGACTTGTCAACAGAATGTATGAAGGGGACCATCAAAATAAAGTCCAACCCTTTTTTCAATGACTTTCCATAAAGGAGGTGTGTATTTTATGTTAAAATACTTTCTAGAATAATTTTCTCTATATTGCTTGTGGCACAGAAATTACACACAATTCACCTTTAAAACTCTGATATTTCAAGGTTTTCCATGACAATCCCAATCTAAAAGCTCAGAATGCTTTCTTTTTTAATCTACCTATTGCATCTAACTTCTCTTCATGTGCAGTAGATGAAAATACCCTGACTTGTTTACCGAAGTGTAATGGATGTGGCACCTGTTTGGAGGACCCTGCAGGGAGAGAACGTCTCCTCTGTTTGAATTGGCACAGGTAAGCTGAAACCTGCCTTTTCCATGGCTGATCAGCAGCACATAAATCTCTCTGCTCATATCTCTCATCTGCTGCTTATTAATATTCTCTGAACAGAGCGAGTAAGGAGAAACCACAGATGACACAGCATCACCTCAGGGCTTGTCTCTATTGCTTGTGGGAGTAGAATGGCCACAAATGCTTTAAAGTTGAGGTCACATTGGGTTTTAACTCTCATTTTTGTGTCTTATATTACAAAACCTGCCTATTCTTGCTCAGGCTGAAAACTAAAACGCCTCCTCAGGCAAATTTTGTCCTGCTCAGTCAATCTTTCCAAACAGTTTATGCTGTTTAAAGTCACTTTGTAGAGGATCTTTATGACACTTTTGAGATGTGAAAGGCCTCCACTATCACCCAAATCCATTAAAATAGAGAGAAAGAGTGATAGCGAAAGTAAAAAAGGACACAAAGCAAGCGAGAGAGAAGGAGAGAGCCGGGTCAAGGTGAGCTAGCCGGGCAGCTTTCATAAGGATCTTCAGCTGAACAAGCAACGAGCCTCACAAGCCTTCTCTACAGGGACAGGTGCCCTAGTAAAACAAGAATTACTGAGGTTGTGTAGTGGAGGGAGGTGAAATACTATACATAACACTCAGCCCCCGCTGGCTTTTATAGCCTACATACTCATCTCATCTGCAGTATAAGGCAGTACACATTAAACCAGTGAGCCCCTTTTAGTGCATTCCAGTATTGATCCAGTTGCACACCATCTTATCTCAACATTACACTTATCAATCTATAGAAGTTCAATGAATGGTTAAAAGGACAGTCCTATAACAGCTTACATACCTTTATACATCCATTTAGATGCTTATTTTGTAGAAAAAGCATTGTACATAAAATGTTGTTGTATAGTGTTTACAGAGCAGGGTAGGACTGCACGGTTTATAAGGTAATACTTGAAGCTGATGCATGTATTCTTACAGTTTGAAGTGGAGATAGTATAGTATACTGTATGTATATAGATATGCATAATGTCCAATTATTAATTTCTCAAATCTGACTGGCACGAGCAGCATTCCAAGAGCGCTGATATGAAGTTTAAAGGCTTGTCTGTGTTTGTTACAGAAAAAAAGGTCAGTCTGGGAGATGTGTGTTAGTGGTGCCGATTTTTAACTGACTCATCGACAGGTTATATTGTAGGTGGCGACAAGTTAACCATCTTTATAAGTGAGTCGTTTGAATCACTCACCCAACCAATTTGTTCGAAATCGCTGATTCATTCAGGAACGAATCTGCATCTGAAATCGTATACTTTCCTATCATGTATAGTAGGCGAAAAGAGTAGTATGTCTGAATTCAAAGTATTTATAAAACAGTACCAATTTGACCTACAACTTTCAATGTGATTCCAAAGTGTGCAACCAATGGAGTATAGGACAATTATGAATATACTGTATGGTTTGGCAACATCACAGCTCAGTCCAAAGCTAAACTTTCCCATAAAAATTATGGGAAAAAGGGAAAATCAACCGTATTCATATGAAAACATACTTATTTAACGGTCACAATGAATAATTACTCATTCAAAAGTTGCACCTACTGAGTACAGTATATGATTCTGGATGCAGCCACCTTTTTTATGAGAGAGTCGTTGAATCATTCTTATGATTCATTCAAAAATACTGAATCAATAAAGAAACAACTGTCATTGAATCATTCAATCACAAAAATTCATTCAGTAATAAAGCATCACTCAATATTTTGTACATGGTACACATGCTACACTGTGAACTATCGCCATTGTGCCCTTGAGCTAAGTGTTTAAGGTAACCCCATGTTCCTGTGGGATTGTTCCTGTGACAACTGTATAAAATGCTACATTAAGATAATTAATTAATCTATTCCACTTTGTCTTTGTCATGTTCATGTTCTGTTGGTGGACAGGACAGGTGGGACCAGCTCCACTGCGGCTGTCAGTCACAGAATGATAATGCCCTTAATATGGAAGGGAATCTCTGTGGAGAAGACCTGGAATTACAACAGCATTGCCCTTTTAAATGAGGGACTTTGTAATGTGAATATAATCAGGGAATCAAATCAAGGGATGAGATCTCTTTGATTAAAGCACAATCACTTCAGCACTTTCTGCACACACAGTGTTTTACGGGCAGTTCTGAATTTCCAGCATCTAACTAGAAAGCTCTTCTCACAATTTATTCATAGGCACTGCCTTCTAAGATACCTTGTTCAAAGGGATGCCCAATATATATGCATCGTATCAGTTGTTTGGCTGACATTAGAGATTTTTTAATAGTATTGGATATTGGTCGACGTTGGATATTTATTTGGTGATGCATTTAGATCATCTTTGCCATCATGTAACAGTCCCTTTAAAAAAAAACATTAATAATTTAACACTGCTCAAAATGAATATCCATTTTTTTATACTGTACAGGATAATGCTACTATATTCACAAAATGTGAAATGACAATCCCAAAATGCCTTGCAATGAGCTCAGTGAAAATTATCATGATGGCAGCCTGAATAAAAAAAGATAAATATCAATAAAAAATACCTCCATCTACTGTGCAATATTTCACAAAATGCTATTCTTATTTGATTAGTGTGATGTTTGCTTAGCAGCATACTAGCAACATGCTAAGTATTAGTGCTATGGCATGCAAAACAATATTTTCCCAACTGTTTGTGGATTTAAACACATGATAGGCAATCGTCTTCGACAGCTTAGCGTACTGCATTTTCCATTGCTAAGAAGCTGTGCTAAAAGTAGTTAAAAAAAAGAGTTAAACCATTGCATATTATTCGATTCAGTGGAACTCCAACAAGCTGTTTTTGAACACAAAGGCCCGTAAGTGAGTTGCAGCCTATGCAGAGCGTTTCTATCAAAGAGGTTTCATTTTGGTTTGAAGGCAGCTGACAGCACACTGAGAGTATGTGCTGGACCGATATTTGTGTTTATAAAATGATTCTTATTGCCACCTCTCTGTGAGAACAGATTTGTTGGATGTGGCTTAATACAACACCACAAAACAGAGACAAGCAAGCGTCTGATCATTAGTTCCCCCGAACTAACAACAGAAAATCTCTAGGCATGTGTGAACTTCAGAGGTTTGAAGAATGAACCGCACAGGTTTGAAATGTCTCTTTCCATCTTTAAGCCACCAGAGAAGAACTGACAGCCATTAAGAACTTCTCTCCAGTGGCTTTGCAGCAAGGGATCGTGGGATATCACTCATAAAAACTCAGTGTGTGAGTCCGTCCCCCAGTCTGATACCCGGTGCATTAGGGGGCTAATCTTCAAAAACACTGCTCTCTCCCTCCCTTACTCAATCCCTCTTTCCACTTAATATCTCCTCACATGCTGCCGTTGTCCCTTTGAGGCCTGAAATCCGGCTAATCTTTCTCTCTTCCAAGCCAGGAAACCAAATCAGCGTCTATCTCTTAGTGTCTTAAAGTTAAAAAAAACCCCACAAAGCCTCAATCATATGTTTGTGTGTGTGAGCGTAAGAGAGAGATACAGATACAGACAGAGTGATAGATGATAATGAGAAAGAGAGAGCTGCCATCCATGAGACAACCAGTACTTTAAAAAGACTTGCTTCAGTTGTGCATCGGTGTAGCAGAGCTTCTCAAACCCATCAATCCTGCGGAGCTGAGTTTTAAATTATATAGTTTATATTATATAACATATATTATATATACATATATTCATTTATGTTTGATTTACACACACACACAGACGCACATATTACTAACGGAAATGTTAGTGAGCTGTGACTAATTAACTTTTGTGTGTAGTAAAATGCTATTTAAAAATGCTGTTGAAATAACAATACTGTACTTTTAACAATAATACATACTTTTTTATTATATATAATAAATATTTTTATGTTTAAAAATATTAAACATATTTTTAATATGTTAAAAACTCTCCCCGTTTTTAAGCGGCCACAGTCTAAACTTGAAGCGAGCAACTAGATCTGTCTACAAACCCATTATTATTAATAACAATAATAATAATAATAATAATAATCCACTCAGAGCTAGCAGACAGAGGAATCTTAGACAGCAGCTTAGCTTAGCTTAGATACCCTTAAAGGTGTTTTTTTTTCTCTCGAAAATTATGTAGAATATTGATATTTAGTCTGTGCCATGTTTTGTCTACAACTAGTTATTTGTGAGAAGCTGTGTATTGCTGTTATTTTTTTCTTCATGTTATTCATGGTTTGCTCAAGATTTGTTATGTTTTTTGTATGACATCTCTTTCTTATTGTCTTAGGAAAACAAGACAAAAAATAATGTACAACCTCTGTGGGCTTCAGTATGTCTGGAAACACATTATTTTTGCGACTGTGTTTAGAGCCGCTGTAAAATTCAAATCTCTGCACTGTTCAAGGATACGGCCCTTGTCTCAAAAATGTATCAGCACTGCATATTCCTCTCCGCTTCAGTTCCACACTGACAATCAGTGACTCCAGGTAGAGATGTCCAATCATTCATTTATATTCTTTTTTTTTTTTTGCCTGCATTGAAGCAACATCAGAAATTCTAGAACGGAACATTGATCAAATCTGAAGGGTTCATCAGCAAACAGCTTTCTACAAAAAGCTCTTTTTTATTATAAAATATATCTATACTACAAACAACAGATGAGAGAGGTCAACTCTAAGTTCAGAAGAAGTTAATCTAAAGTGATAAAGATGAGCTTCCTTCTGCAGTTATTTGCATTACAATCTCAGTGAGGAAATCCAGGCTGACCTCTTTTTAAGTAAAACGAGACAGTGAGAAGTCACATGACAAAAGTCCACACAGCTAAAGATAATTAATATGTAAATCATTAAGCCATTGTCTTAAACTTTTTCCATTCAAATGGTCACACAGGCTGACAGGGTAAGACTAACCTGCTTTATTCACCAAGTCATTACACACACACACACACACACACACACACACACACACAGAGAGAGAGAGAGAGACGTTGTGTTTTCATGTTTTATGGGGACTTCCCGACAAGACAAGATGTTTAATGCTTTAGAAGGAAGTCTCCTCTGCTCACCTAGACTGCATTTATTTGAACAAAAATACGGTAAAAACAGAAATATTGTAAAATATTATGACAATTCAAGAGTCAGAACTCTTTTCTGTTTTAATATTTAAAAAAAAATATTTAATTTAATGTTTCTTGATGCACCAAATCAGTATATTATAATGATTTCTGAAGGATCATTCTGAAAATTCAGCTTTGATCACAGGAATAAAATACCTTTTAAATTATATTAAAATAGAAAACAGTTATTTTAAACTGTAATTATATTTCACAATATTACTATTTTTACCTGTATATACTTGGTAAGCATAAATACATTTAAAAAAAAAAAATATATATGATTCCAAACTTTATATATTCTTTGTGAAATGTATCTAATAATACTCTCCCTAAAGTGCAACCCCACCCCCCTCACACACACATAAAGGACTTCACCTCAGCAAACACCACACACCCATTGCGCACACACACACACACACACACACACACACACAAACACACATACGATGGGTTTCCATGTTTTATGGGGACATTCCATAGACTGGAGAGATTTGATACTGTACAGCCGGTGTATAATCTATCAACTAACCCCAAACCAACCTTCACTCTTCACTCGTCTTTCCTGTAAAGTGCAGTAAAGTATCGGCGCACCATAAAAACATTGCAACTTTTACACAGTGGAGAGAAAGAAGAAAAAGTGGGACAATACCTCATGCTACAATAGAAGTCAGACTCATATCACCAGGGAGAAAAACAGAGTAAGAAAAAGGAGCCACATACACAAAGCCTGCTTTCATAGAGCTGAAAGCGGGAGAAAGAACGCACTTATCTTCACCTCTGCTCAGCGCCAAGGCCAGCTCTCCCTCTCTCTCTCTCTCTCTCTCTCTCTCTCTCTCGCTTTCTCTTCTTCTGTCCGGCGCGCTTTGACGACGGTCTGACAGCTGAATGAAGTTACAGTGCCCGACATGCATGAGATTTTGAGCTGATATAAATCACGAGTGGCAAACTTTGAACTGCTCTACCTGTGTGGGTTCATGTGTGTCTGAGAGGGAAGGAGAGCAAAACTCCTCCCTCTTTCCCTCCACCTCTCCGCTAGCATGCCACGGCAGGTTTGCGTCTCACATTCGGATCAAAGGCATCTCTCAGCCTCGCTGCTTTGCTCTGTCTTTCCCCAAAATCTCTCTTTCTGCTCTAAACTATATTGTAATTGCTTTTAAAGTTACTTCGCTGCTGCTGACTTCTCCATGACAGTAAACCCTTCTTTGTGAGCCTCTGCTACACCTGATTTACTACATGCCCTGACCTCCGCTGTCTCATTCACTCTCACTCCTCCTCCGTTCCTCCCTCTCTTCCTTTAATGAAAGATGACTGGCATGTACTTGGGAGAAAGAGGGGGGAAGGGTGTCACCTTCCAAATAACTGCTGCTGCATGACAAAAGATGGGTTGTGCAGGAATGCAGGAGTCTGGGAAGCTTTGCCTCTCCTCTGACCATGATCCTGCAGAACAGACAGACGACGCGAGCCGGTGTAATCAAGCATTCTTATCAGACAATGAACTGGCTTGTTTTGTCATTCAGATTTCTACAGGCTCTCATTAGAAGCTCTTATCGCAGCAGATGGGCTGGAGAGTCTCTTAATCAAACACATCATCTCTACGCTGTAATCAGTATATCTAAGAGAATTGTGATTTCAATGACTGACACACTTCCAGAGAAGGTTGGAATATACAGTAGTGACAAGAAGTGAAGTCCAGAGGGGATAATTGTTTTTAATGACCTTACGAGTTCAATTAAACCATCAAAATATTGGGAAAATATTTCAAATATGAGGGAAGAACAAAGTACTAAATTTGGTTTAGGTGTTTATCTGGTAAAATTGTTTGGGGGGAAATAGATCCGGATCCTGGCCACATCTGGTACATGTGGATTCCACGCGTATACCAGATGTGGGCCGGATCTGGGCCGACACTATATTGCTGTCTAGGATACAGCTACAGGTTTTATACTATGCACACACACACACAAAAAATGCATAGAAAAACAAAAGGCTCACAGGAAAAAACATTCATTGACTACAACATAATCAGTTATTAATATTTCACTGGTTCGCTCTTGTTTTTGCATTTGTTCAAAAATCATGTCTGCACAATTTGGCATGTTTCATTTTGTTGTTACAAATAAAACAATTGAATCTTAAGCACAACTACGCAATATGCTCACAAAACCTTTAACAATTTTTGATTATATTTGAATAAAAGGTGAATGGTGATGATGTACATTTTCCTAGGCCAGACATGATTTTTGGCCATTACTGTACATTTGTTATCAGAAAAGAACAAACTGGATAAAGATATGAAATCAAAATGTTCCTGGTTTTATTTTGCAGTCCATCAGCATACATTAATCTAAAGGCCCATATTAAAGTTGTACATATACCGTTTCACAATGATAACATGTGAAACAACATATCTATGGAGCCCCTAAGGGTGATGAAAAAAACATGACATTGGAGGAAAAATAATTTTTATTCCCATCTCATCTTTTTTTCCATCCCCATGTACCCTTATGTAAAGAAGCATTAAAGATAGCTTGATGAAGTTGGTTACTCTTTATTTGGCAACACTTTATTTGACAGTGTCCTTGTTGTATGTCACGTGTACTTACCATAGTAATAACAGTAAATTATGCATAATTACATGCAACTAACCCTCAACCAAATCCTAATCCTACCCTAACCCTATAGTAAGTACATGTAGTTGCTTAATATTACTCAGTACTTAAATATATAATTACACTGTAACAATGACACCTTAAAATAAAGTGTAACCCTTTATTTGAAGGTGTTGTTGTTACAGTGTAATTACACAAATAAGTACTGAGTAAAATTAATTAACTACATGCACTTACTATTGAGTTAGGGTTACGGTTTGTTTAGGGTTAGTTACTTGTGATTATGCATCATTTAGTCTTATTACTATAGTAAGTAACATGTGTAACTGTGCCATCTTAAAGTGAAGTGTTACCATAAAGTTTGATAGTTTTATACATCTGTTTTGTACTCTAAAAGACACTGTTTGAGAAGTAAAAGGTGTTAAAATCACTTATGTGTGAAGTTGTACCTGTCAATGCAATGCAAACATTGCATACATCATGTGAATTGTCTGGTAATCATTGTCTGCACTTTGAATGTTTAGTGTCAAACTTGCACCAAGTTACAATGTTACAAGCAGACAACTCATAATCATTCACCAAAACATAGTATAAACAGAGTCAAAATATTAGCCAATTAATCCAATCTACCAAACAATCTATTCTAATCACAACTGAGACATCAGGTCGCACCATGCATTGATAATTTATTAATTCAGAAATATTTTTATTGTTACTATCAGAGATGGTCATTCTTCTTTGACAATAAACTTCCTCAAGCTTTCTGCAGTTGTACTCAGGATAAGATGACAGCCAAATGAATGTTTGATAAGTTAACACCTTGTGTTTTCTCCTCATTAAGGAAGTAAAGGTCACTGGAGAAGCCTGGGGGGTGGAACTGGTAGGTGTGACGGTAAACCAAGACACCATGGAGTGAGACACTACTAATCTATCACACCAAGGGGAGTCCTTTACATAGGATGGGGGGGGGGGGGGGGGGGGGGCATTGGGTTTCTCTAACAACTGTTTAGGCCACACACACACACACACACACACACACACACACACACTACAACTGATGAATCACTTCACCTTATACAGTACACAGTGGCTACATAAATATGTCCCTTTTGGTTACTTACTTTTTATTTGTAAATTTAATGAGTAAAACTAATGAAAACATGTCCAGTTCATATTTTACCCAAACATCTCATTAAGAAAATAAAACCCACTTTTAGGAAAATATTTTATTTTTTTGCATTGTGACTATTTTCATAACTTTGAACACAAAAAACCCCCTGCATTATCATAAAAGAGTTTTTTGCACTTCTCAGTACTCTCAAAGATTTACAATGTTTTATTATTTTCAATGATAATTATATAATTAGATTCTCATTAAATATTACTGTAATGCAATTATTTTTTATTTTAATCAGCATACATTATATACAGTGCAAATAGCATCCTGATGTATAAATGATTTGTGATTTAAATTATCCTACAATTATTCTACAACCCTCCAAACTAAAAGTTTAGTTTTACTTGAAGAAATTGTGACAGAAATATATAACTCTTGTAGAATAGAATGTACGTCTCAAAGTAATAATAATACAATTTATCACACATTTTTGTTTAATGTTTTAATATAATTGTTACATTTGAAAAGATTAATAAAAATGTTTTAGATTCACAGATTAATAAAATCAAAGTTAGCCGTTTTTTTAACTATTCATTTTTAATTAAACCATTAAAACGGAACCCATAAACAATAGAAATTTAGGAAAAAAGAATGCAAAAATATTAAATTTTAGATAACATCTAAAATCCATTTTAAATATCAGATCACATCTACACATCCAATTCTTGTTACGTAATACAAAAAAAGAAAATCATAAATTCACCATAAAAAAGTAATAAAAACACCATTTCTCTTTTGATTTTGGGATTAACAAACAGTAAGACCATAATGGAGATTGACCTGAGACACAAAACCTGCATTGCACATGAGTGGCGCTACCCGATGCGTCGGTGCATACGAGTTTACGTCTGCGACAGCTGCATATTCTAATCCTTGTGAACAAAATATAACAATCTCTGTGACAAATTCACTGAAAAATAATGTCTGTAGAAACCCAGAGATTAGCATTTAAGGACTAAGCTCTGGTTTAGCCATTGTGTGAGGGATAAAAACAGAATCATCTGGAGCGTTTCCTTGGTTGTCCCCTGCTATATCCACTAAAACACTCTGCATGACATCTGCCATTTGAATTTATTCACAAACTTTCTCTTCATCAGTCTTCCTCTCTCCCAGACAGCACATTTTATGACTCATGAAGTGATGTAGGAAGGAAACGATGTTAACAATGCCAACCTGCAGTAAAAACATTCCCTAATCCTCTTCTCTGAGTGTGAACAAACTCATGAGCGCCGTCAGGACAGACGGCTTTGACACGACCACTACAAAACAACAAGAAATATAATACCTAGTCCAGCACAGAGGATTTACACAGGTCAAGAGGTCAAAAAGTCTCCAAAACAAGTGGCATTGTGCTTTGCCTGCGCTCTCCGTGGCTGATGGGAACAGAATATAGCGTGAGGACTACGAGGTGTTGTTGTGGGTGCGAGCGAAAATGATCGATACTGACACACACACATAAAGCTGATGGAAAAGCGACAATTTATTTAGTCCTGACAAGTGCAGGATGAGACGCAGGAGAGGTGGGCTTAGGGGTTAGCAAATTTTACTAAGTGCTGTCTCTCTTTGGCCTGCGGTCACCCCAATCTCCGGTTCCAGACAGCTTTTCTAAATAGAGTTTCACACAAACGCAGCGTCAGCTTCTGGCATCCCGAACGGCGACTGTCTCCGAGACCTCAGACATGACTGAAATAACATAGACAGCATCTTGCCTCCGCCTGCACTCTGCTGAGTGAACTTAATCAGATCTTCATACACCCACACGTCCACACCAGAGTCTTATTATTCTCTCTTAAACGAGAGAAAACGTCTCATTAAGCAAACAGCTTCGATATAAAGAAAAGAATGTGCTCTTTATCCCTATGTCTCTTACTGATTGGGCTAATTACACTAATTAAGAAGGCCGCTTCTTGAAATGTTGACCATAGTTACCAAACATGTTGCCATGGTGTTGGGGGAGGTATTATGAGAGCTCAGCGGCTGATTGGCCAGTGCAGGGTTCTCACGACACTTCCTAGAATATTCCATGAATTATCCAGTCATGATTACAGGATATAGATATCTAAAAATTATCTTATAGAAACTTCACTCACAGTTATGGAAGCTTGTTTCTGGCAGCGAATAAAAAATTAAAAAGGTAAAAGTGACTTTTTATCTCGCAATTCTGACTTTTTTCTCACAATTGCGAGTTTACATCTCACAGTTCTGCCTTTTTATCTCAGAATTGCACGATATAAACTCGCAATTGCAAGTTATAAAGTCAGAATTGCGTGATATACGCTCTTAATTGCGAGTTATAAAGTCCAATTCTGAGGGGGGACTCTATAACTCGCAATTGTGAGAAAAAAAAAGTCAGAATTGTGAGATCAAAAGTCGCAATTATCTTTTAAATTGTTTTATTCTGTGGCAGAAACAAGTTTCCATACAAAGTGCAGTTACGAGTTGGATGAAATATCTACAAGCTGAGCATAATTGCAAAAACATTCAATATATGATTTTTCTATCAAGTTTCCAGGCCTGGAATTTGCGATTTTAAAATTCTCAGATGTTTCCAGATGAAACCCTGTCAGGGATGAAGATGAAAACGCTGAGCATGTGCTCAATATGACAGATGGAGATCGTTTGTGTCTGTTATTATATATTGGCACAATGATTCTTCTGACCTTCTCACGCCCCACAAATAAAGGGTTAAAGGTCACATGTAGCTGAGGGGTGTGAGAAATTTCTGTGGTGAAGCCATCCATTAGCTCAACATCCCTTTCATCAGCGAAATGTGACCTTTAACCCTTATTGCTGGGGGATTAAAGGTCAGAACAGTCATCGTATCAATAACTGCAAAACAGTGCCAACGGCGACCTTTCTGCAAAATCATATTGCGTTGCTTCTTGCATATTTCGCAACTCTTTTAAAGTCCAGTAAGTTGCACTTAAAGAATGTTCAGTTTTATCTGCAACATTTAATTATATTTTTTTGTTGTGTATATCGTGGCAGTTTGGAAATGAAATGTCCGGTGAGTGCCACTAAAAGGTAAATTGTATATTGTGTTTGAAAATAACATACATACTAAACTCTACTCTAAACCTAACCAATAGTTTTAAAGTCACCATGAAATCATAATGGAAAAATATTATTTATTAATGGGATATTGCAGTGTTTGTTTTAAATGATTTATCCGTGCACATCATTACTTTTTTTAATTCATGTGCCCTCATAATCTTTAATATAAGTAACTTCCTCTTGCAGCGACATCTCTTCTCTGATGATGTGTTTATTGGCGCGAGGGCGGGACAACCTGTCACTCACATGAGATCGACCAATAGCAAACCACAACCATCTAACCATTTAATCGATTTCCCATGGACAAAATCAAGTTCCAAAGTGTAAGTTGCAAATTCCGTTACATGCTATCTTTAACAAAAGCAAATCATTGCTATTTTCACATGTTCACATGTTGCATCTAAAAAAACGTGTGGAAAACTCCATGAAGACAAAGAAGTTTCAGCAAAGGATAAATGGATTTTCAGCCTTTCATATTTGTGGAGATGAGAAATAAAAAACCCATCCTGTACAGCTATGATCAACTGTTCATCCATCTTGGCTGTGCTGTCGATGTTGTTACAGAAACGTTGAAGGTGCAACATATGATGGCAGAGCTTTCAGATTATAGATTCCCCTATCCTAGAGAGAGGGAAGTGCTACTAAGTACTAATGTGGATTTCTGTCTAGATATGTAATAACATTTTGCAAAAGAAAACCTTAAAAAGGTTAATTATAAAGTAAGACAGAAACACACCCGTTCACCGGTCATTTTCCTCAGCTGTAGGCAAAGGCAAGTTTCAAATCAGTGCTTCTCCCGGGAGACTAGCGCTAAATTAATCCCCTAGCTTAGCGCCATCTACTGTTTTAGAAGGGGAAGTTGCTCAACTGCATTTGTGAGAAAATCTGCCTGGACACATTTGTGAGAAAATCGAGCCGAGAGATCTCATAAAAAGCCAAGTGTCTCACAATCATAACAGACAGATATGCATTTGTATGCACTCGATTTGGTATTTGTTCAAAGGTTACATGCAATTTGTAGGATGGTTTGTATTTATTTGTGAAATATTATCTTGGCTCATTTATTTATATTTGTAAAACACAATACATATTTGTTACTCCACTGCATTTTCGCTCAAATTTACCTTTGTACTTGCATTGCTTTCTGTTTCTTTGCGAGTCGAGTTTTCCTTTGCAAAGCAGATCGAGTTTTATTTGTTTGTTTAAATATGGCACAATATTAACTCCATAGTCATAATCTATTATTGCCCGTCATTTTAATTTTCATATTTTAATGATAATAAGCCATTTCATAGGCTCTGTTTTTGTTCACATTTTAATTTTCATTCACGAACCTACAAGACAAGCATATAGCCTAGGCTAGATTGTGCATTATAAACACATTTTATAAACACATGTGCATTATATGTGGGTCAGGGTCACTTTTCAGGTTTCATCATGAATATTTGTCCAGTAAATCGCAATAAGCTTTGTGCTTTGTTACTTTTGATATGAAAAAAAAGTCTCAGCTTTCAAATTCTGTCAATTCAAACAATAAATGCAGTTTTGGCGCTCTTTAATGTGGCGCGAGAGATCACTAGTTGAGTTCAAGCGAAGTGCGAGTGAACGACCCTCCCTTCCTCTTTACTAAGTTACAGAACGAAATAAACATGAATGAACATCAGAAAATACGTTGAAAGATACAGTCCAACTTACCGAAATCCGTATCATGTCTCTCATGCAATCGCTCTCATAGGCAGAAAGACGTCAATAAAACACTTGCTGAGTCCCAATTCGCCTACTTATACTACGACCTAAAAGTATGCACTTTTTTTGTGAGGAAAAAGTACATACTTTTGAGTGTGTAGCAAAAGAGTATGCACGTTCTGGGACATACTTCGATGACCTCATGCAACGTGAACTTGAACGTGGTTGCCTAGTTACGCACACCGCGACTGTTAACAAAACATTTTACATTTCATTCATTCATATCCAATATAATTTTATTTACTATTCCCATCTTTTTATCCTCATCGTTTTTTCCACAATACATTTACAATGTGTTCTACCAAACTGAGGAGTGAAGCAGGGCGTCGTCGTAGATCAACCA
This sequence comes from Abramis brama, assembly GCF_963993115.1. Lineage (NCBI taxonomy): Eukaryota > Metazoa > Chordata > Actinopteri > Cypriniformes > Leuciscidae > Abramis > Abramis brama. The sequence goes on from NC_139971.1 coordinate 5,848,435, forward strand.
AACGCAGGTCGTGTGTGGCGGCTGGTTCTGACGTTCATGTGCAATCGTGTGCAATGTGTGTAACGAAAGCTACTTATTTTCTGAGTTAAAATATTTAAAGTTTATATTATAACTATTGTTTAACAAATTTTAAACTTAATTTCATCATTATGTATAATACTCAAAAATACCCCGATGAAAATGAACCATGCTTTTACTATAGTAAAAGTGTAGTAACCATGTGTCTTTTAGTTGGACTGATAAAGTTAACATTTGTACAGCCACAGTATTACAACAAATAAGTCAGTGTGGTTAAATATAGCTTTAATTAGGGTTAAACATTTGAATTCTTACACTTAAAAACTGAGGGCGCATCTCCGCTGCTGCGTCATGTTTACATCATCACCACCATCACCACAAAGCTCCTCCCTCCCGCACGCAATGGGTTGTGGGCAATATTAGCCGTTAGAGTGTGCATTGATCTGCACTTCGAATTCTAACCGGAAATAGTAGACCATCCGGGTATCTTGGGAATACTCATTTCAACATACTACGATTTGGGACGTACTAATTCTAGTTTCGCATACTATTTAGGACGGATAGTATGCGAATTGGGACTCAGCAATAGACTGTAAAACAGCTTGTAAACAATGTCACGCAACTCAGAAAAGCCATTCTTGATAGTCAGCAAGAGCGCACTCGCCACCAAGTGGACAGGAGTGAGAATAACAGTTACAAGTTACAATCAGATCACCCTCGGTGTATCTGTCAAAATGACGGACAGCATTCAGATTTTTCCGTCAGTGCTAAAAAAAAATCTTCAGTTAATGCGACCTCTGACTGTGGCTGTGGAGACTTTGGAAAGGCGCACACACATCACGTCCGAGGCTGTGGCACTGCTGGACGTCTGCTGTGACCTTCTGAGAATTAATCATGACCACTTATGAGGAATTTCTTTTGTTCTGGTCCCAGATGGTGTGGTGCAAGATCCAATCAGACTACATGGGCTTCACAGCAAAAGTCAATACATACATTCACAAGCTGTTTAAAAAGATTATTGTATAAGAATGAGTCTGCAGTCTTGAAGGTCATGTGACTTTCCATCTCAACCCGAGCAGATCTTAATCCATATCCTTATGTATTCATTTTCCACAAAGAAAAGCTGAAACCGCTCCTACATAACAACAGTGTTTTGAATCTGGGGGTTTGCGCAAGCAGCCTGGCCTTTCCTAGCCTTTCAACTAGGAAAATAGAAAGCAGGTTGTGTTGTGAGCAGGGGAATGGGAAGCTGCCAATATTATTTTCACCCAGATTTTGGGTTGACTATCTGTCTATCTACTCAGACGCTACTTCTCTGGCTGCTGAGACTAACTCGCCTCTTTAAATCTCCTCGATCTCTCTAGCCAACCAAGGCATATATGTCTCCCAGTTTCATTGCCCACAAAATAGCAGGAGGCTTCACGCACTCACTTCCCCTCACAGTAAACACACCCACGTTCACGGAAACAGCACATGCATTTTAATAACAAACACTGAGCTTATTCTGCATCTGTGACATCATTTAACCTGCCTTTGCATTATTCATGAACCTGTTTGCACATAAAAATACGAACAGGATAAAAACCGAGCAGGAGCTGTCATGTCTCACACTGTCATCTCTCATTTACAAACAGCATCTCTAACTCACTTTCACCACTACACATCAATAACACACACACACACACACACATACTTCAGCTCAGATGTTGAAGGATTTTGCTGGATCTCAGAGGAGCCAGTTAGCATTAGCAGGAAAACCAGATATGAAAGCTTTTTTGGATGCCACCTTGTGTTTGAGGATACATTACTGGGAACTGGGTGTGATATGTTTTCTAATGAAAAAAAAAAAAAAAAAATCATATATCAGTGCAGTGCTAAAATAGACAGCCCTCTTTAAAACAAAACCTAATTCACTGGACTAAAACATGAACCAACATTTCTAAGCACTTTTATGAGTTCTGACCTTATATCTGACCATATGTTGTTGTAGTTGCTGTTATTAGGGGTTCACGCATGAAATGCTGAAACCCTATTGTAATTGTAAGGATTCGTAAAACGCATCGTGCAGGACAAACCGTAAGGCCTAGAGACTTGAAACCTGGCCAGATGGTAGGCCTCAATTTGGGGACAACCTATCAGAGTATGACCCCGATTGGCCCATAGGTGGCGCTACAGCGACCAAAAGTTCAAAATCGCTCATAACTCTTAGACCGTTTGTCCCAGGATCAAGTGTCTTATATCGCTGGAATCCTTGGCTCAAGGCGGACAAAATGGCCATCTCCGATTTGGATGTAGGCAGGGGACATTTTCTGCTATGTCGAATTTTGTCCAAAACCTACTTTTGCGAACTAGTCCCTGTTTTTTCGCCCGATCGGAACCAAACCAGTCTAGGACAATTCTCTGGACTCTCTAGATCAATAATTATCGAAAAAAAAGTTGAACTTTTGCATTTGGGTGGCTGTAACAGGGTCATTTAGAAAAGGGGCGTGGCAAAATACACTAAAAAGCCTATACATCCCAAATGAAAACTCAGAACTTCACCAAAATTGATGAGCATATGTGTCAGAACATGGTGAGGAAGCATGCAGAGTTTCATGGAGATCAGACCATAGGTGGCGCTATAACTGGCAAAAAGCCTTCATTCTTATTAGGGGTTCAAGCATGAAATGCTGAAACCCTATTGTAATTGTAAGGATTTGTAAAACGCATCGTGCAGGACAAACCGTAAGGCCTAGAGACTTGAAACCTGGCCAGATGGTAGGCCTCAATTTGGGGACAACCTATCAGAGTATGACCCCGATTGGCCCATAGGTGGCGCTACAGCGACCAAAAGTTCAAAATCGCTCATAACTCTTAGACCGTTTGTCCCAGGATCAAGTGTCTTATATCGTTGGAATCCTTGGCTGAAGGCGGACAAAATGGCCATCTCCGATTTGGATGTAGGCAGGGGACATTTTCTGCTATGTCGAATTTTGTCCAAAACCTACTTTTGCGAACTAGTCCCTGGTTTTTCGCCCGATCGGAACCAAACCAGTCTAGGACAATTCTCTGGACTCTCTAGATCAATAATTATCGAAAAAAAGTTGAACTTTTGCATTTGGGTGGCTGTAACAGGGTCATTTAGAAAAGGGGCGTGGCAAAATACACTAAAAAGCCTATACATCCCAAATGAAAACTCAGAACTTCACCAAAATTGATGAGCATATGTGTCAGAACATGGTGAGGAAGCATGCAGAGTTTCATGGAGATCGGACCATAGGTGGCGCTATAACTGGCAAAAAGCCTTCATTCTTATTAGGGGTTCAAGCATGAAATGCTGAAACCCTATTGTAATTGTAAGGATTTGTAAAACGCATCGTGCAGGACAAACCGTAACGGTACGTTCACACGGGTCGTCAGCATCAACGCTTGACGGAAGGCGTGGCTGAAGTTTGGCACTGACGCCATGGTCATAGCAGCGTCAGCCAATGAAATTAGACAGGAACTCAACAACAAGCTTCATTGTCATTCAATGGTCATAAAGGACCGGGTGATTGCCCACCGCAATAATTAGTTTCTCCTCCATTTTAAAATTTATCCTCAGTTTGCTGCTCTTGAACAGGATGAACGTGATTGGCTGCCGCCTGGCTACTGTATTTGCATAGAGCGATCTGATTGGCTGACGCTTCCGTCGGCGGCGCTTCACTGGCGTTGCTCGCGGCAGAAGTTGAAAAATTCTCAACTTCTGCCGCGAGCAACGCCAGTGAAGCGCCGCCGACGGATCCACAATTCTTTTCGGCAAAGCTTGACGTCACCCATTCAAAGTCAATGGGAAGCGTTGACGCTGACGCCCCGTGTGAACGTACCGTAAGGCCTAGAGACTTGAAACCTGGCCAGATGGTAGGCCTCAATTTGGGGACAACCTATCAGAGTATGACCCCGATTGGCCCATAGGTGGCGCTACAGCGACCAAAAGTTCAAAATCGCTCATAACTCTTAGACCGTTTGTCCCAGGATCAAGTGTCTTATATCGTTGGAATCCTTGGCTCAAGGCGGAAAAAATGGCCATCTCCGATTTGGATGTAGGCAGGGGAAATTTTCTGCTATGTCGAATTTTGTCCAAAACCTACTTTTGCGAACTAGTCCCTGGTTTTTCGCCCGATCGGAACCAAACCAGTCTAGGACAATTCTCTGGACTCTCTAGATCAATAATTATCAAAAAAAAAGTTGAACTTTTGCATTTGGATGTCTCTAATAGGGTCATTTATAAAATGGGCGTGGCAAAATGCAATCAAAAGCCTATAAATCCTAAACAAAAACTCAGAACTTCACAAAAATTGGTGAACATATGTGACATACCATCATTAACAAGCATGCAAAATTTTATGGAGATCGGACAATAGTTGGCGCTATAACTGTTAAAAGGCTTTAAAACCATTTATTTCCTATGGTAAACTGCCTGTATTGGCTATAAATGGTCTTTTCCATCTCTGATCATATCATTTTCATATCATAATGTTAAAAACTAGTGCAATACAATTCTCTGGACTCACTAGAACAATAATTGTCAGAAAAAGTTGAACTACTTAATTTGGATAGCTATAATAGGTTCACTTCAAAATGTGGCCTTTACCAAGTGTCCCCGAAAGCCTATATCTCTTTAATGAATGTTCAAACCTTCTTAAAAACAAAGTCAGAACATGTGAAATATCACTCTGAACATGCATGAAAATTTTCAGACAGATCGGACAAAATTTGCCTCTATAACAGTTAAAAAGGTGAAAATGATATGAATATAATGGCATATTAAGCCAGTAAGTGGTATTTTACTGCCCCCTGCTGTTTAAAATAGTCATTTTGTCATATTGTTCTATAATTTATATTGAGACTTTATAAAATCACTATTTTAACATTTACAATTACATTTAGTCAAAATCCATCTGTTAAAGTATTAGTATTGACAGTTTGATCACATAATTTATATCAAATATCTGTATCTACAACATAATGTGTGTGTGTAGTCTTAGGTTTCTGAATAAATTCTGAATAATCTGATTAATAACTTACAAAGACTTTGTGAAATGTTTATAGACCATTCAAATATATTTTCATAATGACATATCCCAATAGCATTGAAAAAACAACAACATTTGTCTTTGTGTGTGTGTGTGTGTGTGTGTGTGTGTGTGTGTGTGTGTGTGTGTGTGTGTGTGTGTGTGTGTGTGTGTGTGTGTGTGTGTGTGTGTAAACATGCATTATGGAGTTAAAATGGAAAAACTGGTTTGCTTTAGTGCAGAAAAATGGTGAAAATCATGAAGTTTAAAGTGAAAGTGAGCCAATAAGTGGTCTTCTACTGGCTTCTGCTGGTCATTCTACTTATTAATGAAGTCTACTCACATATGCTTTTGCATTCATTAGACACTAAAAATCACTTATATAACAATAAGACACTAAAAAATAACTTATATAACAATTACTATTGTAGCACAATCATATTTTGTCAGAGTTTATCACTTCATTTGTACTGATACTTCACATAATTGCTAGCAATGTGGTAAATCATGGTAAATTACGCTAAAAACATGGTAAATCATAATAAATAATACTAGAATGTGGTGTATCAAGGTAAATCATACTAGAATCCTGGTACATCATTCTAGAACATGGTATATCATGGTACATCATGCTAGAACATGGTAAATCATGGTAAACTATGCTAGAACAGGGTAAATCATGGTAAGCCATGATAAATCATGATAAACTATGGTAAATCATGTTAGAATGTGGTATATCATGGTAAATCATGCTAGAACATGGTAAATCATGGTAAACTATGCTAGAACAGGGTAAATCATGGTAAACTATGATAAATCATAGTAAACTATGATAAATCATGATAAACTATGGTAAACCATGCTAGAATCACAGTAAACAATGGTAAATCATACTAGAATGTAGTATATCATGGTAAATCATGCTAGAATATGGCAAATCATGCTAGAATCATAGAAAATAATACTAGAATGTGGTAAATTGTTGTGGGAGGAGCCTATTTTACTAAAATGGCTATAACTCAAGAAGTAAATGAGATATCTTCACCAAACTCAGTACACATGTGTATGGGTTCAATTTGAGGTCACAGTAAACAATTTTATGGAGATCGGACCATAGGTGGCGCTATAACTGTTAAAAGCTTTAAAACCATATATATCCCATGGTAAACTGCCTGTATTGGCTGTAAATGGTGTTTTCCATCTATTATGTCAGTGGTTACATGCTTGCTAAATAAATCTTAATAACTTTTGATGCTTTTGTGCTTAAATGCCTTAAAGGCCTTAACTGCTTGAACCCCGATAAATGCTGCTTGCAGCTTTAATTTTTAAATTGTTTTTATTGGTATATAAATTATTTAAATGTTTTATTAGCCCTATTTAATTTATAATTATTGTAAAACTATTTTTTTATAAACAATTTGTTGTTTTCATTATTATGACTATAAAATAAATAAAACTCAATAAAATAAATAATAATTATTATTATTACTAATAAATTAATAGGGATAGTAGAAAATGATTATACAACAGTAATATGTGTTTCTGTGGCACAGATGCTCCATTAGCAACACAAAGGATAAAGTGTTTTCCCAATGCGTAAAAACCATTACGCATTTATTGCCTTTGTGATTTTGTCAATTTCATTTAACCTTTTTGCATAAAACTGAAGGAAGACATTTTTTAAAAGATACTTTTAACCTCATAATTAGTCACGGCATCAACCAGACTGTCAAAGCTAATTAGCCAAGCCTTGACCCCTCGACTCAGACTATCACCCGAGATGGTCGAGTTCAATCCGCTTTAAAGGAGTCTGAGTTCAAGTTCGAAAACTCTCTGAGAGATCATATGCCAGTCAAACGCTTCGAGGAGTTTGTTCTTCAATTATGTGAGAGAAAGAGGAGGGAACACTCCTTCCACTAAGTCACGGCTGAAAGCCCCATAAATTGACCTGGAACGGCTAGAAAGGCATCTGCTTCTGTCTCCTTTTTCGAAGACATTTGCATAAGACACTCTGTTTGAACTATAATTTGATCAGAGATGCATTTCAGGCTAACGGTGCAAAATTTCATCAAATTATGATAAAGGATGACAGCAGCAGCCAAATCCCAGCGGGCCACTATCTATTTTCAGAAGGTATAGGTTAACAGGGTGTCATAAGATCAGGCCGGCAGCATTTTCACCAATGGTTCCCCTATTCTTCTACTTTCTCGGGGGGACAAGAAGAGGTTTTTGTGTGTGGATGAAAAAGTGTGAGTGTGTTGTACTAAAGTGTGTACTCCATGGCACTGAGAGCTTTCCATTAGGGGAGCATGAATCACAGTGCGTTCTCCTCCTCTTCACAGCCCTTCAAAACAAAGTGATCTCCAGTAGGCTCATCTGAACTAGCTAGTGCAATCTCTCATTCTGTCAGAGACCTCTCTGCTCCACACCAGCACGGCCCTGGGACAGTCTTTACAGCTTGCATCTGCCACGCTTATCCGAGTTTGGTGCCGAAGGCCTAAGCAATCCAATTCGGCGTTGAAAGAGAGCACCACCAGGTATTAACACAGGGTTTACAGAGGGAGACTGGGATAAAAGTTCCGGAAATGGCTATAAAACACCCCCAAAAAGCATATCCTCTTTTGAACCCTAAGGGTTTTGAGACTGAACATGATTTATTTGGTCCATTTTATGGCTTTTCTTGCATTCGCAGTACACCTTGTGGGAGAGCAAGAAGGTCTGCTGACTCACAGGTGGGGGTGAAAGGTCAGAGCAGGCCGAGGTCAGGCTACAAGTGGACGTCAAGAAACTCGTGCTCAATAAGCTTCTTAACTATCTTGATGGTTTCTCCATGATAGAATTTAAAATAAAATGGAGAGCAAATGGAAAATCCCCAATAATCTCCTTTAAAGGAATTCCAACATTGTCCACAATAAAAAGTCAGAGATTGAACTCAACAAAGTTTTTGCCAAATGATCAGAGCGATGCTAATTTGTTAGCTTACTAAACAAAACTGTCTCTGTTGTTTCTATTTTATTTCTTCTAAGGAATTTTAGGAGGAATCTGAGATAAAGTTGATACTTAAATTAAAAATAACTCCAAATCTCCTGAGCCATGTGTGCAATAACATTTTCCTCAGGAGTTGCATTATCTGTATCAAATTTGAGTTACAAATGCAGATACCTTCCGACCAGCACCTGCTTGCATATTCATTTTTTATTGTTTACACACTCTTCTGTTGATTTTATTGTCATTTTCCATCTTCTTCTTCATGTAGTTATTAAAAGAAACAGCCCAACGGTGAGTGTTTCCACCAGTGAATTGCAGGCACATGTGCAGACACTTACATTTGTGAGGCTTGTTGCTATTTTTGTTGGACACATGTAATAATAATAATAATAATCATTTCTCCTTTTGAGTTATAGAAGATTTCTAAACATTGTCTGCAAAAGTCTAGGGCCTTATGATTATCACAAAAGCGGACAGAATTGCGTAATCCAGTCATAAAAATGGAATTTGCCAGGGGACTAATTCTCATGTTTGCTGAACTTTTAATAAATTGTTGTTAAATATCCAATATAGCAATCAGATTATGTTGGCGGTTGTTTTTGTCAGGAAAATAATACTAAAAACAATACTAAAAATAAATAAATAATGAATAATGGTTACTTATACTTACTGTATACTCACTGTATATATATTTTAACTCTTAATTTTTTATTATTAAATATTAAATGTTATATATGTTTTAATGTATCAAAATTTTTGGCTAGATCTCAACAATTATTTTTATCAGACAAATAATACTTAATACTTCTTATATAAAGGCCCGGTTTCACTTAGTTCAGTTCGGGCATTTAAGTGGTTTTTATAAACGTGCCTTAGAAAATTTTTAGAAATAATTACTGGTGTGCATCTTGAGATAAAACAATAGCAGTGACATATTTTAAGATTTGTCAATGCAAGTTGCTTTCAGTTAAAACAGCTCAAACATGCATTTTAGTCTGAGACTAAGCCTTGTCTGTGAAACCAGGGGTAAATGTATTAAATTAATATTATTTAATTTGAAATGATATAAAATATTTATTTTTTAAATATGCATTTTATTTTATTTTATTTTAATATTCATTATAACAAATATTCAGTATTTCATCATTTGTATAAGTTGTACAAGTTTCATTACTTCAATTAATTAGACATGCATTTTGATTACTAAAATCAGTCAAACGGAATCCAGAAATGGGGAAAAAAATGGATTACAGAACATTTGAAATGAAAAACAAAAACAAAAAAAACATCTAATAATAATTTTGGAAAAAATAAAACAGATTTCATTTGGCCCTAAAAGTCAGAGAACTCAAACATTTACATTTCATCAAATTCTTCCAAGTTAAATGATCTGTGTTATGCGGTCCACATAATTTGATTGTCTCAGTTGTCGATTTTTATTTCTAAGATATAAACCTGGGATAAAGGTGATACTTGTATGAAAAATAACTCCAAGTCTCCTCAGCTGGAGGAGTAAGCTCTGAGCAATAACATTTACCTCTGGGAACCAGCAAGACAGAATTCATCACAACTTTTTCAGTACGTGTAAACAGCATGGTCTTCCTGGTAAAAAATTGGTCCTTTCTGGTTCCCAGAGAAAATTTGTATTGTTCAGAGGTTGATCTTGCATTACCAGCACTAACCCACACAGACCGAACTGGACCAGCATATAAATGCGTGGCGGTGTAAGCTGCATGTATCAGCAGGGTTCTCTGCCCCCTCTCAGGAGCCCTTTATTGTTTCTCAGCCTCCTCAAAGCCAATTGTAGGCCATGGGCTGTGGTCTGCACAACCTCCACACACGCTAATTCTCTAGCAACCTGCCTACACACTCTCGAAACATCAGAGTGTGGTGTTCAAGGACAAAATCACGGTGTTCTTTTTAATGGAAAAAAAACTCACATTTTAGATGAACGGTCAGCTGCTTCTAATACATCAGTGCTGAACATTTCGATATCTTCTTTTGCCTGACAGTGTATGTAACATGAACACGGCTTGACCGGAGACCAAACAGATCCTCTACAGAGCCTGATGTCAAAGCACCCATTATCACAGATAAAACTAAATAATGCGTAACAATCAATATTTCATGAGCTCGGCTAATGCACCCTCTTAAATGTTCCAGTTACAAATGCAAGGGATTGTTTGTTTGTGGATATAAAAGCAAATATGTTTGCATCTCTGCCCTTTAGATGCTGAAAACATAACATTTATGTGAGTTGTTTAGGGCTTTAGCATTGCAGTGATTTCTTTCCCTGACAACCACTTAAGGAATGACGATGCCGAGCTTGATTCTGAGCAAATAAAACGTGGCTTTATTTAACATTTGCTGTACTGACATGGTATTGCTTTTTAATCTTCATTTGAAGGTGTTAAGTCCCTTCTGCATGACTCATGTCAGAGCTTCAACACATCTCACCTGTCATGCTTTGACCTCGACATGAAAAGATTTGGAGATAGTATCACGGCAGGGCTGCTAAGAAAAGAAGTATGCACACTAAAGAGTGAACATACACTACAAAAAGAGTATTTGAGTTTAATGTGCAAAAAGAGTTTAATGTAGAAAAATTGCAGAAAGAGAAAAAAGGATCATACAAATATACTTGCCAAATAAATCACTGATTAAAAGGAACATGGTTTAGGTCAACTGCAAGAATGATTATTTGATCCACACTGATGTAACTAAAGTGCAAAATCAAACCTTCCAATAACAAAACATCTGCCATGACTTGCGTGTCTTTTAAAAAAAATCAACAATCAGAAGAATTTCTACTATCTAAAATGGCTAAATAATGTTTTTTCTCCATGTGGCAATGTGAAATATTCAACCCAGGCTCACTGTACATCCAATTCACTGCAGTTTCCAGCTGAAATGAACACAAGTGGCAGTGAAACACCAAAAACTTGTATTCCTTATTACACAAATTATGATTACAGGGGCAGATCAATTAATGAAGTCTACCCTGCTGAAAAATCCATGTTGGTCCAGGCTGGTTTATAATGGTTAAAGCTGGTATAGTCCTGGTCAAGCTGGTGGACTAGCATAGTCATGCTGTTCTCAAGCAAAACTGAGCTGGTTTGCTGATCCACCAACTCTCCCGCTTCCAATGACGGGTATCAACAAACCAGCATCTCATGGTGACCAGCAATGCAGGATTTTCTAGGAGGGTATGCAATACTATCAATACTCAATACACAATACTATCACCTCAAAACACTTTTACCATAGTACATGATTTGTAAATTAATACATTTTGATAATTGCATTACATATCCAACTCCATATGTATGGCTTTTCTGACATAGTAAACTTGCTCTATAGCGCACCTGGTCCAGTGTTCAGTTATGAGTCCCATGAAACAAGGTTGAACAAAAGTGCTCAAAGCTGAGCAAAACCAGGTAAAGTGGCATGGTTGCTTCGGCAAATGTATTTTCTAAACAATATCAGTTAGGTTTAGGATAGAGTTTGGTGTAGGTGGTACGTTGCTTTCAAATGTGATAGTACATTAATCTTTTAGCGCCACCCACCAGACATGCTGCCACGATACATGCATGAATTCACATAATAAAATAATGTCACAGTCATGTTTATCTGTTTCGGAGAAAATTGAAGCAGCACTTTTTAGCACCTCTCACTGGACATTTCATTTTGAAACTAGTAGCAACGTAATATCATTTTTGCAAAAATGCTTTTGGAAATGGGTTGTAACTATTCAGTAAGCCACCAAAACATAACAAATTTTGGAAATAATCTCATGTGTCCTTCCATTTTAGTCACAGGTGCCATTTCCCAGAGAGAGACTGGTTCATTTTGCATTTCTGCGATTTCCACAATGACAGTGCTGCAATGATTGTCTCAATTTTGAGAGGAAAATCTTGCAAAAGCTAAATCATCTCATTGTCATGAGATTAAAAATAATGCAAAATACTACAACAATTTTAATGCACCCACCATTTTTGCACCTTATTGTATCTAGATGCACAAAATCAGACTTCTTTCTTGCTAATTTTTTACCCCTACACTGCCCATATAATTATTAAAATTGTCTATAGTATAGTCTTTAGTGGTGCTTCAAAAGATCAGGAGTAATGGTTTCAAAGTTTGAACCTCACAACCGTTGACCAGTGCACATCATGGCGCCAGGGTTAGCTTGATGCTTCACTGGGTTTCATCGGAATAAAAACTATGTGAATAGGCCTTCATAATAATATTTCAAATGCTAAAATATAAAACTCTACTGATGACTCACCAGAATGCGTCCTGGAAGATCTATGATGCCAAGAAGACGTGACTGCTGAGTAATCACTGAGAAACCTTTACTTTCAACCTCTCTGAAACCTGAAACATAAGGTAATAAACACTGTTAGACATATTTTCAACCTTATATACCTACCACATTAATATGCAGCTTCTATACATAAAATATTACATAAACTGAGGCTACAATGTAACTTGGGTGCAAGGGTGAACTCAATGTGTCTGCACACGCCTACGGTGCTTTAGATTTGCTGCTAAAAACTAACATAGAAAATGAGTCACAAATCAAAAGGAACATTTCCAGCACTTAAACTTGTGCTTTTAAAAGCACTTCAGATTGTTTGGATGCAACTTAACAAGATCATTGATATTGATTGAGGTTGAGTAGAGAAAAGGTCAAACTCAGGACCGTGTGGTGAACAAATCATGAGTAGATACAGCATCTGTGCTCTGCGGGATGTCGTCCCTTCAACACGTAGCTCTGAGTCACACGTCTGTTTGGCTGTAAATTAAACATGCTTTATCTCACACTGTTTCTCTCTATGCAGAGACATATTGTGTCCTCCTACCTAGAACAAGAGCCTGTTGAACTGAGGATAGCACATCTCAGAGCTCCAGCTGAGAAAGCGTGATCAGCGTGCAAGCCAGAGACGGTATGAGGAGGAGGAGACAGACCACTTGTAGAAAAATGAAAGGGGGATTCGCAATGCTTAGTATGGAAACTGAGTGAATGCTAGTCAAGGCTGGTTAGCGCTGGTTTGGTACTGGCATAGCAGGTGGACCACTATAGAAATGCTGGAAATCTCGCTCAGAAGATATTTTGAAGAAAGTTTTTTGTTCATCCAATGAAAGCCAAGTGGGGTTCAATGTTGTCTGGTGCTTCGAAATATCTGAATTAAAAAGTCATACAGGTTTGCAATAAAATTATCATGGCTTCTAGTTAACTATTCCTTTAAGCTAGTTAGCAAGTCTGCTATGGACACCATCATCATAAGGTAGGAAAGAGCATCAAAAATAAAAAATGATTTTTTTTTTTTTTTTTTCATTTTCAAAAAGAAAAAAAAGAAAAAAAAATGCATTTACTTTTTAACCACAAATGCTCGTCTTGCACTAGCTCTGCGATGTGCATCCATGACTTCACGCATCACATAATCACGTTGAAAGATCACGCATGACGTAGACGGATGTACCGATCCCAGTATTTTCAAAGCAAACGTGCAAAGACTACGTTAACACCATGGTTAACACCCGTTACAAAAAAAAGGTAAAACAACGATGTCGGACAAGTTTGAAGTTGGTGATTACATAATGCATGTAGTCGTGGATGTGCATCGCAGAGCTAGTGCAGCATGAGCATTTGTGGTCAAAAAGTATAATTTTTTATTTATTTTTTTATTTCCAATCGTTTCGCTAGATAAGACTCTTATTCCTTGGCTGGGATCATGTAGAGTCCTTTAAAGCAGCATTGAAACTGCAATTTGGACCTTCAAACCATTGGTCCCCGATGAAGTCCACTATATGGAGACAAATCCTGGAATGTTTTCCTCAAAAACCTTAATTTCTTTTCGACTGAAGAAAGAAAGACATGAACATCTTGGATGACATGGGGGTGAGTAAATTATCAGGAAATTTCAATTCTGGAGTGAACTAATTCTTTAAGTATGAAAACATTGCATTCAGTTATTTTAAAATATATTATTTGCATAATAAGTACTGTACTCTTTTAAAAGTATACTAAAGTGTGCTTCTTTCACAAGGGTTATAGCACTGAACAATGTGGTATATTAGACACAAGACACTACAGTAAAAACACATCTAAACCAATGGGCTGAACATCAAGTCCATAACAACAGACCACTGGAATGCTATATAAATTGAATATCTGAATACCTGACATTCTTAATGTGGTGCTGTGAATCACATGAGCTTTAAATTCCAGTCAAAATTCCAAGACTGATCACAGGACACAGTGCTGTGGGAGGGACGTGTGAAGTTGAGGTGGAGTGCGGATATTCGAAGTCTCCTGTGACTCTCAATTGCAGTGCTGTCACTCCAGTTTGTGTCCAAACAGCATAAGGGGTCATTACAAGACCAGAGTGGAAAATAATGGAAGAGTCATTAAAGCCTGGGGGAAACGATATCTCTCCACAGTGTGGGGGGACAGGTAGACTATTGCCCTGAGGAGATTACCGTAATGAGGTAGAGTCTCTCGGCCAAAAGCTACGTTCACACAGACAGTGTTTGGACTGATAACCATTTTCATTAGCAGGACTGACTCTCAAGTTGTTATATTAAAACAACAGTTTGCAATAGTAGCTTGAATTCTGTATGATTTAACAGTCAAGCTCATTTTCTATAAAAAAAAAACAAAACAAAAACAAACAAGGGACAAGTAGCCGCGAAGTATGATTCCATTCACACAGTGCAGTGTGTTCAAGTTTGAGATATGATGACATTATATACCTTTGTAAATAAATTTGTTATAAATTACTATGCTTTCTTTTATATAAATGTGTATATAAATGTGTATTTAACATACATGGGTACATAAAATATAATATTCAGACAATGATGGAGAGACTCAAGAAGAAGTGACAACATGTAGAAGCAACAGGATGTTTCTGAATGGTTAGTTGATGAATTTATGTAGCTTATGTGAAGTTATCTTCTAGTCATTGATTAGCATATTCTGTTTTGATAATCTATAAATCGTGTTCCGGGGGCGGGGTTTATGTAAATTTTAGGGTTGGTGATGTCACTAACCCGGGAGGAATGTCGTGTAGTTCCTACCAGCCGTTTGTTGTAGTCCTTAAAAAGCTATTTCTTTAAAAGCAAATATCTCCCTTTGCTTTGAACTTTGAGCATTGCAACCAGGCTTGTGCAAAATTCAGAATTTCAGAATTGGCCTCCATTCAATTCATGAATTGGAATTTGAATTGAATTTACTCCGCCCCACAGGATGTTGAATTGAATCTGAACTGGAATGACAGGAAGTGGAATTAAATTCATGGCAATTCAAAGAAATTCCACACAGTCACACAACAGAAAGAATGTGTTGAGTCTCGCATGCATTCAGTGTTAGGAAGGTTACTTTGGAAATGTTATTGCTTACTGTTATTAGTTACCCATTATAAATGTGGTTTGGATGACTTTATTTGGATAACTTTATCAATGCAAAGCAATTTCGTTTTAAGTTGATTAGTAACTAATTGAATTAAACATTTTACCTCAGTAATACAACTAAATACAATTACATTAATTTTGTAATTTAATAACAGAAATTTCATTTCACGTAACTATTTACTCCTCAACCCTGCATACATTTTGTTCTTAAATAGATATTGATCAAATTCTTGAAATAAATTACCCCCTCAATGTTGTTTAATTAGTTTTGTTCCAATGTAATTTTAATTTCAAAGTAATCACACAAACACAAAGTTGTTGTAAATGCAGTTATCATTTATTCCAATGCAAAAAATTACTGCGCAACACTGTTGCATCTAATTCTCAATAGCTCCTCAAATGTTTTTTCATTGAGTCTGCACCGTTCTGGTCTGAATATCTTTCCTGCAACACTAAAGATTCTCTCAACAGGTGCAGAGTGAAGTTGTAAGGGACTTCTGAAACTTAAAAGGTCCAGTGTTGCCCATCAAATTGTGCTTTCAAACAAATGTCCACCTCAAATTGTTTAGCAACCATTTTAAATACTTGGTTAGAGTCATGTTCCATCATGTTCCACAAAATTACAATTACAATAAATCAAACTTAATTATTTGTTCTGTGACTAGAGCTTTTAACGTTCATTGCTGGGGGAAAACATATCCTTTTAATGTAATCTGTACAAGTAGTTCAAACTTGAAAAAATCATATCTGACATATACTGTAAAGCTTCATTGTTAAACACTTCACTTAAAATATGTATATGAATTTCTTTGAATTTTTATTGAATTGCAATTCTGCTTCCTTTAATTCAAATTCGAATTGTAATTCTAGATCATGTTTTTGACATCAATTTAAATTCAATTCAAATTCAAGAATTGAATTGGAATTAAGGAGTCATTCTCAATTCAATTCTGATTTGTGCACAAGCCTGAATTGCAACTTTGCAGATGTTGTTTATGCTCAAACAGCAACATTACACACTAACTAAAGTTAGAAAAGTGAAATCATAATCAACCACCTCTTTAACAACTACCTTACTAACTATTAATAATAAGCAGTCATTGGGAATTTATTGAGGCAAAATCATAGTTAATAATTAGTTAATAGTGAGGACCCTTAACTAAAGTGTGACCAAATTGTAAAAAAAAAAAAAAATTGTACAAGTACAATTGACTGTACTTTTGATCAATTTAATGCATCCTTGCTGAAATAATAAAGTATTCATTTTTTAAACAGTAATGCATATAAAGGGTGGAGAGCGTGTGATCAGAGCCAAAGAAAAAAAATTAGAAACGGTCTGGAGAAACTTTCCAGGTATGCATACCAGAATCTAATCTCCAGTCAAACAATTCATCAGTCATCGGCATTAAAAAAAAACAGTCAATCATCCCATCAAAAGGCCAGATTCTGTTAGTTACCTGCCATGACTGCTCCTATCCATCAAATCAGTCTTCAGTCAATCAAAGAGTTGCCATGGCAAATAAAAGTCCAGCAGCTGGGGAGAGGCTCTTAATTTCATAATCAAACAACACATCTGTGTGTGCATGTGGGCGCACAGCTCTGCTCCGTATTATGCAGCTATGCCAACACACGCTCTCAATCTAAGACACTTCACTGAGGAATACATTAGAGAGGTACAGAGGTCAGGCAAACAGACTCTAATCAGATCAGCTGCCCTGTCACTAAGCTAACTACATAGCCAGGACCTACAACAACTGCTTGGTTCCTCAGGGCTCTTCCTCACTGGAGAACATGAGTTTGTTTCAAAACCTAGCAAGCTAGTGTGCAGACCTCCTAGGCATGCATCTGGTGCTAGAGCTGTTCTAGGTATAGACTCCATAAGTATGTTGACTTCTAGGGTACCTTCTAGTGAAGGGGTGTCGACTCCAAAAGAGTCGATTCCTCGACTCTCAATCGCCCTAGTGTCGGAATCGACTCCAGGACAGGAATCGACTCCCAGTAAAGACGTGATGTGGTGAGTGCCTCAAACCAGTCAATTAGTTGTGATTGGAGCAAGAGATCAGATAATTCAATTACACATACCTCTTAATTTTATTAAACATTTCAATAATAAAAGGATGTTCCAGTTCTGACTTCAAAATTAGCGAACGCTGGTATTTTTTATTTTTCTATAGAACAACGTTGACATTCATAATTTCAAGATAATGCCATCCTGTGTCTAAATTAGACCGTAAAAGTATGCTGTATAAATAAAAAGTATAGTGCTTTGTGTTGTACTTTTTACAACTTTTAGGAGGGGAAAGATACATTAAATGTGTAATAAGAACTGCTATCTTATATTTTTTAATCCTGACCCTATTTTGATTCAAAGTAAATGGAGTCGAGAAGTCGACTCCGCCGACTCCAACATTAGGAGTCGGGAATCGGAG
This sequence comes from Abramis brama, assembly GCF_963993115.1. Lineage (NCBI taxonomy): Eukaryota > Metazoa > Chordata > Actinopteri > Cypriniformes > Leuciscidae > Abramis > Abramis brama. The sequence continues at coordinate 5,866,322 of NC_139971.1, forward strand.
TCGACTCCAAAAAACCCGGAATCGAACACCCCTAGTACGTACCTTCACAAAGAAGCCAATCCCAGAACGCACATCACAATATAAAAATGATGGTGGACAAAAAAAAATCATATATTTAAATTATATTTAATTCAATATAAAATGTATATTTCATTCAACTTAATATAAAGTGTTACCAAATACACTTTTAAGATTTGAAGTACACTACAAGTGCACATTCAATACAATTAAGTGCACTTCACAAGGGTCAATATGCCTACCAATGCCCTCTATTCAACATCATTGCATTCTGTCTAACTGTTTTTAAAGCGAGAACAAATCCTGTCTGAACAGACTCTCAGAAGGCAGCTGCCCATGTACTGTTGGTAGACAGCAAGGAAGCTCACTTGGATTTTTGTAACAGAGCTATATAATATTCAGAATATAAACATGTGTAAGAATGCATGTGAGGAAATTACAATATCATGGCTCGAACACGCCTCACGTTTCTCTGAATTAGCCCCTGCTATTTGCAGCTGCGATGGGAAGAAATTGCCTGTAAAGAATAAAAAAAGGATGTACGCTCCGTTGAATAATGCTAAACAACAAACAACAGCCCCAGCCTTCAAGTAGAACAATACCATCATTAGATAACGGGCTGTTCTCTTTTCAGGACCGACCCTCGGGTTAATGAACGTATCTGCATCGCTTTATGCACCATTACATGGCTTTATCTTCCTATGGCGCTAATTCAATTCACGACAAAACTCAATGAAGAGACGTTCTGAAATAGCAGTCTACACCAGCCCTGAAATGCCTGGCATAAAAATTACTGAGGAACTCACTAGTGCAACTGAGCTTGGGGGTAAGCAGGCATTTTCTGCCGTTTTTCAAGACCTTTATGCACTTACTGTGGAATATTGTCACCACTGAAAGTATCTGAACATGTTTGAAGTGGAATGAACATGAGCTGCCCCCAATATTTCCCTTTTAAAATAACATCACAGACAGGTGAAGGTGACATTGCCCAGTGTGAAACACAGATCTCAGGAATTGTACAGAGGATATAAATGTTCTGTAATTAAAAATGATTTGTAATGCTGATTTCATCTGAAAACTGCCCTACAACACCTTGCTGTGCTTTGATCATGAAAAAAGAGATATTCCTGAGCTGTAAAATCTGATTGCATGAGGAACATTCAAAGCAGTTAATAAACAGCTGATATACACACTTTTGAGACCGCATATCAATTGAATTTTATATAACTGTGCTCAGTTACCTGGCAACCATAGACAGCCTACAGTTGACCTAATGATTCTGATCATTAACTTGACGAAATTTTCCATCATTTTTTACACAACGCTGCCCCGCCATTGACGAGTTTTTACGGCAATCCATGTTTTCACTGTTATGCCGTAGAGGGTGCTGTTACGGATAATCGGAAATAATAATGCATCTCCAGATCTAAAAAAGCAAAGAAGAAACAGAAACAGGTGATAGAAGTATTGCTTATGCACATGTAATCAATCATCAAACATTAAACAGCATATAAATTAAAACTGCCTACGAATGAAATGTCGACCCACGACGAGATATACTGTAGGATTGTAAAGCTTTATGGGAGATCATTCTGAATCCGGTCCAAATGTAGTCATTGACAATTTGAAAGAATTGTAAGAACTGAAAAAGAAAGAACTGAGCCTCTACTTAAAGGTGCTCTAAGTGATGTCATGCGTTTTAGGCCAAAACATTTTTTGTCACATACAGCAAACATCTCCTCACTATCTGCTAGCTGCCTGTCCCCTGAACACACTGTAAAAAAATGCGGTCTCTGTAGACAGCCCAGGCTCCACAAGCAGCAAGAAAAACAAACTGGCCCAGCCTGGACCACGAAACATAACAAACAGTGTTCCAGCCAATAACCGACAAGAATGATTTGGGGGTGGGGGTTGGGGGTTTAGTGCGCGTGCACATGAAACGGTGTGGGGGGAGTGGAGGAGAGAGAAGAATGAAGAGGGAAGTTAGCTAGAGGAGAGAATCCTAGACAACGACAACGACTAACGTTAAAAATGTATATTCTTGAGAATTTTGATATGGCCGACACACGACCAAAGAGACCACGTTCCGATGAACAAATAACAAAGAAGAGGGAAAAGGAGAAGGAACGCGCGAAGTCCCGAATTTACATCGGAAAAGCGAGAACTCCGCCGGCAGAAGGGCTTCCAATCCAACATTCAGGTGGCTCTGTTTCTGCTGGACAGGTGTGTAAATCCAGTTTGTTTTTTCTAAATGGTTCATGACTGTTTCAGGAAGCACGGAAGGGAAGGGGAGGGGACGGGGTGAGGAGGAGGGAGGGTCGAGCTAGCCTCCGTTTTGTTTGACAATACTTTGAACGTCAACAAGAAGTGACTTCACTCAACATCGCTTAGATGTTTAAAAAAAAAATTCTAGCTTCATTCCTTCTTTTTTTATCAACACTTGAATATGGGTAAATGTAATAATATAAAGCAACAATTTTAACAAAAAGCTGAGAAAAATGCGATTTTTGCAATGACTATTGTATATTCAGATATTTATACAATAAAATATTCTGGGGGCCAATTTTGTGAAAATGTGAACAATTTTCTGAGGGACAATTGTTGACATTGAAATTCTAGAGGAAATTTATGCGAGATTACTGGTGTGTTGTTCTCAGGAGAAACATCTGAAGTCAGGAGAAAGATTCCATTTGCCATCTAGCTGATCTCATGCTGTCTATGAGAAAAAAAAACTGAGATATTAAATTGATCTTGTTAGCAATTGCCCTGCTGACAAAACCAACATGACTGGTAGCCATGTTTTGGAAAACCAACTAATGACCATCTCTGACCAGATAATAACCAGCCTTGAGAAGCTAGAAACTACACATTTTGCTCCAAAATACATCTATCGTCTTAAACAAAATTGTCTTTCCTTCAGGCACAGAGGAAAGTGAACTTTGTGAATAGAGGTAAAATGATGAACCAAAATAATTACATCAAAAGTTAATAAAGTAAAAACTAATTGGCACCTCTCAGCTTACAAACTCCGTCTATCAGTTACAGTGATGAATGTTTGTTTCATTGACTATCTGAAGCAAGTGACTCGAGTCTGCTCAATTCATTGTCAGCATTGCATCCTGCAGGAATCATAATTGGCTCCCACCCAATTTCTCTTCATTTTCCCTCTCCTCACCACTTTCAAATTCTCCTATACCTCCCGAGCGCAATTCCATCAGGTCCCAATGGCAAAATCAGATCAGCGCCCAATAGCCATTAGCTCCCCTATTTAAAGAGATCTATGCAGTTGTGAAGGCTGCTTAGAGTTAATTACGCTGCCTGTCTGTGTTTAGCCTGTGGCAATACTGCACTCCGATGGGAAGATTATTGAGTTTTATTGCTCTTCTAATGGAGAATCCAACCCCTTCCCCCACTCGCCTCATGTCCATTCAGACCATAGGCAGGGCTATAAACCGCCTCCGAAGCCTTAAAACCGACTTCTGCCCCGAACCGATAAGGAGCTGTAACAAAACACATTGATTTGGCCCATAAGGATTAAAAAGCAAAAGGCACCATCGTCCATCCAGAGTCGATGCAGTTTTATGACACAGTGCTAAAACTCAAATGGCTGCATGGTGCTGGGAGGTTGAGTAAAGTTCACTGGGCCGTTAAGGCATAAAATGGTCAGTGACAGCTGGGGTGTGTCTGTGGATGTAAAGGGCATTATCTGCTCTGTTATTTTAAATTATAATAGTCATACAACAGATAAATCAGGTAATTGTCACTCAAGTTGCCTTATTGACTGTTTCTCAGCTTTAAATGAAAGGAAATCTGTAGGACAAGGGACTTTGTGAATGAATCCGATTTAGACGATGAAAGTCCCACAGGGCTAAAGCTCACTAAAGTAGCTGGAGCATCTAAATCCCTGGAGGTAGATAAAAACCCTCCAGATTTCAGCAACCAGACAGACAGCTTCAAAGGAAAACAAACAACATACCGAGCAGACCAAAAATACTAATTTCTCTTCTGTCCAAAACACTCCTCCAACACAGTTTCCACAGGGCTAGGTAACATGCAAACTGAATAATTTACAACAAGAAATGAATAGTGTTACAAACAACAGCACATATATGACATTAAACCCTTTACTAGCTATCAGTCTTAAGAAGTTAACTGGAGGGTATGATGGCTTTTATGATGTAGTTGAGACAGACATATGGCCTCTCAAGTACTGCCACAGTATGGCATAATCTTTTTTGCAATATTCACTATGCATACTGTGCACATGTTGCAAAAAAAAAAAATCTATTGTGGCTAAGTCTAAGGTAGCATCAATTGTGTATTTCATAGACAAGGCAATTTCACAAAGCAGTGCATCAAGCTCATGCGTATAGAGTATTGTGCCATTAGCGACATGCTAACACTAAATCAATGCACCTCACTTGAGTAGCACTATTTGGATGATTGTATGTCTGTTTAGAGCATTCCAGATATGGTCACTTATTTTTATTTTGTTTCATTTAAGATCCAGTCTTGAAAGACAGCTGCCTATGTTGGCAGTATAGACCGTAAGCCGGGTTGCCAGGTCTGTGCAACAAAAGTAGCCCAATGGCCAGTCAAAAGTAGCCCAAAAATAGCCGAATGTGTCTCTCCATCTGGCAGATGAATTCTCCACTGAATTTGTTTTGGGAGTGTTGGAGCACCAAAATTGTACATACGTGGGTGGAAATCAAAAAAAATTAACCGCGGCAACAACTTAAAAGTAGCCAAATTCCGCGGGAAAACCGTGGACTTGGCAAAGCAACACTGACAGTAAGCCAGCTCTCCGGGTTTGGGAACAGAGCTATGGAAAACCTGGAAAGCCTATAGGCTACTGAAAATCCCATTCCATTTCCATAGTAAGATGTTTCCAATGTATCAACCGTGATCATCTTTTTTACCTATTGCTTGACCAGACTGGCAGAAGATCAAAATAAATAAATAAATAAAATTGCACATAACCATATTTATCTCAGAGGCAATGACACCATTCACTGAATTAAACATGCAATGTAAAGAGGTCATGTGATGACAAGCATAGAGCTGTTGTAAACTGTTATAAAAGGCATACTGTTTGAAACCAGGGTATCTGCAAATCTAATTTATTACTTTTAAGACCTTTTTTAAACGCACAAATAAAATAAACACTGTGTCTATACAGAACAAACCCATACAGTTTCTGTGTGTATCTCAGATTATTGAACTTAATTAACAAGGTGGAGCACACATTTAACTGCAAAACAGGATATAAATTAAAGGTTGATCAATATTGGATTTTGCTGATGCGATGTGTTTGAATAAAGGCATAAAAAGACTACTGTACCAATACTAGTAAAATCAATATATTGAATATGTTAAATTATGTTCTTAGTCTTTTCTTTCATGTAATGGGGCTTTCCTGATAGAAGCCACAAGAGTTTACATTGAATTAAATACAAAAATACCAATAATATCTAGAAAAAAAAAAGACTTTATATGCAGAATACAGGACTTTTATAAGCCCAATATGCACAAGGACTCTTATTTTGAAATATCAATGCTTTACAATTGTAGCTGCTCATTCAAAAAGATGAAGGAGATAAAATATGCACTCTTACAACACAACATATTACAATATAAACACCATAAAGTAAAACATTGTCATAATTCATCAACAGTATTATGAGCAATCGCTTGGCATTAATGTGTGGTATTCAGTGATTACAACTGCACTGAAACACCAAGCCTGTAGAGTAGCGTTTTGATTTTAAACTTGCCGTGCTCGCATTTATTTATATATCACAAATCTTGATTTTCCATCCCCAAAATTGTTAAGGACTCGCGGGGACCCTGGTTTTAAAGACATGTGTGCAAGTCGGAGCTCTCAGTAATTGTAATTTCAACATGGTGTGAACGCAACTCTAGTATTCCATTTCCAAAAATAGCCACACTCTTTTCCATTGCATTGGAGACAAACATGGAGGTTCTGTTTCATAAATTAGATCCAATATTTTTACACAATGTGTGAATGCAGTTCATAAATACAGCAGTGTCCTGTGCCATGGCTTTTACTAACAGCAAGTCTTTGAACGCACATCACACCTCTCAGGGGAAAAGACAACAAGATGAATTATCAGGTAATGTTCCATTAACAGGCAAGTGCTGCTAATGCATCCATAAACACAATTACAATGAAAAACAAGCACAGCGTGAGCAGGGCAACTGATATTTTTATATTTATTTGCTGATATTATATTTGCATGACCATTATAACTGACTGAGTGAACATGTGATGCTGGTCGACAGCAAATCTCAGATCCTCACATGTTTGTGTCACCCTGGATCTCTCTCGCTTATGCAGCAAAGCAACTGTCCTTACAGAATATTTAACAATATCTTCCCTTTTCCCCCTCGTTTTCTTTCCAGCTCGTCAAACGAGTCCTTAGTCAGCAGTAAATCCCACACTTCCAAGGATTTGGCCCAGCGTGATCCGTCACGCAGTCTCCAGGCAGGAGAAGAGGAGAAAGAGTTCAGCTGGCAAGCAAAAGACCATGGGGGATTGTGGGTAAAAGACCAGCCATTCCAAACAGTCCATCAAACAGAGTACTAAGTATATATATATATATATTCAGTGCACTCACGTTAAGCAGTATGTACTATATAGAAATCTCAACTGCTTGATTGTTATGTAGTCGGAAAAATGTAACTATATTATTGTTCAGCGATAAATTAAAAGTTGGATATGCATCCTACTTTACCTGCATACATAGAGTATACTCACATAAAGTAATATATAGCAAATTTCGGCTGTGTGATTATATAATCGCAAAAATGTAAACTGTATTATCGCACAGCTCTATAAAGTCGGATATATATTATATCAGACTTTTTCCGCATACATAGTAGACTCTTATATGCACTCAGTAAGAAACCACAACTGCCTGATTTACTTTGTTGCAAAATGTTGCCCAGGTCTTTATGTAAAGGTGAATATATATCAAGTTATGTCATGAAACTCTAGATGGCGCAGGCGGATGGGTCCTTAACGCAACCTGATGACATTATTACATGTCACATGCTTACTACATGGCACAAGCTGATTGGTTCCTATCGCATCTGCAACCAGAGAGCTTGCTGCTCAACATTTTAATAGCTGGTTAGCGTTTACTATAGCAGTTTGTCGCACACTTTCAGAGAGGTTCCTCTGAAACCCTCCCCCTCCCCCAGCTCCACCTGTGTAGATCTGCTATGGGAAATTATGCTATTTGTACAGCAGCAATATGTCTTACATGCTCACAGCAGCATATCAGTGTGTGTATTGGCAGTGGCAAGTCTTTGTACTGGCTTTGCAACAGCAGCAATAATCTACAACAACAGCAATATCAGCAGCAGCAGCGTAGAAGATCTATTCCACCAAGATCAAATATAAGAACATTGTCATATCTATTAACTTGCTAGAGTTGTCATGATATAAATATGTATGTCCATCTTTATCCACATACATAAAGCATGCTCATGTAGGGCAATATATACTGAATAGCATATCTCAACTGCCTGAATTTTTATTTCTTCAAAAAATGTAACTGCTGCTCTTTATATAAAGTTGGAAATATAAGTATGTTCATCTTTATCCGCAAACATAAAGTATACTAGTATAGAGCGATATATGCTATAGCATATCTCCACTGCTTGATTGCTTGTATCATCACAGAATTTAAACTAGGCCTATATTATCACCCAACTCTAATCTGCTTAATTTGACTATAATGCATGATGATATTAAGATATTATAAACATTAGCATCATGAATTTCTGTAAAGCTGCTTTGAAACAATGTGTATTGTGAAAAATTTGACTTGACTTCACCTGACGGTAAGGACATTCTGTGAGGGTTCGTTTATAACGACATACTTCTATAATGGCGATAAAAAGAAAAGCAATAGCACACAAATATCAGATCACACTGTGGACCGGCCTTTAACAATAGGCCCTCCGCTTGCTTTTTCCCAAGACTCTCGGGAGCTCGCTCTGTGCAGAGAGATTTGGGCATTGAGGTTTTTAGATAACCTCCCCAGTGTCCTTTGAGAACTCACTGCAGGGACCGGGCCCCGATCCTCATCCCCCAGGACAGCCATATTCTCTATTCTCATTCATCTGACTTCACATGTGGAGAAAACCAATGAATGTGGCTTAATATAGCTGCAATTTGGTGCATTGTGGGGGATGAGACATTTTGATTGTGGACCTGTGATTGTACCCAAATGGAAAAAGAGCCCGGGGGGCTTCATCACACACTTGTCTTGCTAAACATTTAATGAAGTAGATGTGCTTCAGAAACTAGCTAATATGAATAGGCTGCAGATTGTTGTGCTAAAGCGCTCTCTTATTAAAAATAAGTGCTTAATTGTATCAAATGTGCACTTGTAATGTACTTCAATTTTTTTATATATATTTCCAAAAAATGAATTGCAGATAATATAATATTATTGAAATAAAAGGCTACTTACGTGTACTTAAAGAGAGTACACTTTCATTATTGCTTTTTTAAAACTGAAGAACACTTTTAAAAAGTGCACTTTGTAAAAATGTCAAATTTAAAGTTTTACTTTATAGTACATTTTAAATCATTATTTTTTAATAATCTTTTGATATGCTTCAAAGAAGTACACTTATTTTGATGTGTTGAACATACTAAAGTTGCACATGTAAAGTACTTGATTACAATTGTAACTGTTATTCTGTACATTTACTTTATTCATTTTGCAAACACTTTAATCATATTTCAAAAACAGTCGTACAAATTATAAAATTACATATAGTCCTGCTGGGGTAAAAAACAAAAAAAAACAAAAAAACAACAACAAATAATTGCATTTAATATAAATTTAAACTATAAAACATTTTCATTTACTTGTAAATAACATGCAATTAAGTGTCTGAAAACATTACATTCAGTTCACACTGACCATGTAATAAGCGATTTTAATGCTGGTTTGCGGAGATTCTTTGCCTCCATGTCATCCGTTAAAATAGTTGAATGCACAGCTAGCCATGGATTATCTATTATATAAATGCTCTTTTTAAAAGTATGCCAAAGTGTACTTCTTTTTCACAAGCGTTATGTAAGAAAATTACACACAAAACCAGAGCTAGCCTGCTGTAATGCAAACGCCATAAACCGTTCACACCTACGGCAGCTGATCAGGCACATTCCCCACCTCCTACTTGAAATCCAACAGCACAAGATTGTGAGATTGTAAAGGGCCTTTATATGTGTAAAAGAGCCAGATGGGGGTTACGAATGTGAATGATTTAGCTGAAGGATCATCACAACTGGTCGTAACCACACATATGTATATGCTGGTGGTTCCTCAAAAATTACTCTAGGGCCTTGGAGACACCAGATTTGAATTAAAAAAGAAACAATGGCTTTTGACATTGGCCCTATCATTCTCATTCTCAGTACCTTCTCTGACCCTGGGTCAAGGAGAAAAGGGAGGACTTTTGAGGGCTGAGGGCTTTTGTTGAACATAATGTTTGTCTCCTCACCCTGAGCAAATGTACGAACAAATGTCTTCAGTGAAGAGTTGTAGACAATGTTAGATGAAAGCGAGTCAGACATGTTGTTCTGACAGGGTTTCTGTTGAGGCTTGACGTTGCGTTCTTGTACAGGGAGGAAACAAAGGTAGTTTGTGATTAAATATTTAATGTTTAGGCGAATATTCTGAACATCGTTTCCACCCTTTTTCCCAGATCGATCATAGTCTCAGCACGTGCAGTGGTGCGACTTACAAAAACTCAAATATCTAATGAAATAATTATGGCACTGTCAATGCAAGAACGTATCTTCAAACTATATGAACATCCTTGAGAAAAAGAAGTGTGCTTAGTTGTATAGAATGTGCACTTGGACTTCTTAAAAGTGTATTTTCAAAAAATACTGTACTTGCAGATAATATAAAATCAATGAAATAAAAGGCTAAGTTTCTTAACACACTGAAAAAGTATGTACACACTTTAAAAATACACTTTTAAAAAGTGCACTTTCTAATAATGTCAAATTAAAGTTTTAAAGTACATATTAAATCTTTAAGTTTTAATATTCTTTTGTACACTTATTTTGATGTGTTGTCTAACATTTTAAAGCACATCTACAGTACTTGATTATAATTTTGGTTTGATTTTAATATTATACATTTGAATGAATATATTTTAAATGCTCTAAATTGCAACTTCCTTATTACAAATGTGTAATTACAAATATATTTGTTTCAAAAGAAATTACGTTAAAGTATATTTTAGTTTACTGTTAATGCTTGCCAGCACATTCAGCAGAACACTTTAGCCAAATTTCAAAGATAATAGAAGTAATTATGAAATTGCACATAAAAAATGTCCTTCAGTCCTACTTAAGTGGGACAAAAAGTGCAGCTATATGTAATAGTAAACTATAATACATTTTAATGCTATTAAGTATTTGGAAAAAAATATATTCAGTGCAAATTAAAGTAAATTCTTTTAAAGTGTTAGTTCCATAACAAGTAATCTTTTTTAAAGTATGCTAAAGTGTGCTTCTTTTTCCAAGTACACACACAATCTTTCTTTTAGCACTAAACGGCAAAAAAAAAAAAAAAAAAAAAAAAAAAAATGAAAACCTTATTACATTTTTACATTTACATTTTTTTTGTTTGCATAAATTTTGGTCACAATACATCTTTGGTAGAACATAACACACAGTGAGAGCAACATATCGCGCTCCTGCAAGTATGCTGGTTAGAATCTGTAATATTTCATTATGCCTAACCCCATTCCTCCCCTATAATTTCCTGTCAGCCATCACTTTCCCAATGAATGAATGCCAAAAGTGAGGACCGTAAAGCTGAGAATTTGTCTCAAGACCATTTATTTCTTGCTACTTCTATATGAGTAAGAAGAAAATCAATTAAAAACTGTTTTTTTCTGGAGTGCGCCAATAGCGGCCGTGTGTCGTGGGTGCTGACCCGCCAGTCATTAATGCTCTCAGTGCATTTCTGTGGGTGCATTGAAGCAGGATGTGGGCGGTAAAGCCAATCCTCATTTCAGGGTCACTTCAGTTCTTCTCTCAGCGCTGTCTTGTATAACACTATTCACGATATTCACCTTTAGTCTTTATTTTTATGTTTCAGCTGACGTGAGTGTGGGATTATACGTTACTGCACCAAAAACTCGGCCATCAAACCATCAAAAGCTCCTTTGCTGTAACTGACCTTGATGCTAAAAACAGCATTGTGGAGTCTTGCATTGCATAACTCATCTCACAACAAAGAGAGGCCTCTAGTGTTAGCGATGAGACCTGTGGCAAGGTTTTCCATTAAGACTGAGAGGTCACAGATATCTGCGTGCACCTGTGAGACTGAGCTTATGATGTGCTAATCACTGTGTGTGTGACCATAGGCTGTAAAACCAGCATGCAAACAACCCCAGTTCTGTCAAACCAACTTTACACGAGTCATGAGTCACTTCTAGAGCATAAAGTGTGCAAGATGTACGGTGTATCGTCACAAAGATATGTTTCATTCATATTAGATAGATAGATAGATAGATAGATAGATAGATAGATAGATAGATAGATAGATAGATAGATAGATAGATAGATAGATAGATAGATAGATAGATAAAAAACTATTTGTCAAGAAGATGAAGAATATTATACAGTATATCTTGACAAATATTTTTTCTCTTGACACCTTGAATTGTTGCTAAAAAAATCTTGATCTATCTATCTATCTATCTATCTATCTATCTATCTATCTATCTATCTATCTATCTATCTATCTATCTATCTATCTATCTATCTATCTATCTATCTATCTATTTATCTATCTATCTATCTAGTGATCATGAGAAAAACGAGACTAAAAAAAATAATAATAATAACATTTTGCTGCTTCCATAAAATATTCAAAATACAATTTCTTATATTTTTCCTTTTAATTTTGTTAAAACATTCCTTTTCTCCATCTCTGGTCACTCCTACCCCTTAATCTTGAATTTTCGGTAACATCTACCATTCAGTTAGCCCACATTAATGTGAAGCACACTGAATTTATGACATTTACTGAGAGTGACACAGAGAGAAAGATGAAGGAATAACAGATGAGTAACCAGAGAAGGATGAAAAGGAGCTGTCTGAATGCTAAAATGTGATTTGAATCAGAAACAAGCTGTTTCGGCATCACTCTGGGGGTCACTATCCTTGCAATTCTGTCAGCAAACTGCCCTTTTGGTGCAATCAGGGAGCCTGTTTCATTTCTTCAAACGACGCTGTTGATACTACACAGGACAAGGTGATAAAGGATCACTGTCTTTCTCTCAAGGAAGGCCATCTGTCAGACCTTGTGCGTGTGCGTGTGTGTGTGTGGTTCAGAAGGATAGAGTGGGCATCTAATCATCCTAAGCCAAGCTTTAGACATGTGTGTGTACACAGTTGGTGACCACCATCACGATCACAAACAGGGCCTGTTCACAACAACGAGACATGAGAATGAGTGACGAGACTGAGCTCTGTACTGTCAGTAAACTGCTTGCCGTCGTTCCAGCAGGCTATAAAATGAGTGTAAATGTCCTGCAAAACCAACAGAAATGTGTCAGCACTATTACAGGTACAAGAGTAAAGCTTTGGTTCGGCTCAGAGGAAGCCTTTAACACTACATTCTCCTGCTCGTATATCATGAAGTTACCTCCGAAAATGAGGGAATGGCACTTAAGACATGGATATGAACAGTGACACGAGGCATTAACTTTATGAGATGTGAAACGAGGACAAGGCAATGCGATATTATGATTTAATTATCATATAACAAGATTACTATTTGCCATTGCTGTAACATTTGTCTTAGTATACTGGACTTTTTAATGCCAAGGACGCCTAAATATGAGGATCTCTTTGCAAAGGACACCCGTGCTAAAATATGATGGCAGCTGTATATTTTCACGTAGCCTGTAAAGACCCATTTATGATATTAAAAAGAATTTAGTTTATAACTTTAAATCTTGTCACTGACATAAAGCCAAAGCCAATTATCTGTAAAATATTTAGTTTACCTTGACTCTTCTACACACTCTTAAATATGTATTTTAAGTGAATAAAGTTAAATTTGAATGCCAAAATATATATATATTATAAGATATTTTTTTAAATTTGTTTTACATGTATTTTCCTCTTTTGATTTGTTTATTATTTACTACATTTTTAAGCAAACATGAATTGCTTTTCCTGAAAGACAAATGGAGCTAGACCAAATTTGAATTTGCTAAAATGATGACTAAATATGTGTTTGGCTATTGGTTAACATTATCCAATTCACATGGGTCAAATGATTTCATCGGAAAAGCTAAATCATTTCTTTTTGAGGAAAAATGACAAAGACTAACCATGTTTTCATTGGAATAATGTGCACAGATGAAACGTTCACAATAAGAGTGGTTTTATGTGTATTAAGAAAGTAAATAGGGACTATTTTGATGTTTACATTCACTGTAATTGCAGCAATTTTATGAAGCACCAAAAATACAAATCTCATTGTACCTTCACAATCATGATGGAAAAATAAAGACGTGCATAAGCTGGGAAAGGTTGAACTGATTGACTTTATGTCCCACAAGCTTATTGTCACTAACAAAACGAAGAGATACACACCTGTTTCACACACGCAATTTCTCACAATCTCACCCTTGAGTGCATACACACAAACGTGAACCCCTCCCTGAGTGTATAAACACTCGCACACACTGATTGAAGATCGCTCAGCTTGTGTGAAGGGAAACAGGGACAGCGCTCTGTGGAGAGCTGAGAGTGTGAGATTGCTAAACGCTGATATACAGATGTGTGAGTGGAGAGAGATACTGGAGTGTGTTTTGAGAATAACAGCTGCTTGGGAGGATCACAGGGAGTCCCACATTTTGTGCTTCAGTGGAGAGAAATGTGGTTTAATTAGCAGTAACCTTTTCGGTATCAAGAGACTAGCCCATCACATGGCAGTACACACACACACACACACACACACACACACCTCACCTCACACACACAGCCAGTAGTTAAAAAGCGGCCATCCTCGGCCACAAGGGCAGAAAGTTTTAATATGACAACCAGCGGCTACTGGCGTCAAGGTGAGTCAATGTTTATGTGCAAATAAAGCATGTCATGTTTATAAATCTGTAACAGTACGTTCACTACTGAAGGGATTCACATTTTAGGGGTAAAAAAAATCAGTGCCTAATCTGTAATAAATAATAATCTGTAATAAATATTAGGTTTTTTTTTTTTGTATTGCAAATTATATTGTCTAAACAATTTGAATGAGTGGTTTAAATGGAAATGATAAGAATGTTTTAATATTTGGTTTGTCTCTTTTACGTTAATGGCACATACATTTATGTAAAGGATCTTGTTCTCGGGAATAATTTGAGATTATCTAAAGAGCATCTTGAGCTTCACTGAAACCAAGAACATCTGACTGCCTGTACAAATGAATTATATACAGACTATATACATAATTTTATATAACCTTCAAATATATATATATAATTTTATTCAGTATTGAGGGTTAAATGTTTTTTTTAATATATGTGGCATAATATATTTAATAAACAAAACATCATACACAAAAGTGAAACAGATGAAAAAAAGTTCTCACCCTTTTTCACCTTGTCTTGTGCGGCAGCTTCAGCGTGAAATGAAGTATACAGCAATCCCAATATCCATCACAATATCCATCACAAAATTCCAGCTGCAGACTTCTGGATAGATCCACACAAGTGAGTGAATTTGAGAGACAGGTGTGCCCTCAGTGTACGAACTGATGATTTCAGTGCATGATCACAAAGACAGAGAGAAAGAGAGAAAGGAAGAGAAGGACCTCTGGAATGAAGCCTCACAAGTCTGAGAGAATCAGTGCGTGACACAAATATCCCTCACTCTTTTAGAAACAGGGTGAAAAAAGACACTCCGGAATTTTAGGGGAAGAGTCCCAGGAAGGTTGAAATAATATGTAGTCCATGCCTCAAAGGATAAGAGAGACTCCTAAAAGAGACATACAAGGGACAGTGAGTCCTTACCCTGAGGCACTCCTAGAAGAAGAAACCGGTGCTGAGCATCCCTAAATCAGCTTTCTGTCCCTTGCACGAACGCATTCATGGTCCTCTTCCATCTTCCTCACGTCTCAGGGCTTGTGAACAGTGTTAATCTCTCGCCGTTGTGCTCTGATCTGCAGCTGAAAGGTACAGAATAAGCGAGGCACCTCCCCCACCTCTGCTAATCCGGCCCACTCTGTGACAGCCCCTTTTTGCTGCAACCAATCAGAGCGAAGGCTCCGCCTCCAGGTCTGCCTCCATCCTCTTCCCCCTCTCTCATGCACTAACACTGACACATTATACACTGGATACTCTATTACACTGGACAGACTGATGCAATAAAACTCCAAAGTCTGGATCTGAAAATGTACAGATGGGGGTTCAGCAAATACTCCACTAAATGTTCAAATATAATTTGTGTTGATGCGAGTCATTTGTTTTCAATAAGAGTTTATTTCTGAAGACATGAGGGACACTGACTGTTGGCTATATGCAACAAAATGCAACAAAATTTGAAGGAAAAAATACAAATGATTTCAAGTGTCTCGACAGATTCTCTAAGACAGCAATTAGATTGTAGATATTTGTTTTGCTACTCACTTGTGTGAAAAAGTCACGCGTCTCCTCTTGAGCATCAGAGACCTTAACAAACTGCTTAGATTTGCCATGATACCAAAGTATTCAATTAAAAGTCACAGATCTCAATCTGAACATTTATCAAATAATCTGAACTGCTATCAGTGTTCATTTTATAGCTCTATACTCTTACTGTATGTCTATAATTTACTCTTTTTAGTTTTCACAATGAAATAAAAGTTGATATATATAAAATAATACAATAACTAAGAACTTCATTAGGTCTTCTGAGCTATTAATGAGCAACCTCTGAGCCTCAAAATTAGCCTAAGTTTAACTTCATGTAAATGTGCTGAATTAAAATGACAAAGCGGAGCTCACATTATCTTGCTCACTGTATGGTTGGATACTGCTAAGTGTACAGTTAGGAACTCTCCTTTTCCACAACTCTAATTTAAGATAGGGTATTAAACATTAGAGGGTCACAATGATTTATTGGTGAAGAGAAATGAATCGCTTGATACAGTACAGTTGTTTTATTGTCATTTCCAATTCAGCTGTAATTTCTCAAATTCTGCAAAAAAGCGTGAAAATATTATTTAATTGTGTATTTAGAATGCATAAAATGCAAATGATTGTGTCCTTTTATTACAAAAATAAAAATAAAATAAAAATAATTTGCATCAATGTCATTTTAACCAAAGAATGCTGTAAAACAGAGTATATCATTTGAGATGTGTTGGAAAAGACAAAAACTGCTGAACATTAGTAGATAAATAGTAGATAAATTATATAAACTAGTGAGAGTGTGAAAAGTGTGTTTAAAGAGAGTTTCACAATGCCCATAGTTGGAAAAAAAACTCAAATTGAATATAAATTTATTAAAATATAAATTACACAAATTGTTTTCTTAAAGGGCATTTACACTGACACTGACATGCAGTCAAAGCAACCAAAACTCATTTAGTTTCAGTGAGAGTCTGAGATGCCGGTTGGCAATGCAACTAAAAGTTGAGCAAAGTTCAGTTTTATGTAAACACAGAGTGGCACAATATGGCATATACAAACGGGAATGCAGACAGCGTAACAGCTGTATTGACCTCATGGAAACTGAACTCAAGGAAGAACTCCTACTGCAACTAACAGTAAGCTACTTGGCGACCTCCAGCTGTCAGTGTGAACGCATGCAAGTTCACACTTTTTAGATGCATCTCACTTAGTACAGGTGTTAGCAGACATACAAATTGTTTTCACAATGGGCATTCATACTGACAGCGATTTGCCGTGACAAAGAAACCAAAGGTCAGTCAAGTTCAACGAGAGTTAGGAATTTAAGATGACATGACTGATGGCAACAGTTGGCGATTCAACAAAGTTGAACAAAGTTCAACTGTATGTAAATGCTCAGCAACGTGTTGCGATGACTACCAATGCAGAAAAGTGGAGCAAAACTAGCGACTCATGATATAAATGAATACATCAGTCAAGCAAGAATGCCTACTAGTGACCAACAGTGGGTGGCCTCCAGCGATTCATTCGCTGTCATTTTGAACATATGGTCACACAACACAATTTTAGTTGCATATATCTCATTACTGTTATGAAGTTTCCTTATCCGCAGCACTAATCTAAGGTTAGCGGTAGACATGGAAGTGTGACAGTGATTTATATGGGTGACACAAATTGTTTCACAATGGGCGTTCATACTGACAGTGATTTACGTGACAAAGCAACCAAAAGTTATTGAAGTTCAACGAGAGTTGGCAATTTAAGATGACATGACTGACAGCAACAGTTGGTGATGCGACAAATTTGTTCAACTTTATGTAAATGCACAGCAATGTGATGCGATGACTACCAATGCAGAAAGTCGAGCAGAACAAGCGCCTGATGATACAAATGGATACAGTCGAGCAAGAATGCCTTCTAGTGACCAACAATAGGCGGCCTCCAGCGATTCAGTCACTGTCATTATCAACGTATGGTCACACTTTTAGTAGCATATGTCTCAGTACAGTTTGGAAGTTTCCTTATCCGCAGCGCTAATCCAAGGTGAGCGGTAGACATGGGAGGGTGA
Organism: Abramis brama; assembly: GCF_963993115.1. Classification (NCBI taxonomy): domain Eukaryota; kingdom Metazoa; phylum Chordata; class Actinopteri; order Cypriniformes; family Leuciscidae; genus Abramis; species Abramis brama. The sequence goes on from NC_139971.1 coordinate 5,884,101, forward strand.
CGGTGATTTCTTGCCCATATGGGCCTGTCAGGACTGCATCTGGAGGATAGGAGCTTGGCAGTGCTTTTGAGCGCGAGTGTGTTTGCACGCATGCTCAGAGCATCAGTAAATTAAGAGTTTCTCAGCGAGTCCAGTTGATGGTCAGAGGTCATCCCCTCTCTCCAGTCTGTTGCCCGAGTCCTCTTTGCAGTTTTCCGTGCTCTTTTTCACCCAGCGGACAGAAGGCATTATTTTCAGCCGGGCGTCACAGACATGCACCATCACACCAAAGCACTTCATGCTCCAGAAATCGTAGAGTTGCACAAGAGCACCAGGAGCTCTGGCCAAATACAGACAACACAACCCCCCATGAAGCACCTGCCTCACTCATGCGGGGAGCTCTGGCGGAGCTGTGAAAGTGGTCAGTTTGTTGACAGCTGTTTGTCGAGATGGGAGGTATTGATTATATCTTGGGGGTGGTGTGAGGTTGTCTCTGTCTCTCTCAGGACTATCCACCTCCATCCTTCTTTATTCCATCTCTCTCTCTTTGTGCCTTACTGGACAAAGCGAACGCCTCTGGGGAGGATGCCTGCCAATGTCCAGACAAGTGCTGAATATTTGATGCGTCCCCAGTGGCATCGGGAGTCTGTTAATGGCTATCTTTAACATATGACCCCCTAGATCAAAGGCTGTGAACATACTCTATCAATAATGTACCACGGCTGACCAAAATTAACACACAAAGACACAAATTAGAATTGAAAATGGAATGACAGAATAGACCTTTGTGGTTAGATATTCAGTGTCATATCATTGTCAGCGCTTTGCAAAAAAGTCATAAATATCATATATTTTCCAAACTGCTTGTCCTATGTAGGGTCACGGGGATGCTGAAGATTATCCCAACATCAGTCACTCACACCTTCAGGCAATTTAGTGTCTCTAATTGCTGCATGGATTGTAGGGGAAACTGGAGCACCCGGAGGAATCCCGACACCAACACAGGATCCTCTGCCGGGATTTGAATATGCCATAGGCAGCATGCTATTCATTCCTTTTTTTATAGGTGCATTCTGTCAGATAAATGACCTGTGTGTAAACAGGGACTGGATGGCGGCCAAGTTCAACTCAACTCAGACATGCTCAAAGCACAAACAGGAATGAAAGTTGGAACAACTGAAGTAGAAGATGCGCTAATGCTGCTTGTGGATCGAGTGGATCCCATGATGTAGAGCGGGAGAAGTTTCACACACACACACAGAGAGAGAGAGAGCAGGGAATCTAAAGCACACAAGACACACACAGTAGCATGTCGCATGGCTACACTTTGACATAAATGCGACTTGAACCATCTAATCACGAGCAGCCAGCAGACCTCAGAAAACAGCAATGACTCACGCCCACATGTCTGATTTCAGGCGAAACTTTCCATCTCCGTTTCTCTCTCCAGCAAGTCCATGTATGTGTGTGTTTGCAGTTTATTCATGCTCCCATTACCACCAACTGTGTTTTACTTTCACAGACCCGCAATACTTTTAAGAGTCAAAATATGGGAAACATGGAATGGTCCATCACACTGCCAGCTCAGCGGGATTCAGCCGCATGACATGGTTGTCCAACCCTGAACTCCGTCAAACTCTGTTTAATGAGGCCAGCAGGACTGGGGCATGAGCCGGGCCAGGAGGGCTCTTAAAAAGCCCTGCAATGCAGTGGAGGAAAGACTGGATACACAAGGACATCTCACTACCCAAGTGTTCAATTAGCATAGTGTAAGCGGTCCACACCTTAAGCACAGTGTGGGGTCCAACAAGGACACTTAAAGTGTACAACTTACTTTGCAAACAGCTCTGAAGTTTGCTAACCCATTGCGACACCGTCGAGGGAGTGTGTGCTGCCATCTTGAAGCACTTTTTTTAATTGTGACAATTTTGACACATCATTTAAGTGATACAATTTTTAAACCTCTTAAAAACCTTAATGCATCACCCAGCGTCTACTGTCCTCTGGAACATTGGCACAGGTCCGTCCGCCGCTTTAATTAAGCATTTCATTTCAGCATAATGCCACCTCAGTAGTTATAACATTGACAGCCACAAGGATTTGGCTGAGGAATAGAAGTTTGGTGAAGTGAGTTGGAGACGTTGGAGAAGCTTCTTGGCACGTGTAGATGGAGAGAAGTTTGTGTAGTTTTCTCGGCGTAGGCAGACGGGCAGAGGAGTATCTGATGTTGTGGAATGTCATGGCAGATGGAGGCAGATGGCCATTCATATTCCTGTATCTCATTACAGCTTCTCTGAGTTTCATATGATCAGTAAAAAAACTCCCTAACAGATGCATTAGACCTTCAGTGTGTGGCCCGTTCAGTCAGGGGACAGCTTTTACTGGGCTAGAGGGTCACTTTACACACACTCGGATGTAATAGATGTATCTGCCTTGCAAATTTGAGACGGTAAACTGCAGGGTGGCACAAATTTGACTGCTAATATGTCTTTGCTTCTGACTAAAATGCAGAGCTCAGGGTTCCCGAGGTCACGGAAAACCAAGAAAATAACTGAGAATTGTAAATGTGGGTTTACATAATTTAGTTTTTGTTTAAAAATATGTAATCAGCTAGATGTTGCTTTTTTGTAGTTCAAGCAATTGCAATGTCTGAATTGTGAGCAAATCATTCTCAGAATGGCTCTTTTTCAGTGAAAAGGTCAAACTGATTTGGAAATGTTTTTATTTATTTTTTAATGATTGGATTTCCAAGTTATGGAAACAAATAAAATCGTATAAGTCAGTTATATTGTATAATAAAATAATTCATTAAAACATGTTTGCAAGGCATTTGAATGTACAATTTGTGAGCAAATGGTCCTGAAAATTGATTTGTCATCCGTAAAATGTACAAACAGACGTTTAGATGCAATTTGATGAAATCAGACAGTCATGATGAACATGTACCATATTTTCAGAGTCCGGTTGTGGTTTTATAAGCGTTCGACCATAAAATACTTGGAATCACCTTTCCAGCTCAAAGGTCATCTCCTCTGTCATTACTGCAAATACCACAATAAAACTACACACTAACTTTACTTTCAACAAAATGAGAGTTACTATGAATGGACGACACATCCACACTGACCGCAGACGTTTAGCCGATAATAGAATAAGAGTTTATATTGGCAAACTGTCATCCCAACATGAAAGACGTTCCCAAGAAAAAGTCATTTTTTGGCCTGTCACAACCCTTCCACTCCATCATGCCGAACCCTCACAATAAAGCCTTTTGTCCAGTGCTATGCGCAAAACAATCTGTTGTCCTGGCATCTTTGACAAATAGAGAGTTACAGAGACCTGCAGGAAAAATATTGAGAAACAAAAAAGGCATAAGCTTTGATGTTTTATGAGAACTGTAGTAAGAAAATCAGAGAGTTGTTGTGCATTGTAGATGGCAACTTGTTTAAACCTTCCTAGCTGGCTGGTCTTAATTAGTTTAAGCTGGTCTTCCAGTCTCCCAGCCTTGCTAAGCTGGAGTTTAGCTGGTTTACTGGGGTGGCCAGCTGAACTCCAGCTAAAAAGTGCCTAAAACCAGCTTAGATTGGTTAAAAATGGTTTAGCTGGTCTCTCAGACTAGACAAGCTGGTATTCAGCTGGTTTTGCAAGTTGGTCAGCTGATCTCCTAGGCCGACCAGTGCCCAAAAAAGTAAAAAAATGACTTTCCACAAAGGAAACCATCTAAGACCAGTTTAGATTTGTTTTGGCTAGTTTAAGCTTTTTGTATGGGGCAATGAGGATTTGTTTCCCCCCTATTAAAGCTAATCAACAATGGCTGTAACAGTGAGGTGTCTCACTAGTAAAACTTAGAGTAAACTTGGCAAAGGTCTGCTTCTAAACTCTGTTGTTGGAAGCAGAATGTAATTGGACTCAAAGCTGGCCTCTCAAATAAATCAAGCCTTTATGGCCAATTTGAAGCCCAGAATTCAGCTATCTTCCGTTCACACACACACTTAAAGGAATCTATGATACACACGCAAAAGGATTCAGGAAAAGCGCAGCAGGTGGTGTTTGTCTGTTTTACATGGTAGAGAGCTGTTACAGACTTAAAGCAGAAGATTGAAAGCGAGTCCTGCTGTGCAGATTGACAAAAACGCACACATTTTCACACATGCACATTCAGGGCTACAAAGACAATGACATACGATGAATGAAGCTCTGTTTATAGTCTACAAAATCAGCTCAAGTGCTTTGTGCACCACCTGACATGACCCTTGTTGCAGGTTAATCTGATGCTGAGACATATTTTGGGAGATTTCATGAGTATAAGCAGGAAAGATAGCAGATCTTTAAGAAGTGTAGTTCACCAGGGTTACATTATGATCCCTTTATTATCCCTACCTTATATTATTAGCACACTCAATGTCTGGCCTCCCAACCCTTGTGAAAAAGAAGTGCACTTAGAGTAATTATATTGAATGTGCACAGTGCACGTGTGGTGAACTTGCAGATAATATAATATTAATGAAATAAAAGGCCACTAAAGTGTATTTAAAGAGAGTAGACTTTCATGACTATGTTTCTAAACCCTTTTTAAAAGTGCACTTTGTAATAATGTCAAAAGTTTACCTACATTTTTTAAATTATTGTTGTAATGATCTTTTGTCATGTTGTAAAGAAGTGCACTTATTTTGATGTGTTGACACATACTAAAGCACATTTTGTAACTAAATGAATCTGCATTTTTTTTTTTTTTTTATGAATCGGTCTAGAATGACTGGAACCTAGGCTGTATCTCGTAAATTACCCCACTAATAATGCCCAGAATGGTACCAAACTTCTACAGAAATACAAATAGGTTCTGTACTCATAAAACGAGGCATTCAAAATTCCTCTCACTCTTCTTTTCCTTTCCATCTTTCCTTCCCTATCGGTTCCTGTTTATCTCTCTTCCTGCTTTAATAGCTGCCTCTGCTCTCTTCATTTGTCTCTCTCTAATGGCTTTCTTGTTCCTGCGTAGTTCCTCCAGAACCGGAACAGCACCGCTGAGTCCGGACCAAAGGCTGAGTCCTTTCCTGAAACTCAAGAGGGATTATGAGCCCAGTTAATCAAAACCTTTCCACTCTTAAAGCACAGTGTGTGTGCTTGACAAAGCGTGCGCTAATCTGCCGCTTTCCTTTGTGTTTTCTTCCTCTGATCAAGAAGCCAATTACAGCTTTAAGGAAACGCAAACAAACAATCAGAGCTTCACAGAACACACCGTGCCGCCGTTTCTCACCCCCTTAACTAAATCAATCACCGGCTTCATGAGATTCCTGATTAGCAATTAGCATGAGCTGGAGGGGAGCTGTCGATACCTAAGTGAAGTGAAACGGTATTGATAGCATTAGAGACTGTGATTTCTTAGAATACAACAAAAGCACTATTGCTCTTTTATTGTGTACCGCCGCCATTAAACAAGAGTTTATTTATATTGACTTTTTCATAGGCTATAAATGTTTTGATGTTGTTGTTTTTTTCTGCAAGCACCTCGTTTTCAGTCAAATAACTTTATTGCAGATATAGGCTATTCCAGCATCCCACGTCAATCTATCTGAACTCTGTTGTTTTGTTCCTAATCTAGTGAACATCCATAAATGCTTGTCAGTACGTTCTTAAAAAAATAAAATTAAAAAAATTAAAAATAAAATACATTTAAAGTCCCACTCTCATGTTCAACTAGCTGCATTTAATATAAATTTAAACTATATTACATTTTTATTTAATTGTTAATAACATGCAATTAAGTGTCCAAAAACATTGCATTCAGTTCACACTTAAGTATTTTATTTTAATGTATATTATTTCTGTAATATGTACTTTTTAAAAGTATATACTAAAGTGTCCTTTTTCACAAGTGTATTCTATAAATGAACACTAGTTAATTTATTATGAACAATTAACAACAGTCTATATGTACAGCATATTAATGTTATGAAGGCAACATAATTACTTTTCCTACCTTTTGGGAAAGCTTTCAATCCCCATAACTGCTTAAAAGACTCCCTACCTAGGCGGCTCATTTAGTATAATGCCAAGTGAGGAAAAAGCACCACCACGCCATATTTAATCTGATCAACGTTTTATGCTGTTAATAGCACTATGAGAATGCAAATAGTGGAAGCAGATTCCCTCCTGCAGTGATGCCCAATCCACACGGTGCCTGATATGTAATTATATAATTACCATGTTTCATAATGAAGCTGATGAAAAAAATCATGCATGGCAATCACACAGGGAGCTTTCAACATCTGATTGCTCCTGCGTTCAGCTGTTTCACTGGCTGCGGAACTGGAGTGCTGGGTACAAGGAATAAATATGCAAGTTTAAGGTTTTTGGGGGGTTTTTGCCTTCAGATTCCAACATGATTCTTGAACCATCTTTGCCCAAAAGAAAATTGTTAGTTAAAGGGTGCCCTTTCAAATTCCCCATAGAATAATAACTTTAATTGTTGAGTTATTGACTTGCTACATAAATGACCATAGTGGAAAAACAGAGAGAAAATAGACATGGGATTGATCGATACATTTGTCAATGCAATTAAACATACACAAGCAATTTCACACCTCAACAGATCTGTGCTTTAAATTCTATACCTGCACAGTGGAATATGTTTGGTAAAACCAGCGAAGCAAAACATTGTTACCTGTCTATGCCAGGTTAACTCCATGCCCCTTTACAGTACTACAGTACTCGGTACTCTCCACAAGTACACCTTTTAAAGCATAATCTTCAATCACTTAATATTCAACAATATTATTAATCTGACTCTACTGATTGTGTTGGGAACTGAACTGAGCAGGGCTGCGTTTCCCGAAAGCATCGTTAGGCAACAGTGGTCGCAAGTTTTGTCGCTATCAGCTTAATTCAATGAGTCTGTGTTTTCCAAAGGCATTTTGGTTGCAGGATACAAGCATGTCACACAAGACAACATATACACACAATACAAAAAAAAAAAAAATCCTTTCTAAAAAGTATTTACCTTAAATTTAAGAACTTTACTTAAATAAATGAAGGTCTAAACCTATTTGTTTTACTAATAGGAGTTTCCGCAAGCAATATAATCTTTGCTGCCCCCTCTTACGCAAACCTACGGTATTTGGAGAAAAGGACTATTTGTTATCTAAGACAGTACCCAAATATTTGTACTGTTCAACACTCTCAATACCCACTCCATTAATACTTGTTTGCTTATACTGAATATATTTCCTCTTAGAGCTAAAATCAATAGTCATCTCCTTGGTTTTAAGAACATTAAGTTTTAAAAAAGCATTCTGACATCAAATATTAATATCATCAATCACAGGACAATGCGTTTAGTCCTCCTCACTATAGGCTAACAATTACAGAATCATCAGCAAATTGTATAATATGCCTATTTCTAAAACTACTCCTACAATCATTAGTGTACACGATAAATAATAAAGGAGGACACATCCTTGAGGTGACTCAGTAGATGACACCAACCATTCAGAAAAACAGTCATTTACTTGAAGTCTCTGTATTCTCTGCACAAGGAAATCTAAAATCCATCCTACAAGACTAAAATCCAACTTAAATTCATTAATGAGTTTCTCAACTAAAATATGTGGCTGAATGTTATTGAAAGCAGATGAAAAAATCAATAAAAAGTAATTTAGCAAATGTTTTCAACATCCAAATGCTGAAGTATTAAATGTAAGAGCGTTACTACTGCGTCCTTTAAACCTTGCTTAGCCCTATGTGTGCAAATTGAAGGGGATCTAGAAAACTAGAGTCTAAAATCTAGAGTCCTTAGGATAATTTCTCTCTTTACTAATTGTTCAAAACATTTCATAACTAAAGGTGTAAGCGCCACAGGTCTGAAGTGCTCTAATGTCTGTACATTATGCTTCTTTGGTACCAGAATCACTGTAGAATGCTTTTTGTTGTTGAAGGGACGGAGCAAATATTTCATTAAATATTGGTCCTAACTGCTCGGCACATTCCCTAAGTAATCAACCCCCTATATTATCAGGCCCAGGTGCCTTCCTGATTTTACACTGTTTAAAAAACACTGTTTACACTGTTATCACATCCCCCAAATTAAAAAAGACGCAATCATGCTCCCCGTTTACCCTACATTCATTTTTCAAACCCTCAATTTCCTGTTTATAATCGTAAGAATCAAATCTTAAAGGGGTGGTATAATTCCCTTTTCACAAGATGTAAAATAAGTCTCTGATGTCCCCAGGGTGTGTATATGAAGTTTTAGCTCAAAATACCCCACAGATATTTTATATAGCATGTTAAAATTGTCACTTTTTGAGGGTGAGAAAAAAAACGCACCGTTTTTGTGTCTGTCCCTTTAAATGCAAAAGAACTGCTGCTCCCGGCACAGAGGGCGGAGCTTCAACAGCTTGTGTCCCTTTACCTCACACAGACATGCACTGAAAATTTCAAAAAACGTCAGACAAAGATGGAGAGACACAAGAAGAATTGACAACATGTAGAATGCAACAGGACGTTTCTGAATGGTTAGTTGGTGAATTTAGGTAGCGTATCTTCTAGTAAATGATTAGCATATTCTGTCATGATAATCTATAAATCGTTCCCAGGGGCGGGGTTTATGTAAATTTTAGGGTTAGTGATGTCACTAACCCGGGAGGAATGTCGTGTAGTCTCTACCAGCCGTTTGTTGTAGTCCTTAAAAAGCTATTTCTTTAAAAGCAAATATCTCCCTTTGCTTTGAACTTTGAGCGTTGTAACTTTGCAGATGTTGTTTATGCTCAAACAGCAACATTACACACTAACTAAAGTTAGAAAAGTGAAATCATACTCAACCACCACTTTAAATAAAAATGATTAAAATCCTGTAACTGAATCCATTCAAACTAATTCTGTTATTTATTTTCCTACTATCCTGACCTGTTATTAAATGCATCCCCTCCCAGACAGAACCTAAATTCCCCATTCTCAAATTGAACTCAAGATCTTCCTTATAGATTGCTCTTTTTTGATTAGTGCGCATGTGCGTACGTGCTCTAGTTAGAACGAGCCTATGATTGAATCAGGAAATAAAGCAAAATAACTGAGAAAAATTAGAAATAGTCCTCAGATGCCATGTCCGTAATTTATAGCAAAACATCTAGCATTAATTCGATCTCAAACAGATTCATTAAAGTAGTTATTATTCCACCATGTGAGTGACATCATTAACCAACGTGGTTGAACGACCACTTTGCGACAATACGGTTTCGGGAAACAGTCGTGACTGGCTAGTTGATTTCTTCGGCGATGCGTCGTACTATGGTAGTGAAGCAGCGAGTTACGTCGTTGTACGGGAAAAGCACCCCTGGACGATGACATCATTTTTTGCTGAACTGCTTTATAGATTAAATGAACTAATTTAATAGTTGGTAATCTTTACAACGGAACTAACTTCAGCTGAACAACAGCTGAAATGCACCATTTTAGTGTTATCACTGCTTGAAACAATCTGTATTGCATAAAGCACTGTATAAATAAAGGTGACTTGACTTAGTGTCTGATCAATGTATTGATGGCTTAATTGTTCCCATGGGAAAGAGAATGTGGCCATTTTTTTTAACAACAGTGATGCTTCAGAAAAGCAAAAACCAAGCAGTTCAATCCTCTAGAAATCCAATAAATGTAATTTTTTAGAATATATTTTCAGTTCAACAGATGGTCATAGCTCAGGGTATTTGCTTTAATGTAACCTTGGCCTCACCTCTCTGATCATTCTCTCATCCAGTAACGTCTCTGTTTAACCAGCAAACGCTCCATCAGCTGCTCACGCACATGCGGTGCCATCCGTCCACGTCTCCAGCCCCCCAAATACTCAATTACCTTAATCCTCTTACTCGCAAAATAATCTACATCCTGCTTAACTTTGATGTCCCATTCTACATCTATGACTGCAGAGAAAATTTGATATTTCTGCAGGCTTTTTGTAATGCTATGGTTAGAATTTGTAGAAAATTAGAAAAATTATCTGAAAGGACAATCTCTGCATTCAGTGCAAACCTCCAGTTAAAGGAGTAGTTCAACTAAAAATGAAATTTCTGTCATCATTTACTCAACCTCATGTTATTCAAACCTGTATGCAAAACAATTTTGCAACTCCATTTTTGGGTGAATAAGCCCTGTATTTAAGGTGAAAGATTCCGTCTATGCCATGTGCAATGACACAGACTAAATCATACACAGAAGTTTAAGATTAAGAAAAAAACTTTCTCTTAAAAAAAGAGAACAGTGACAGTATGGGACAAAAGAAAGCCAGAATGAGTCTTATCACTGGAGTCCAAAGGGCATCTGCATTCTAGCTTTCTCTCAACCTCCCTTACTTTGTCCTCTCTGTCCTTCCTTCTGCTCCTGTTCCAATTCAAGGCACTCCTAAACCCTCTTCGGAAGCATCTCATCAAACCAAACCGACTCTCTTCAGTATGACATTAATTAACCCTGCTTAATTAACACCTTTGTTAGGAAGCCATGAACTTGACCCAGTCTTTCACAAAGCTCCAGTTCAAAGCAGAGAATGCCAGCCAACATTTGACCATTTCTCAGAAGAGCCGTGTTTATCTGCCAGAAGATTTGATGCTTTACAAGCTACTGTTAGTATTAAAGCCAATTTATGTTCTTCACCCAAGGGATGAAGACATTCCTGTATCGCTTTGACAGGTTTCATCCAAATGGCTGAATCCTCCACTGGGGACACTCACAGGACAATGAATAACGATTTTTAATTGTCTGTCTTGCTAACTGATAATGCAGCGAGTGATTTTTAAATGGTCTACTTGCTTGCCAATTTCAGAGGGAATGATTTCTTGCTGCCTGACTGCTCAGAAGAAAATATCAGAGGAATGAAAGTGAACAATACTTCAGAAACCTGGGTCAGAGGCTTGAGCACGAGAACGCAGAAAGGCACGCAAGGTCATTGACCGGAGCACGTATCCACCACAAGCTCCTCACGGGAAAATAGCTCCAGCTCACCTTTACATTCAAACTTTATAAATTCAATCGCTGAAAGTTTTTTCTCCTCTCAGATTGAATTTCGTCAAAGTGATTGTTTGTAATTTCGACTGCAAAATTTGTCAAAGTGACACAAAACTACCGATCAGAATTACGGCTAATGAAAAATGTTTATTTTAAAAGATGATAGTGCTTTTCATTGCAGTTAACTGTCACAGCTTAAAGACCAAGAAAGAATTTCAGTTTTGTGTTGACTTTGAGATCATCTATATTCTAGTGCAGTCCTAAACCAATGCAAAATAAACATTTCGCAATACTACAGGTAGTCTAAAGGCTATCTTTTGCAGCAGATCTATCTATAAATATTGATGATCTACAAATATTTGTTCAGAAAAATTATCTCTACACTCTTAAAAATAAAGGTTCTTTATTGCCATCTTCATTGCAAAACCTTTAACATCCATTCAAGGTTCATCACAAGGTTCTTTATATTGAAAGAAAAAAGGTTCTTAAGATTTTTTAAAAGTTCTTCTCGCAAAGACAAACAGTGGCTCTTTTAAGAACTGTTCACTGAAAGGATTTTTAAGGAACCAAAAATGGTTCGTAATTGGCAAAAAACATTTTGGAACCTTTATTTTTAAGATTGTAGAGCAAGAACATCCACCCTAAATTATTATACTACCGGTCTGAAACTATCAATAAAGATTAGAAAATCATCTCAATGGAAGTTGATCGGCTGGCGCATACATGAAATCTGCTATCTTCGTTTTTACGCCAGTCAACTGAGCCGTAAATGTCATGTGACTTACTCTAGAGCTGGAAAATGACACCCAGATGTCCTTTCATTTATTAGCATTTAGTTCTGGTATCATACAAGATTCAGTCCCCTGCTAAATCAGACTCCCTTGGGTCTCCAAAACAATCTCACTGTGATTTCACCAGCACGATCTCATCCCAAGGCGTCCTACCCCAGACCTAAACCTACCCATAACCGAACAAAGCTCTGTGCGTGTCATATTGACGCTAAAGGGTGCCATGTGCGTTAGATGTAGACGAAATGTCAAAAGCGTCAATATATGACGCCCTAGGATGAGAACGCGTTGGATTTCACCTGGTTTTGGTATACTATTGGGTTTATATAGTCTTATATACAGTATATCTTTAATTAAATGTCTTTTAAATTAAACACCATCATATTAGCTAGCCATTGACTAAATGATGCCCTTCGATATGCATTCCCTCAACTGTAATAGGATATCCTTTCTTTTTTTTTAAAAAGAAAAAAAAAGAAGTGCGCTTATTTGTTTTGAATGTGCACTTGTGTGTTTCAAATCTTAAAAGCACATTTTTTATTAAAAAAAACTGTACTTGCAGATAATATAGTATTATGAAAGTCACTTTAGTTTACTTAAAGTGAGTACACTTTCATAACTGTTTCTTAACTCACTTAAAACTGCAGTCCTTAGTTTTTCCTCTTTGTCGCCATCTCTGTTCGAAGTCTGCAATTGCAGTTATTCGAGGAATTATCAACTTTACGTGGGTTGTGCCTCGGCACGGCACAGCGCGGATGAATCCAATGTTTTGAGGAGAATGTACGGCTGTCAGTCACCGCTCTGGTGGTGTGGATAATGTTATTCGAAATCACAGATTCTACTTTTTGGAAGTATGACCAACATAAGAATTTTTTGCAAGTCTTTTGCATTTTACAACGGGTGAATCTCCAGTTGTCACTGGTGAATGTCGTTTGAACCTTTCTGGATCTGCCATCAAATTGATAAGTTTAATTATATCAAGTGCTGTGAGAAAAGGCTATAAATCTCCACCTCCAACATCCTCACACGCAATATAGCCTACTAGCCGAGACTCCTTCTTTATGTGTAGAGATGTGACGTAATGACGCAAAGACATGCTCGCATTTCCCGCGGAAATCCACCAGTCTCACTGGAATTAAAAACATTATTACAAGCTTACTGTTTTGAATCGAGCTAAGGCAAGCGGATAGTTTTGAACACTGGCTGGTTATGTACTTGCTAATTTTTAACCCAAAAAAGTTTTAAGTAAACTTTTTAAAAGTGCACTTTGTAATAATGTCAAATTAAAGGTTTTAATTTAAACTGCATTTAAAATTGTAATAAATTTAAACTTATTTTGTTTAGCCGACTAGCATACTAAAGCACATGTAAAGCACTTGATAATAATTTAACTGTAGTGTGTTATTAGAAATTTCATCTAAAGTTAATATATTTTAAATCTACTAAATTGCACCTTCATTCCAAATGTTAAATTACATACATATTTTTAAATATGACATACATGTTTTAAAAGAAATGACATATACAATATATTTTAGTTTACCATAAATACTTTAAGCACATTTCTTAGACAACAGAAGTATTTCAATTTGGTGTATTTCATATAGATTTAAACTATAAAACATTTACATGTATTGTAAATAACATGCAATTATGTGTCCAAAAACATCACATTCAGTTCAAACTGTATTCTATTAAAGTATATTATTTACGTAATACTCTTTTTAAAAGTATGCTAAAGTGTAGCCTACTTCTTTTCACAAGTGTATTGCCATGGAAAAGAAAACTGCAATCGCAAATCATTAACATTGTGAACCTGGAAAGGTATACATCACAAACCTTTCTTTATCAGATTGGTAGACACAAATAACTACATGCCACAGTTTGAACTTGGATTATTCTTGCAAATTTGGAAAACAAGTGTATAAATTGCTGAAGTGAACCTTCTCTTTGATTGGAGGGATTTATGTATGTATGATCATCCTCGCACTGCAGAAGAAGCCACAAGCTGAAAATATAGTTGCGAGGAGATACTTTTCAAAAGAAATATAACAGATTGAAAAAATATCTGTGCCTTTAACAGTATTTGATTATCCAGCAGCTTGACTCATCTCTGTTATGGTATGTTTCCTTAAAGCTATATCTTTTATGTCTTACTGAGACTCTTGCACTCCTTACTCTCTGATTTGATTGAAGAAAGAGAAGCTTCTGCATGTCAGGATCTCAAAACCAGACAAGCAGGGCTTCAAATGACACCTCAGATACTTTTGCTTTTAAATGCATGTTTTAATCTGATCCAGATGGCCTATTGGAGGTTTAATAAAATAGATATTCTGTTTGAGAATGACTTTATACAGAACAGATCAAGAGCCATCATACAAAAGGATGGATGTAATGTACTTCAGCAAAATTGAATTTACCCTGAAGCATTTCTTTCTTTTACAGAAGTGCTTTGCCTGCTTTGTACAAATAAGTACTAAAAGTATATATGATGAAAATGATATAGGCTATTATACACTCACTGGCATCTTTGAGTACACCAGTTTAGCTGTGCATTAATGCAAATATCTAATCAGCTTATTACATAGCCGCAACTCAATGCATTAAGTCATGTAGACATGGTCAAGACGATCAGCTGAAGTTCAAACTGAGCATCAGAATGGGAAAGAAAGGTGATTTAAGTGACTCTGTCTGATTGTTGGGGCCAGACGGGTTGGTCTGAGTATTTTATAAACTGCTGATATACAGGGATTTTCACACACAACCATCTCTAGGGTTTACAGAGAATGGTCCGAAAAAGAGGAAATATCCAGTGAGCGGCAGTACGAAATGCCTTGTTGATGCCAGAGGTCAGAGGAGAATGGCCAGACTGGTTCAAGCTGATAGAAAGGCAACAGTAACTCAAATAACCACTAGTTACAACTGAGGTCTGCAGAAGAGCATCTCTGAACACACAACTCCTCCAACTTTGAAGCAGAAGAGCTAAAGCAGCAGAAGACACACCGGTGTCACTCCTGTCAGCTGACAACAGCAAACTGAGGATACAATTCACACGGACTCACCAAAACTGGACAATAGAAGATTTGAAAAATGCTGTGATGGTGTAGGCACACATTGGGCCACTTATTACCAATTGAGTAACGTTTAAACACCACAGCCTACCCGATTATTGTCCATCACTTTATGACCACAGTGTACCATCTTCTGATGGCTACTTCCAGCAGGATAACGCGCCATATCACAAAGCTCAAATCATTTCAAACTGGTTTCTTGAACTGTTGAACATGACAACTAGTTCACTAAATTCAAATGGCCTCCACAGTCACCAGATCTCGATCCAATAGAGCTCCTTTAGGACGTGCTGGAGGAGATTTGCATCATTGATGTGCAGCCGACAACTCTGCAGCAACTGTGTGATGCTATCAAGTCAAAATGGACCAAACTCTCTGAGGAACGTTTCCAGCACCTTGTTGAATCTATGAAGGCAGTTCTGGTGTTCAAGAAAAATTTCCAGATTTCCTAAAAGCTTGCGTGCAAACCCTGTTTTGGCGTTAAAAAACTACTGTCAGGATTACTAAAGACACGCAGTGAGAAAAGGCGTGGACACGAGGAGTTATTTTTGCATCTGACCTTATTGCATATGCATTTGTAGTAGTTTCCCTGTCAGACCGCTAAATTTATGAGTGGAGAATATTTAAATGAACCATGCAATGTGATTTACTAAGTCTTGCGGTGTTCATCATTTAAAGGAATAGTTCACTTAAAAATGAAAATTCTGTCATCATTAATTCACCCTCAAGTTGTTTCAAACCTGTATGAATTTCTTTCTTCTGCTGAACACAAAATAAGATATTCTGAAGAATGTCAGAAACCAAACACTTCCATAGTATTTATTTTCCTACAACGGAAGAATTTTAATTTTTAAGTGAACTATTCCTTTAACACTCAAAAAAGCATGTCTTAACCCCTTTTGTTCCTGACATGACATGAATATGTGCATTGTCAGTAGATTTCCACTCCCATTGGCGCTTTTATTAGATTGTGACCGCATGCTAATTTGCTCTGTTTAGTAAATGTGGCCCTTAATGTCTTAAAAGGAATATATAGATAAATATAATGGACAATAAGACAAAAAATACTGACCAAGAAAAAGATTTTTGCAGTGTTGATGTGTCTGTTTATTTGCATGCATTGTCTTCATTGTTTTCACCAAAGGAATGATGCAAACTGCAGCACATTTCAAACTTCCCGTAAAATCTGTGCATAATGGAATTTGCATGGCATAATGTCTAAGTGTCCGAATGTGAAGGATTCAGCAGACTATGTGATCTAGCATGCTTTCCTTTCTGGGACCGTATCACTCCACGATTGCGCTTGTGGACGCAGCAAGAAAGGTTTTTGTGCAAAAGTACCACAGCTGTGTCCACCCTGAGTAGATCGGAGGGAGGAGATGGACGCTCGGTGTGGCTAAACATGGATGAATGCATGAATGCAGTGGTAACAAGAGAAAGTGCTGACAGTGGAAAATACAATAAAGCCTGAGTGCTCTATTACACTGCTTGTTAAGTCCAGTAATGTTTCCCTGGAGGAAAAGAGGTAAATGAGGAGAGCTTGTCCTTCTTTTTCCCTCCATCTATTCTATAGTCAGCATCCTGAGCCCGGAAAAGAACAGGTAATCAATCGGGCCAGAAAGCAGGAAGTGAGAAGCTAAGGCAAAAAAAAAGTCATAATCCATAGTGGGTGTGTAAGCAGATGACTTGAATTGCAAAAAGCAGCTTTAAAATAAATAACTATTATTCATGAACATGAACAAGTGAAAATAAAGCTTTCCATTTTTTTAAGTCATTAGTTAAACCAGCGTTTCAGTTTGACAAAATAAGCACTTTACAGTATCAAAAATTATTTTCTTAACCATTGTGTTTTTCAGTAATAATATCTCAAATTCTTAAAACAACCAGAAATGCAAGACTGCATAAGATATTAAGACTTTTAATTTAGTTTATTTTCCTCATCTATTTGGCATTTAGTTTTTTGATGAGGTTTTTTTAATCTATATGAAACTAATTTAGTGAGGTTTATGCTTTTAAAAAAAACCTTTTTGCCAATGTGTTAGAAAAATCATTTTAATTCAAGATAAATTATCATAAAACAAATCTTAATACTGAATGCAGCTTTACTTATCTTGCTTTAAAGATATTTTGCTAGAAAAAAATATATTGATAAACATTTTATTGCAGTGTAAAAATCAAAGATATATTTTAAAATCTATATATAAGATATATATATAAAATCAAAGATATGAAAATCTATATTAATTAATTATTAAAAAAGACACTGACTGTACAAAAACATTTGAATGACAATAACACTTTGGTTAAGAACTGAGAATATTAAAAGGCAGCCTGGGCCTTTGGGTTTTACATTTTAATAAAACACCACAAACTGGCTTTTTGCAGTAGAAAATTTCAGCATTATTGTAAAAGGAAGCAACAAATGAGAAACAGTAATTTGTAAGGCTTAAAGCCTACCTCTCGAAACACAAGCAATTATTAGGAGAGCGGAGAGCCTGTTCTTTTAATCTGTTAGTCTCCTCCCTAGGAAAGGATAGAGAGATGGAACAGAATGACTTACGGTTGAACAGATGTAATCAAGTTAGAGTAATTGACTGAGAGATTGCTCTACAAGAACTGCTGATGAAAACATGAGGCAAGAATGTTGGAATATGTGCAAAGAGACGGAAATTGAAGCGGATTTGGCCGTTGTAAAAGTCTGTCGCAGCTGCAGCTCTAATCCGTGGACGGTGAGCAGAAATCATACAATAGAGGACAAACCTCATGTTCTGATGAGTTTAAAGAGGAACTGCTCAATACCGTTCAATCTTCATTCACATCCCACATATGTTTCCATTAGGGCACAGTCATTTAAAATATCATCTCTTATCATCTGAGGCTGTTGTGTAGGGCATCCCAACATGATTTCTCAATTAAATCCCAGTGGTTTCAATTATTTACTTTAACTGAGTTTAAGTACTTAAATCAAAAATCATTTACTCACACTCACGTCGTTCCAAACCTGGGCTGCGTTTCCCGAAAGCATCGTTGGCCAACTATGGTCTCACGTTCCGTCATTACCATCACAGTTCAGCGATTTGGCGTTTCCATAACCATAGTTCCAACTAACATTCGCAAACAGCATCGCAAACTTACATGGTTGAAACTACAGCTTTCGAGCTGTGGTTAGAAGCATAGTTTCTTGTTAAATGACAACGGGACTTAAATAGATCATGCTCTTGGGCACAATAACATTCAGTTAATTCTATATCTTTCATTGTATTTGGTGAGTGAACTCAAGCACTCAGAGAAGGGTTCCTGAGTGCTTGGAACCTTTCACAAATCACAATAGTGAAGTTAAGCACTCGTGGAAGGGTTAACTGGCCAAAACTGCAGTGTAAAAGATTTCACAAATCAAAACACTGACGTTAAGAACTCAGGGAAGGGAAGAACGCCTATTTTGCACATTCTTGACTAGCGTACTTCCCAAAGGGGTTTATGAAAAAAAAAAACACACAAATCAAGCAGGTCAATATGACATTGGTTTCAGTCTTCTAAATTATGGTAAGTAATCAGCGAGTTACATCTTTGTATGGGAAACACACCCCTGTATGGCGTTCTTTCTTCTGTGAAACACCAAAAAAAAAGATTGAGTGTTTTTTTTGTCCATACAATGCAAGTCAATAACTATATTTCCATCCACCTATACTTTTACAAAGTTACTAAGTTTACTACGGCTGCCTCAATGGAAATGTATAACTGTTCCAAAAAAGTATTGTCCGGACCTCCGCTGGGAAGGAAATATAGAGACCGGACCTCTTGGAACTTTAATTGAATACCCCGGTTATAGGCTAAAAATAAAAATTAATATATACAGTGGCTTCTCCTACTGGATTAAACTTCCATTTTTCTTAGTGATATTTATAGCCAGTAAATTAAATGGTGCTTTATTTGCAAAAGTTTTATGCAATATTCCAATTTTGCACATACGGTAAAATTGCTTCTTTGGATGGAAACATAGCACTTTATTTATTTTACACTCCTGTTCCCCCTATACATACAATGTACTTATAACATTAATTACAATAACTGGGTAATAACTAGGTACTACTCCTAAACCTAACCTTAACCCATTTAGTTACCTTATATTACCCAGTATGTTCACGTACACGTACACATACAGTAAAATAAAGTGCAACCCAAAATTGTTCTTTAAAATATCTTCTTTTGGGTTCCATAGAAGAAAGAAAATCATACAGGTTTGGAACTATGACAGAATGTCCATTTTGGGGTGACCTATTCCTTGTGCAATGTGTATTATTTTATTTTTGTTGCTTATTAATTTTTAAGTTATGCATTATTCGATGAACTATACATTTGAACCTGTTGTGCCCCTGAAACATGAGACGCCGCATTGTTATTTCATCAATTTAGTCCCAGGTTTCTCTTTATTTTCATCTTTCATTATTAATCTACACAGTCATAATGTCTTGTTTTGCCAACTGTGCACGAGAATAATCATTCAGCCATAACAGATTTTGAGTCAAGTGTAAACACAACATTAAAAAGTAAAACATATTTTCCTGGTATTTATACTGCTTGGGTGAAGATGTTCTGGATAGGAAACTAACTGAAAAAAATGATTCGTTGAATTTAATAAAAAAAATTATGGTAAGTGGTTGCACACAATTGATTTTAGCTACATTTAAACAAATGCATTAAGTTGAACTTAATCAATTTTAGTTCAACTTAATGCATTTGTTTAAATGTAGCTAAAATCAATTGTGTGCAACCACTTACCATAATTTTTTTTATTCAATTCAACAAATAATTTTTTTTAGTGTACTTACAACTTACCATGCATTTACACATAACTAGACTGAAGTGAACAAACAACTTCTCACAGGAAAAAAACCCAAAAGCATTCTTGGACACACATTATACTCCATCTACACTGCCAACCTCCACATTGGAAATGTGTAAAAACATATCACCTGGGCGATAGACTGATTCCTCTATAGCGAGGAGAGGAAGTTAATAGAAATGCATGAGAAGGTCAACTCCATCACCTCTTATAGATCAGATAGTGTCCACAGCACAGCAACAGAGGAATAAAAGGAATGAGTCAGCTTGTAACTCCAGGACTGCCAGTCCCGCTGTGAGTTTTCCATTTGAGAGAGTGTTTTTACCTGCAAACACATAAGCAAGTTGTCACTTAGCAACCTAAAACTTGCCAACTGAAAATATCTTTCTTATTTCACAAGGCTGAGGGGAATGTGCTTGGTTTACCAGGGACGGATTTAATACCAGTTGTGCTCTTTAGTCCTCTCATCAGTGGCAAGTGCTCATTGGTCAATAAATGTGTAAGTGTATATGCACACATGACTACCTGCTGACATCTGACCTACTTAAACTACATCAATGTGCCTAAGTTCTCTTGGGACT
This sequence comes from Abramis brama, assembly GCF_963993115.1. Classification (NCBI taxonomy): domain Eukaryota; kingdom Metazoa; phylum Chordata; class Actinopteri; order Cypriniformes; family Leuciscidae; genus Abramis; species Abramis brama. Next base: position 5,904,355 of record NC_139971.1, read on the forward strand.
GGTTATTTCCCCTGTGTTTTCTAAACTCACAGCACTACTTGGCCTTATTGTACCGGCATCCTCCACCGCCTTGAGTCCTCTTGCATTTGCAGTTGTTGTGTAATAAATCATTTCTACTGTCTTGGAGAAGTATCCGTAGGAGGTGCACAGTGCATGGCTGCACACTGCCATCAAGCATAAATTTGCTGTCAGACAAACACTTTTAAAGGGACAGTTCACCCAAATGCACTTGCCCTCATCCAAACCTTATGCTGTCTTTAATGTTTCTTTTGTGGAACACAAAATGAGAATGTTTTTTACAAACCTTCACGCATCTGTGAAACTCAAAAAGAAAAAAAAAATTATTCCTGTGACACCAAGCTGAATTTTCAGCATCATTACTTCAGTCTTCAGTGTCACATGATTCTTCAGAAATCATTCTAATATGCTGATTTGCAGCTTGAGAAACATTTATGATTATCATCAATGTTGAAAATTGATATTTTTGTGGAAACCTTGATACTTTTTTTCAGGAATCATTGATAAATAGAAAAATGTAAAAAATGATTCCTCACACCTTGAATATATGTGATTGTCCGGATCTTAAAAACTTTGAATTTGGGGAAACCACTTGAAACATTTGTTGTGTTGAGCTATTTCAATTACTTGTGTTTGATTTGTTAATGCCAAACAGCTGAAAATCTGTAAAGTTTGTCAATAAACCTGATTTGGGGTTGAATAATTTAGATTACAACGAAATATATATATATATCTTTTTTTTTTTTTTTTTTGCTATTCTAAAAGAGGTCATCATAGAAGAGGTCAAGTCATATTCTTGCAATGATATCTCATTCATGTTTATGTGTCAAAAATGGTGCACAGATACACCAGGATTGACGTCCTTGATGTCATTTTTCATTGATTCTCCTTTTGAATTCCACAGACAAAATAACAGCTTATGGGAGAACTATTCCTTTAAACAAGTCCTCCTCTCAGAGTTAAAACTTTTTGGATCCATTTCTGAGCACTGAGATGTACTTTCAGATACTTTCTCCACTCCTGAGGCCAAATTCAAAGGGTTTCCTTGGGCGTAGCACTTCACTTTAATCGAAAGTGCTTTGTCTGCACTGCAGTTCTGCGGGGAGCGAGGAGGTCGTGCCCAACGGTCACTGAAGTGTACTAGCTGTGAGGAACTGCAGAAGGGAGTGTACAGGGTCAGATCAGTGAGAAGAAACAGTCCATTTGCTTGAGTGAGTCCTAACACAGAAAGTGAAGCGCTCATTCAGGTAGAAAACGACAGAGGAGAGTGGACGTCTCTTTTAACGACTTATTGCTACCCGTGCTTCTCTGCTCACTGATTGAATAATTCAGCGGAGGAAAAACCCCCAGGGGTATGAGGTGACGAAAAAGTGAAGCACTGTTGCTTTAAGAAATATCTGTGGCAAAAGCATTAAATTAAATTGATCCCAACACTTTCCCTCTATCATTAAATTGGGGACAGGAACAACAGCAGAGGGGGGGAATAATATCTGCTTGAGCGGCAAAATAGGGTTATGCTATCTCACTTAAATATGTGCAGCTGTGTGTGTGTGTGTGTGTGTGTGTGTGTGCGTGTGTGTGCGTGGACAGACACTTGATAGTCTGGTTGCACACAAATAATTCAGCATGAAATGACAGTAGAATGTCTGAAAATTAGTTTGTTTCTAGGGTCAGTGACGATTCTCCCAGCACTCCCTTCCCTTAAAGTATATCAGGCTGTATTTTTTAAAGCAAGAAAGTCAAATGGATGACTCAGACAACATTTGCTGAAGAAGCGCTTGAGAATACACATAATTTCTTAGGCCTGCTGAGTTAAAAGACGCTATTTAACCTGTCTCTCCGCAGCGGATGCCAGCCAAAGTGGGTTACATTACGTTTTTTTTCCTCCCATAGTTGATAACTCAGAGCTCTGACATGCCTCTCAAAGTTAAATTAGTGAACTGCTCTGAAAAACAAGATCAAATGCAGTCTGAAACAGTGAAAATGAATAATTGAGGAGCTGTGATGAAAATTTAGCAAATTCCTCATTGTGAGAAACTGCAATACGGTTTCATTTGGATGCAAATGTGATTATATACTTAAGTTTCTTGTGCATAAATCAGCAACGTCAATCAAACCAGTGGCAAGAAAGAAATATAACCGTAATTAAATATAAATGTGTGTCTTACTTTCTAAACTGTGGTTTATATTACTTTACTCGCATTTCAATCTATAAAGGTGTGTTAGGCCTGAATTCAAAAGTAAAACATCATTGCAGCTTGCATTCAGACACAAATCTATCACGAACCCTGACAGTCTACAGTCTCTCGTTATATATCTGATCTCAATCATGGATCTCGCTCCTCCTCGAAGATGCTTGCAGCGGCACTAACAGAGCATGAAATGTGACATGACAGTATGTCATTCCCTGAGACAGTCTGAGTATCGTTCACACATATAGAGGAAGAGATGGAGACGTTCAAATATACACATGGTGCATTCCTTGTGTGTCCATCAGAAAAGATCACAAACGATTTATCTTTAGTGTGGCAATGGTTTATCTAGGCAGCAATTAGATCAAATGGAAAGCAAATTATTTTAGCTGATGTCTCTAGAGTTTAGAGTTTTACAAGAGATCTCAGCAATGTGCTCACATTTGATACCAAAATCTGCAATCAAAAGTGAGCAAAAAAAAATACTTTTCTTTTCTTTTTTTGAACAAAATTAGACATAAATAATCTGAAAATTAATCAATATAAAAATTTAAAAAACCTGAAAAGAATAAAAACGATAAACCTGTAAAATACAATTAATATTTTAGTTATAGTATTATTATTTTTTAATTATAAAACAGATGAAAAGGTTGCAATCAACAGTAATCTGGTGAATATGTGCACACTGGGAATACATTTTTTTAGATATTCGAATACTAATGATGAAAATGTGTATTTAGTAGTAATTTTGTATTTTTTCTATTATTAATAAAAAATGTAATATTTTTTCATATTTTGTTTACTGTTTAACAATTGTGTCTAATAAATGATTAGTTAGAACTGCTAAACAAAGACATTAAACTCCTGTGCATCTGCGTTCAGACGCTAAGGTTCACAGTGCTGCCAAAATAATAGTCAGACTTAAGAAACTTATCAGCCACACAAAAAAATAAAAATAAAATAAAATCCTGGCTACTATATTAATCTTGCCGATATACAGGGGTTGCACAATGAAACTGAAACACCTGGTTTTAGACCACAGTAATTAATTAGTATGGTGTAGGGCCTCCTTTTGCGGCCAATATCACATATGTGATACTGGTAGAGGAAAACGCTCTCTGACTCACGCCTCCAAAATGTGGCTCAAACAGATTTAGATCTGGTGACTGTGCAGGCCATGGGAGATGTGCAACTTCACTTTCATGTTCATCAAACCATCCTATCACAAGTCTTTCTGTGTGTACTGGTGCATTATCATGCTGATACACGGCTCCACCTTCAGGGTGTTCAATGTTTGAACCATTAGGTGCGCATGGTCCTCCAGAATGGTTTGGTCGTCCTTGGCAGTGGCGCCCATCAAGCACAGTCTGTTTCTGGGAACGCAACAGTCTGAGTGTTAAGTTTCTTTGGCGTTTCTTTGACAGTGAAGGTGGACTCATCAGAGAGCAATTCATGTTTCACATTGTCCACAGCCCAAGATTCGCACTATAGGCATCAATAAAACTGACATTTGGCATTGGCAAGAGTGACCAAAGGTTTGGCTGTAGCAGCCCGGCCATGAATACTGACGCTGTGGAGCTCCTGACGAACAGTTTTGGTGGAAACAGGAGAGGCGAGGTGGGCATTTAATTCTGCAGTGAGTTGGGCAACTGTGGTTTTTTATTTTTTGGATACAATCCTTGTTAGTATCTGGACATCCCTTTCAGACAGCTTCGCCTTGCGTCGACAGCAATGAGAATAAATGAAGAGTCTTCTAAATCTCAAAAGTAAAAGACCCGGTGACACTTTGCAATAAGGTTCATTAGTTTACATTAGTTAATGTATTAACTAACATGAACTAACCATGAGCAATACATTTGTTACTGTATTTGTTCATCTTTGTGAACATTATAAAAATACACTCATTCATTATTTGTTAGTACACAGTGCATTACCTAATGTTAACAAGATTTTAATAATGTATTAGTAAATGTTGAAATTAACATTAACAAAGATTAATAAATGCTGTAAAAGTGCAGTTCATTATTCATTCATGCTAATTAATGTAGTTGACTAATGTTAACTAATGAACCTTATTGTAAAGTGTTACCAAAGGCCCTAGTAATCTCACACATCTCCATTTCAGAATAGACCTTAACTGTGTCTCAAACTGTGCTCAGGTTTGTCAAGACACCGAAATCTGCAATTAAAAGTCAGAGATACCAATAACTCAAATATGTCTCATCAAATTCTTCCAAGACCAAATGATCTGAGTTTTAATATTCATGGTTTTTATTTCTCCTAAGCGGAACTGAAAACTCCATTATTCATCTTGAGCAATGAAAGTGCAACCACTGCACTGAGCAACAAAGTTCTCCAGCGTGATCACATGAGTGTGTATAATTACATCCTGTAATTTAGCCCTCATTTCCTCCACTCAAAGCTCACTCTGGATGTCCTGTTCCATGTTTGCACGTGGCGAAACATATCACAATGTTTATGCAGCGGCTGACTCATAAGTGACATTTAGTTAGTTAGTTTTTCTCACAATAAGAACTGCAAGTGGATGTAAAAAAATTGCGACCAGGGGACAAATGAAGTCCGAACAGTCACCTTTCATGCTAGCAGACACTCGAGGACTAGTCGCTCCCTGATTGTGCGCAACACACTTAATGACAGCTCAAGAGTTCACTTTGATTGCAAATGGGAGACATTGTGACCCTCATCAGCACAATGTGCCACTTAGGATCAACAAGTCTACCGTGAGAGATTACAAACATCACCTTAAAACACAGAATTGGTCGGCTGCAGCCAAAACTAGCCTCTTCAGTTGATCATTCATACCTCGGGAGACTCTGAGGACAGAATAGAGCTATCAAGTGAAGTATCAACTTGGCTTCAGATGGTTCTCTTAAAAATTCCTTAGGAGAAATGTATTCCTTAGGATGAAATGACAATTGTTGGCATGCAAAAAGCATAAAGGAGCTATATAATAAATAGCTATTATATATATATAATAAATATTTATTATAATAAATAATAAATAAGCAATATCACGAGTAGCCGTGCGATATCGCTCTAAATCAATGGCTGTGAATGGCTACGAATTGAGCTCATACAACAGTTCGACGGCACAAGCGTGTAAATAAATAAGAAACAATAACGGAGTGCCTTGAAAAGTCCTCTTTTATGCGGAACTACTTCCTTCCGCCACAAATTCAAATCTCCAGTGTACAGTTTAACAGTTGAGTCCAAGCCTCCGTTAATCATTCTGAAACGTCACTTCTCTCTTGAGATTGAAATTATATCCATTATTATTATTATTGTTAATAATATGATTAGATTTTAACATAAATTTAGATTTTTGAAGTGGTTTTTGATCAAAATATTATACAATGCTAAAATAACAAAATAATAATTAGAAATAATAATAATTAAAAGATTATGTATTTCTTGAAGACATGACATCGTGGGAACTACCTTGGGCCCATGTAGGCAGCCTATATAGGACTGACTGTGTTTGCCCATGTCTGACCCATATGGTTTATCAAAGTGGGCCCCATATCTTTTTCCCATTCATAACCCATATAGAGATTACCTATGTGGGTACTATCTTGGGCCCACGTAGGCAGCCTATATGGGACTGATTGTGTCTGCCAATGTCTAACCCATTTGATAAACCCAAATGGGCCCCATTTGCGTTGCCCATTTTGAGCCCATGCATCCATCTATCCATCCATCCATCCATCCATCCACCTATCCATCCACCTATCCATCTATCTATCTATCCATCCATCCATCCATCCATCCATCCATCCATCCATCCATCCATCCATCCACCTATCCATCTATCCATCTATCCATCTATCTATATTTAACTTAAAATTTTAGCTCAGTTTTACTTTAGTTTTCATTTAATTTCAGTTAATAATTTTAGTGATTCCATTTAAACTTATTTCAGTTTATTGCCAAGGCAACATTTCTAATTTTCATTTAGTTTAAGTTGTTCAACTTTAGCTTTTTTTTTCAATTAAATTATTAGAAATGTTTTATATAGTTTTAAGGTACATTTACATGACAATGATGTGCTAAAAACGGAAAAGTTTTTCCGTTTGTTTTTCCCGTACAGACGGCAACGGTTTAGTTTCAGTTTGGTTTTCACTCTGTTTGCCTGTTTGTTAATTAGTTTCCATAGTTCCTAATTCCACGCACCTGTTCTGTTTCTCCTTTGATTATGTTCTCTGTGTATCTAAGCCCTGAGTTTCCCTAGTTCATTTGTCCGTTATTGTCAATGTTAATGTGGTTGAATTCTAGTTGCTAGATCCAAATCTCCTGCGATCTGGATTATAATAATAATAAATATTTTTATAATAAAGACTTTTTTTGTTGCTACTCCATTGTCGTTCGCTTCAATACAGCCTCATCTGTGACGATGAGATTTCATTTGTTGTTTTTCTTTTCTAAAAAAAAATGTAGCCTATAATAACATTTTTGATCAATTGCCTGTCTGGAAAAAAAAATTGTATTTGTCAAATGTTCAAGAACTGTGCTTGTAAATTTACTGTCGTTGCTTAAAATAAATGGGCATATGCTTTGCACAGTTGAATTGCCGGTACATAATGTTATGTCAAAAACGACCACAAAAGAAATTAGGTGTCCTCTTTCTTCAGTATGATTCCAAGTCTATAGTCTCAGCAAAACTTTCAAGAAATGCTGAATTATTTTGAGGATTAGATTAATATTTCTGTTGCGTTGTGTCATTTTGATTGACGTCTCCGACATCTCCGTTTTTTTTTGTGTTTTTTTTGTGGTGGGCTCTGAAAAAGACAACCAAGAATAGAGAAACACATAGCTGTCATCTTTAATGAGCATCACTGCCTGTGTGCCTGATGGATTTCAGGTAAGACACATGCAGTCTCACAATAAACGCTTTCAGAAGATTCAGTCAGACCTCAGTCTCATCTGAGGACAACCCGAAAACCGACGCCACCAAAATCAATTCCAAAATGAACAGCGTGAAAACATTATTAGCTCGCAGTATGATGATTTTCTTCATGTTTTATGATTGGCTTTCTTGTTGTGAAGTGAATGTAATCAATATTTAGTTTTATTCAGAGCATAATCCATTTATGTAAGAGACAAGCCTAATGACACAGTGTACTCTTGTCCTTCGTCTTCATAATACAAAGCCTCAGGGCCGAATGTGGTGTTCCCATGACAACCGTCGATGACATGGGGCCATTTTGTGTAAACAACATTATGAAGAGTGGACTGACTTCAAAGAAAGTCACAGTGAAACAGTATCAGTACAGACTGGAGAATAACTGTGATTACGGGAAGTTGCCTGCCATCTAAATGTAAGGTATACACACACATTTAGCCGTCATTCCATCTTACGTACTTGCAGATGCACGTTAGTGTAGAGAGCCTATGCTTTTTGGAAAAGCATTTTTTTTATTGTCTTTAACTCTTTAATTGTCACTGCATGTAAAGAGAAAGTAATATTTTATTGAACATTTTGTTTAATATTTCATTATTTACTGATAATATAATATAATATAATATAATATAATATAATATAATATAATATAATATAATATAATATAATATAATATAATATAATATAATATAATATAATATAATGCAGGTTCTGAAAAAATATATGGCCATTGTTAACTAAAAGTTTGTAAAATATTATAAAATATAAAATATAAAAAGTAAAATATTTCCTTCTAAAGCTACTTTTTGTAATGTTTATTTGATGCCTTTCTCCTTTAACACAATAATAACTTTTATAATCTTTTGGGGTAATTTCTCAGCCAAATTTGATGTGCCGACTAATTAATGTAATTAATTAGATTAAAAATGTTAATGACAGCCCTAATATATATATATATATATATATATATATATATAGTTTCAATATTTTTTCAATTAATAAAAAATTTAAGTGTAACTTAAAATAGATTCAGATGACAAAATATGCTCCACACTTTTACAAATTCCAGATTTATCTTGCATTTTTGTATCATATCATTCCCCTATAAGCCTTAATTGTGTTTTCATTTTGTTTCTGTATTGCTATGCGTGTCCCCAACATTCTACAACTTAAATGACATCAAATTGACTTTTGATATCAAGAAGATAAATATAGCTCAATTCCAAGACATAACACCAAAACAGTTTACCGTGCAATTTTAAGTGACAAAGTCCACCCGAATATGAAATTTCATGTGATATTGCTTTTCTCTGAAATTAGATGGGTCAAATTGAAGATCATAATCAGTCACAGCAGGCAGCAGATGATACTGTATTTTATGATACAGTTGACATTCCAGGAAAATTCCTTTGAAGTATTGCATTTCTGTTCTATATAATAGCCTATAAATGGCTTTTTCCACACAATATTCCTTATTTTCCACACTACATATTACATTATAACATTTCCCAGTTCTTAACTGAGCTGTGAATTATGAGTGAACAATGGATTGTTTACTCTGACCTACTATATGGCCAATACCAAGAGTAAACACAATTAAACTAAATAGCCTTTAAGAAAAGAGCAACACATTTGTGAGTCTCATTAAAGATAATGACATTCCAAGCTCAAACATGCCTCTGGCTATCGCTTTCTATAAAGATGTCAGACCAAAGCCACCTATGAACTGGTGCTGTGCGCTTTGACTCGTTTCCATAGTTACAGTCCATGAGGTCAAAGTTTAGAAGGTTAGCACGGTCCAGTATGCTGAAAGTACACCATTAATGAGGACAAACAGCATCTTACTTCATTGAGGGTAATTTAAAAGTCATGTTCAGATGTTCTTCTTATTTCTGCTACCTTTGATGTTTATTTTGCATATTGTATTGCAGTAAAATAAACAGTAAATAAATCCATCCAAAACAATTACTGGAGTACACAATTTCTGAGTGAAAAATTGTTTCAAAGTAAAAACTACACCAATTTTTTTTGTCAGTGTATTCATTTCCCCCATAGAAATGTATAGAAACTTGCGCCACAGAATAAAAAATAGAAGGTATTGTGACTTTTTATCTTACAATTCTGACTTCTTTCTCACAAATGTGTTTATCTCTTGCATTTCTGACTTTATAACTCGCAATTGCAAATTTATATCTCACGATTCTGAGAAAAAAAAAGACTTTTTCTTGCAATTGCGAGTTTGTATCCTGCAATTCTGACTTTATAGCTGGCAATCGTGCATTTAAATCTCACAATTCTAAGAAAAAAAGTCTTTATAAAACTTTATAACTCGCAAATGCTAGTTTATATATCACAATTGCGAGAAAAATTATGAGATAAAAAGTCGCAATTACCTTTTTAATTTTTTTTCATGGCAGAAACAAGCTTCCATAAACTGTAAAAAAATGATATGATCAATAAGTTATGACAACATATGTTGTTACACTACTTTAACCAAGCACTTTTTAACTTTTTTATAAGTTATACAAGATTCAACAAATTCAAAATTCAAAAAGTCAATTTGATGTCATTTAAGTTGAAATGACTTACACAGACAAGCTGATTGTACTTAAAAATTTAAAGTAGCAAAAAAAATTCCAGCACAGGCTCATTCGAAAAACTTACCTGTGGCAACATTTTTGTGAAATGCAAAATACGTTGCATCGTGCACATTTCGTGACAGGTTCAAAGTGAAATGACCAGTGAGTGGCGCTAAAAGCAAGTTTTTTTTTTTTTTTTCGGAACAGATGAACATGAATATGGCAATTTTTTATTAAAGTCGCAGTTTGTACGTATCAGTGCACCTACACTATACCCTGCCCTAAACCTACCCGATAGTGTTGACAAAAGCAAATGCGACATAAAAACGTAATCATGGCATTTTAGCTTGTTTTGCTCTTATATCGTGACTCATCTTTCACAGGATTCGTACCCGAGATTTTTAAGTCAGTAAAACCGAACATATGGAGCAGATATATTGTAAAATATATTAGTTTACAAATCATACACTATGGTAAAAAGTGTTCTGAGGTCATTACATAATTGTGAAAGGAGCCGTGTGAAAACAAGTCTTTATTAATTCACAATCTGCCGCTTTAATCATAATTGTGTGTGAAAACGATTAAAAGTGCTTGCTGTTTTACTGCCTCTAGTGTTTTGCGTTTTGCAAAAATGTTGCCACAGGAACATTTTTCCAATGAGCCCATGTTGTTGTTTTTCTCTTATTTCTAACTAGTGCAAAGTGCCCGTGCAAAATCAGTTTTTGTGTGTGTTTTTAGTAATTGTTGATTCTGTGTATCTGAATGCTCATTGTTACAATTACACAGCAAAAGTTCAGTGCCATTTTTATTTGTGCATGGTAGAAAGCAAATACTGATACTGACATAATGACATACAATAAATATGGAAAACTGAACTACATGATTGAGGGAGCAGGATACACAGTGAACTCCGAGAAAACGCTATGCTTGAGCAAACAGTTTGTGAATAGGCTACTACAAATGATGGCCATGAAAGAGACTGTGAACGCATTGAATAGGATATGTTTAGTTGGTGAATAGCATAGGCTACTATTACACAGTAGCGATAATGTTAAGTGCACCAGAATAAAATATAATATTCAGAAATAAACAGTGTAGCTGACTTACAGATTCAGTTAACATCCACAAATGAATAAGCGCAACGATTCAGGGAGCAGGCTACACAGTGAACTCCGAGAAAACGCTACTTAAGCTCCGCTGCTTTCTTCGACCCTCTCTGTCTCTGGTCCTGGGCTGTGCTCACTCAGTGTGCAGTGTGAGAGGGGGAGTGGCCAGCAGCTAGAGCAGCAAAAGCCGATGTGTGAATCTTTTACCGATATATTTAACAATATCTTTTGCATTTTTAATCCAAACAACGGCAAACTTGGCACTGCACTTACTCGTGCACGTAGCAAGACACCTGTCAAGTTTGAACGGTTCGAGAGATATGCGAATAACAGACACACACACACACACACACACACACACACACACAGACAGAAAGACGTTCCTGTAATTTATAGATAGATATAATATTCAGAAGAAAACAGTGTAGCTGACTTACAGATTCAGTTAACATCCACAAATGAATAAGCGCGTCGATTCAGGGAGCAGGCTACACAGTGAACTCCGAAAAAACGCTACGCTTGAGCAAACAGTTTGTGAATAGGCTACTACAAATGATGGTCGTGAATAAAATATAATATTCAGAAGTAAACAGTGTAGCTGACTTAATGTTTAGCTGACAGAGTGTTTATGTCAGAATGTTTATTTTTAAACCACAACCTTCTAAAGCTTCGTTTACTGATATATTTAACGATATCTTTTGCATTTCTAATCCAAACAACGTCAAACTTGGCACTGCACTTACTCGTGCCTGTAGCAAGACACCTGTCAAGTTTGAAATCCATCGGACTAACGACAGACAGACAAACAGACGTTTCTGTAATTTATAGATAGATGTGTAACTATAGTAATCAGGATTTGTTTCCGCCCAAGCTAAACCACACCCCCAGTCTATGACACTGTATCTGTGGCGGGTTGCCATGGCTCCTCTTTGACAGCAGGAACCCAGTTTTGATGTCACAGTATAAAATATATAGTAGACAAGCAATAAAACATTGTTTATTTGTGAAGGGATCCAATCTCTCCCAGCTGAAATGATATTGCAAACACACGCTCTACATCACATTCACAGAATGGCCACAGACAGACTGGAGAGTTCCCCTACTGTCACATATCTGACAGTGAACACAACAACTTTATAAGGTCTTGGCAGTTTGATGCATAAAGTAGTCCTATTCAAATTATAGCAGATCTAACAGATTTACTTTCACCGCACAACCTGACCTTTTGAATAACCATAGCAACTCTCAGCTTCTATACAACCCTATGTAGGTGGTCTTCAATTACTGCTATGGTAGTTCCCTGTGGTCGGTCTGTTTTTAACCCTGTGACTGGGATGTGCTCAGAGGAGCTGACATGGCATGTGTCAGGGAATTTCTCTTCACACTTGTGCAGTCAGGTCTGCACGCCTCTGACCCTTAACTCAGCTCCGTACGCTGGGTGACACGAGGTCCACCGGTGAAAGTGTGAAACCCATAAATCCATCTGTCAAGACTTGCTCAGACACCTGAGGCTCCAGGGAGTGAAACTCTGGATGGTCATTTATATAAGCTGGTACTATTTCTTGACAAAAATAGATCCTTGCTGCCATATTTTTAATATATTCTGTCATGACACATTGCAAGTGTTGCTCGCGTGCAGTCATTTTTAATAGCAGTTAAATGTGGCTTAGCATGCCCATCAAAAGCTACAATATTTTGGAAAAAAGACTTTTATGCTCATCAAGACTGTATTTGATTACAAATTTTATTAAACATACTGTAAAAACAATGATATTGTCACATATTATTACAATTTCAAATAAATATTTTCTATATTTGAATATATTTAGTAATGTAATTTATTCCTGTGACCAAAGCTGAATTTTCAGCATCATTACTCCAGTCTTCAGTGTCACATGATCTTTCATAAATCATTCTAATATGCTGATTTGCAGCTCAAGAAACATTTCTCATTATCATCAAAATCAAAAACAGTTGTGCTGCTTCATATTTTTGTGAAAAGCATGATGCATTTTTTTCTGGATTCTCTGATGAATTGAAAGGTCAAAAGTACAGCAACTAAATTAGAAATAGGTTGGAGCATAAACTTCACTTTTGATCAATAAAAAATAATAAAATCTTCCTAACCTAAACTTTTGAACAGTATATACTGCATATAAATATAAATAAATTATGTAATATATTACATTATTTATTAATGAATAAATAAATAAAATATATATATAAATGAATATAATCAATTAATTATATAATTATTATATAATTATAATATATTATTAATACACAATTAATATCCAGGAAAGTCCTTGGATACAGACATGCAATTAGACAGTGTGTCGTAACATTTCTGTGTCCATAATCGTATTTCTTGCATATTGTAATCTGTATTTTTTTTTACAGTTCTGCGCTTGGTCAGATATTTTTATTAATACATTTCACTTTTCAGAGTTTGAGAAGCATATGCTTTAGGAGCAACATTGCAAGCAACAACAACAACAAAAAATAATAATAAATATATATATCCAGTCCATATATATTTGGACACAGGCACAATTTAAATTTTTTACCAAGAGTTTTTTTTACCAGGTTTTTACCAAAACATATTCAAGCTACAGTTATATAATGAATATGGACTGAACGTGCACACTCTCAGGTTTAATTTGAGGGTATTTACATCCAAATTGAAAGAAGGGTTTAGGAATTACAGCTCTTGATAGTAGCTACCCCCCAATTAAGCAGGTAAAAGGTCTGGAGTTCATTCTAAGTGCGGTATTTGCATTTTGAATCTATTGCTGTGAACCTTCATCATGCGTTCAAAGGAGCTCTCCATGCAAGTCAAACAGGCCATCATTAGGCTTCAAAAACAAAGCAAATCCATCCGAGAGACAGCAGGAACATTAGGAGTGGCCAAATCAACAGTTTGGTACATTCTGAGAAAAAATAATAATGCATTGGTGAGCTCAGCAACATATAAAGGCCTGGACGTCCTGAAGACAACAGTGGTAGATGATCGCAGGATCCTCTCCATGGTAAAGAAAACCCCATTCACAACATCCAGCCAAGTGAAGGAGACTCTCCAGGAGGTGTCAAAGTCTACAATCAAGAGAAGACTTCACGAGAGCAAATACAGAGGGTTCACCACAAGGTGCAAACCATTCATGAGCATCAAGAATAGAAAGGCCAGATTAGACTTTGCCAAAAAACAAAAAAAAAACATCTAAAAAAGCCTGAAAAAAGCATTCTTTGGACAGGTGAAACTAAGATCAACCGTACCAAAATGACGGGAAGAAAAAAGTATGGAGAAGGCTTGGAACAGCTCATGATCCAAAGCATACTTCGTCATCTGTAAAACATGCTGGAGGCAGTGTGATGGCATGGGCATTCATGGCTTCCAGTGGCACTGCATCACTGGTGTTTATTGATGATGTGACAGAAGACAGAAGCAGCCGGATGGATTCTGAGGAATATACCGTCTGCCCAGATTAAGCCGAATGCAGCAAAGTTGATTGGACGGCGCTTCACAGTGCAGATGGACAATGATCCAAAACACTGCAAAAGCAACCCAGGAGTTTTCCAAGGAAAAGAAGTGGATTATTCTGCAATGGCCGAGTCAATCACCTGATCTCAACCTCGATCGAGCATGCATTTCACTTGCTGAAGGGCAGAAAGACCCACGAACAAACAACAACTGAAGACAGCTGCAGTTAAGGCCTGGCAAAGCATCACAAAGCAGGAAACCCAGTCTTTGGTGACATCCATGGGTTCCATAATTCAGGCAGTCATTGCCTGCAAAGGATTCTCAACAAAATATTAAAAATGAACATTTTATTTATGATTATATTAATTTTTCCAATTACATTTGAGCCCCTGAAAATGGGGGGACTGTGCATAAAAATGGTTGCAGTTCTTAAAACGTTTACTTGATATTTTTGTTCAACCCCTTGAATTAAAGCTGAAAGTCTGCACTTCAAATTCATCTCGATTGTTTCATTTTAATTTTATTCTGGTGGCATACAGAGCCAGAAGTATGAAAATTGTGCCTGTGTCCAAATATATATGGACCTAACTGTATATGCAATTTTGCCAGGACATCTGGGCTCCCCCACTTGATAAGCACCAGCCATCACTGGCGTGACTACAGTTAACCATTTCTGAATGTGCCAGGCCATGCATAAATCAATAAGTAAATAAAATATGAGATTAAGAAATCATTTCGTTCCACTGAAACGCTCAGAAACGCTGCACTCCAACAACTTCAGGTTTCACTAGGCATCGTGTATATTGTGTTTTTGTCCAAATAATTTATGATATTTAAGCTGCTGGAACAGCTCGCTCATGTTTCAGTTTATCAAAACAGACTTTAAAGTTTAAATCATAGATACAATCAGCATAGAATCTTAAATACCGTGGTATTGGTTTACTGGGGGGACAACAGTCCCATCAGACTGAACTATCATATCTATTTTTATTTTACCTGTAATCAAATCTGCAAAATAAGGTCTACTATGTGCCAAATATGCCAAAGTAGGTGTTGTTGGACTGTTCGTGCAACTGAAAATAGTGTTTGAGCATTCAGTTCAGTAAGTAGTGTTAATGTTCTGTTTTTATATTTTATTTTCCTCTGCAGCTGTTATTGTTTGCGTGTACAGTCTTTGTAAAGGGCTAGACAGCATTTAGCTTTGTTCAGGGGTGTCCAAAACACAAAGAGAGGCCTTTGTTCTAAAGGCTCATTATTTTATTCGGAATCTCTGTTGCACACTGTTTTTGATTTTATTATGGCAAATTACACTATATTTGAATAATTCATGTTGTTCACAACTTGCTGTGTTTCTTCTTTTTATTCATGCCACTGATTGTTAAAAATATATGCAACTAACGCTTCTAAATTGCCCTTTACTGGTAAAATAAATCTGTATTTGGGAATATATTAAGGGAAAACTGTATTTGATTATGATCTCTCTGAGGCCAACTTTGTCAGACAGTAGACAACAAAGCAAAACATCAACAACAATGAGATTATCAATGACTATATGTCTAAACACCCTTCCAAAAAAAAATAAAAAATTCAATCACAGGTTTCCTTCCAAACCCAAGAAAAGTTGAGGATCTCTGAGGGTACGTTTACACGACAACGATGCACTAAAAACGGAAAAGTTTATCCTTTTTTTTCGCGTACAGATGACAACGTTGTCAAAATGATCCAGTAGATGGCCAGTAGATGGCGATGTCACTTTGTAAAGAAACACTACATGCCTATAGACAGAACACGTAATACATAAGTATGCGTATGACACCACAGTTTTCGCAAATTCACGTTTTTGTAGTTTACACAGAGGCGATAGCGGTATTTTCAAAAACGTGCACTTCGAAACCCGTTTTCCAAGGTTTGCATTTTCAGCCCACCAAAAACGCTGTTGTCATGTAAACCAATGGCATAAAAAGTTTTAAGTTTTTAGTTTAAAAGCTTCCCAATTTCTTGACTCTTTGAGTTGTAATACACTTAAATGGATGGTTCATCCAAAAATGAAAATTCTGTCATTTTTAAGTTGTTCTAAACCTGAATGAAGTTCTTTCTTCTGTTAAACATAAAGGAAGACATTTTGAAGAATGTTGTTAATTAAACAGTTGATGGTCCCTATTTGTCACAGTGTCTGGTTTGTGTTTCCCCGGATGTCCACTAGAGGTCTCTTCCCCATTCTGTCACCATTACTTCTGGAACTGCATTTCCCACAATCCCTGTCTGGACTCATCACTGTTCATTGCACTCAGCTTTTCCCTATCACATTGTTAGTGTCTGTGTATATATACCCTGTCTGGTTAGTGTTTGTCACGGAGTCGTTGTATATTGTCCACACTTCTGAGGTCTGTGTTTCTAGCCTGTTTCTTGTTTTGTTTATTTGTTTTTGGATTGATTATATGGACTTTGACCCCTGCCTGGATGACTACGATATTGGATTACCCTTTAATAATTACATACTGCTATTGGATCTATTTTTCCTGTTTGGATCTATTTTTCCTGTGTGTCCGTGACACTATTGACTTCCATGGTATAGAAGAAAAATGTAAATCGATGGGGACCAGAAACTGTTTGGCTATCCACATTCTTCAAAATATCTTCTTTTGTGTTAAACAGAACTCAGAGGTTTGGAACAACTTGAGGGTGAGTAAATGATGACAGAATTTTAATTTTAATTTTTAATATTTTAATTTTTGAGTGAACTTTAAGTGGGAATTGAATGTAAAGTTTTCCGACACTTAAAGGGTTAGTTCGCCCAAAAATGAAAATTCTGTCAGTAATTACTCACCCTCATGTTGTTCCATCCCCGTAAGACTTTTGTTAATCTTCGGAACACAAATTAAGATATTTGTGATTAAATCTGAGAGCCGTCTCACTCCTCCATAGGCTTCTATGTCTTATGGGGTTGGAACAACATGAGGGTGAGTAATAACTCACAGAATTTTCATTTTTGGGTGAACTAACCCTTTAATTGCATGTTATCTACAATTATTATGCTTTAAAATGATATTAAATGCAATTAGTTGAACTTAAGAGTGCACTTTCCTTTGTCGCTGGGATTAATTTATTTTTGGGGGGCTCTTAAAAGCATAAAATGTACTTATATTTTCTCTGTCTGCTGCTTTAAATGTCACAGTCCACACACTAGCAGTATAGTCATTAGTGAAAGGCTTTTTTTATTTAATTTTTTTACTTATTCACATGAAAAAAGAGCATTTAGAGGTCTTAATGGTACAGTAGTAAACAACAGCCTTTATCATTTCAATAGCCAAAAAGAGAAGGTGGACAATATTCATGTAAAACCTTATTACTGTACAGTATAAATGGACCACAGAGAAAAAAGATAAAATAATAAAATAATTGAAAATATGATGATATGAGAGCCCTCGAAATATCAAACGCATGAGAGTTCACGATGCAAACAAGCCATTTCTCATTCAGCACTGCGGATGTGGAGCATCATAGTGCATTTCTGTGAAAAGGTCTTTCAGGACCAGAGGGGAGAACAGACCCCAATACGCAAACAAACCCGCCCAGAGACAGACCAGCTCCAAATCACCCATACTGTGAGAAGACACAGTCAGCGAGGGGAAGAGAGAAGGAGGCAAAACAGAAAGAGCGAACTGTCAAGGTAACTGAGAGAAGGATGAGCTGGAATTCTCATGAGGACATGAACACTGAGAGAAAAGAAAAGAGGTGAACAGTTAATCTAGGACAAATCTGAACATTGTGCATGCATGGCTCCCACAGTCCAGCTTGGCTCATGATGGTGCAAAATCTGCAATTCAGGAAATACATTTGCCCCATTTGTCACAGTATACTACGCAAGATTATCATCCCAAACACAATCAGACAATGCAGTCAACCCCTCAAAATACTCTCTCCGTAACACATGCACTGTGACGTGAGTTATTAGTGCCGTGCTGTGAGTCACAGATGTTCCGTTCTATCTTAGTGACTGCAAATGAATCATTGCCAACTGACCCCAATGCCACCGAGTGTGCAAAGTCACAAATGCACCATCACAGAACACACACAAGCATGCCTGTCGTCTAATCACAGGAACAAGCTTCCGGTGGGTAAAAAATATTTTAGGTAATAACAGAGTATCATAGCTGTATGATATGACTGTATGACGGTATCTTTCCCCCTCCTATCAAATCCTGACGGACAAAATTAATTCCGAACCAAACTCGTTATTATTTTTCAGTTTTATAAATAAGTCAAGATAGCCAATATATTCACGAAAATAAGTTGCACTTGACAATAAGTTGCACAGCATGAGCAAAATTGCATTGTTGAGAGAAAAAACACATTCAGAAATAATGTAAAATACCAGTAAATAAAATTAAATTTTTATAAACATTTTAAAGACTATAAACATGTTTATGAGTTCCCCTCACTCCACAACAAATCCTTTAAATGTAACGGTATTAAGAAAGAAACTTTAAAGTATAATGGCATTCATTATAAACAACATAAACGGCAAGCCATAATCGCGCTATACAAATACTAATAAATAAATTTGCACTCACTAAGCCTTACTCATTCAGCACAAATCCAAATATGTGCAATTTGGACATGTTTTGCATGCTTGGAAAAAAAAAATAGTATAAGGCTTTCATTCATCTTTGAAACAGAAATTAAGATATTTTTAATGAAATCTTAGCAATTTCTGTCCCTCCATTGAAAACCCATTCCATCAAAACTTTTAATCTTCAAAAAGTCTTCTGAAGAGACATGATCGCTATATATGATGAATAACATCATTGGTCATTAAAACATTGATCAACGTACATACAAAGAGCAATGAAATATAGTAAACTAATAAACTAAACTAACTTATACATATATATATTAAAAAAAAAATTATATCTATATATCTGCCCCCTATTTCATCTATCCAATACAGATCGTTAAAATCAATGATGTCAGCAGCTAACTGATATGGTGCAGATATACTTTAAATGTGACAGTTATTATTTCTTCTTAACCCTGAGGTGACACAGCAATATGATATATTATCTTATACAAATATTATCTATTTTAGCATTAAATAACCAGAAAACCAGCCCAGAACCAACACATATTTGACTTACTCTCTGAACACTTTTAAGATGAGAATCCTTCTTGATATATATCTATTCCATCTCTGCAGATCTATGATTAAAGTTCAGTGAAGAACTTACAGTGCCGAACCAGCTCTCAACATCTGTGTCCACCTCTCTGAGCTGAAACATGTTACAAACACAGAGCACCTGTTTCCAGATCTCGCTTATTCAACTGCTTCCCTCTGAAGGCCTGTGGCACAGTTAACTGTGCTCTCAGGAGACGAGAACCTCATATTTCTGCTCTATTCTGAGTGCTTTTCAAGAGCAGCTAGTTTCAAGACAGCAACGGCCCCTTGATGGGAATCACTGCTGCTATATTCAGGCAGGAGAAGCTTTGGCTCCTCACTAGAGAGGCTGAAAATAGAGTCTGGACTGCTGTGCTACAATTAGCCTACCATGTAAGCTCTGCATCCGCTAGCTAGCATATCACAGGGGAAGGAGGGTTTTGTTGTGATGTACCCTGTGGTTCATGCCTCACTGGAGAATCTATGCAATTCTGTGAGTCAGTCATAAACAAGTGATATTTTGATGATTTGATTTCCTCAGGGGGCATCGCACTATAGCACATTTTGAGCTCTGACGATCCAAAAGCGTTTGTGTTTGATTAAGTTGTTATTTTCTGAGAATGAGTAACAAGTAGAAAAAGTGTTCTAGAATATGTAAAAAAGTAAATGAATATTATTTAAATACAAGGCAACTTACGTGTAGCCTACTTAAAGAAAGTAAGGAGGGGTTGCATTCAGTTCAAACTAGGGGTTGAACGACTTCAGATTTTTTGAAGTCGTTATTGATGAACAAATAAGCCTGAATCTTGTGTGTGAAGCACCTGGCAGCGTAATAGTGAAATAGTGAAGCTGTGGGTTTTAGTTAGGCTACTAAGAAATATATGCTAGAACATTTCAGTTTCAGAACAGCCTTTACAAATTACAATACATTTTTGCGCTACTGAATGATTCTGTGTGCACAAGACCTTCACGTGATATGAGCGCAACTGTCTGTATGTGTGTGCGTTACAATGCAGTAACAGTCTGGAACGGCGATTAACTTACCTGTAAAACGTGCATTCACACAATCAAGTTTGAGCATCCAGATGGTATAATCAAACATGTCTTTTGGAGCGCTCTCTGAGTATGCATTTATTTGTAATTTTAAGAACTGAAATGGAAGCGTAAAAGTGGACTTCAAAGATTTATTTTACTGTTGCGCCCTCTATAGGCCATGAATGATCAGTGACTAGTCGACGTCAAGGTTAAAGCTGATGTCATGGCAGAGCAGCCTGGTCTGTTCAACCTCTAGTTCAAACATGGTGCATTTAAAGCAACACTAAGGAACATTTTTTACCTTAAAATAATGTTTCCAAAATCGCATCAGTGGTTCATCAAGTCGTAACAGGGTGAAAGGCACTTCTGGATTCGCTTTGCAACCCTATATCTGCTATAACCACACTATGCAAGTTTGCCAAACCGGGTTGCGTTTCTGTAGCCTGGAAATCCAGACCTAAATCTGAAAGATTAATGGTCTGGCGTCAACTAATGAAAATCGCCCAGCTTGAGGGGCGGCACCAAGCGTGCATTTGAAAATCTCACTGCACGCAATTGGATAACACTACGACCAATCACAACAATAAACCCCAGCTACCAGCGGAGCTAACTGGTAGATTATACTCTTACCGTATCCGGTCGGCAAAAACGTCCTTCTTGCAAAGGAACGATTCAAGCGGCGTCTTCTGTTCCTGTTTTAGATAAAAAGCCAAGTCTAATTCGTTCATTGTAGCGGCCAAAGCCTTTTCAAACAACTGGTGTTCATCCATAGCCTGTCACATGCCTGTCCTGTCTTGTGCTGCACATGGGTGTTTTGTTATTTTGGGCCATGTGCTCGGGTCATTGTCTGATCCCTCTCCCTTGTTATCTGATTATTGTTTGAGTTCATCCACCTGTTCCCTTCTGATTAGTTTCCCTTTATAAGTCCCTTCTTGTTTGCAGTCTGTATCGGTACGTTGTCTAATGTTTCCCGTTCCCCGTGATTCTCAGTACGTTCATGTTCTTTTTTTTGTTTTGTATTTATTAGTTATGTTTTCCCCCTTGTGGGTTTTGTTTTGTGTTTGTTTTCTTTTGTAATAAACATCATTCTCCAGCACTTGAGTCCTCACACCTTTTTGCATTGCACCAGCCGTGACATAACGTACCGACCACATGAGGACTCAGCGGAGAAGAGGTGCGCAACCAGTCTCCTGTGCGCAATGGGAGCGGATCCTCCAATTTAAGGAGCTAGTCTCCATCCGTCAGCAGGGGACGGAGGTGAGAGTTCAGCCGGAGGTTCAGTAGCGCAGCTGAGGGGTTGAACCTTAGCGAGGAAGCTCGTAAGGATTTATTTAATAATGCGCTTGACGAGCCGATGGACTGGCTGATCTGAAGAGCATTCGATTGGGTCAGTTTTGAGGCGATGGTGGAGGGTCTCATTCGCCATCGGGAGAGAATTGCCAAGGAGGTGGTCCCAGTGCCGGTGGTCCCGAGTCCGGTGGTCTCGAGTCCGGTAGTCCGGAGACGGAGGAAGAAAGGAAAGGCCTCCTCGACGACTTGTACGGTGGTTCCTAACCCAGAGACCATCCCGGAGATGACTGCCATCCCTGACGCGCCGCCCAGGCGCCCTGCTCTGCCTGCGCCGCCCAGGCGTCCTGCTCTGCCGGCCCTGCCCAAGCTGCTCGCCCTGCTGGCGCCACCCCAGCGACCTGGCACGTCTGCCGATCCAGAGACTGTTCACGTCACGTCTGCCGATCCAGAGACTGTTCACGTCACATCTGCCGATCCAGAGTCTCCGGACAAGATGGCCGTCGCCGAGCCTGTGTCTCCGGACAAGATGGCCGCCGCCGAGCCTGTGTATCCGGACAAGATGGCCGCCGCCGAGCCTGTCCTGTGTCTCCGGACAAGATGGCCGCCGCAGAGCCGGTGTCTCCGGACAAGATGGCCGCCGCCGAGCCTGTGTCTCCGGACAAGATGGCCGCCGCCGAGCCTGTGTCTCCGGACAAGATGGCCGCCACAGAGCCGGTGTCTCCGGACAAGATGGCCGCCCCCGAGCCGGTGTCTGTTCCTGTTCCTGAGCCGGTGCCTGTTCCTGTTCCTGAGTCGGTGCCTGTTCCTGAGCCGGTGCCTGTTCCTGTTCCTGAGCCGGTGCCTGTTTCTGTTCCTGAGCCGGTGCCTGTTCCTGAGCCGGTGTCCGTTCCTGTCCCTGTTTCTGTGCCATGGTCGCCTGAAGGGTCGTCTCCTCCCTGGCCTTCTGAAGGGTTGTCTCCGCCCTGGCCGCCCGAGGGAAAGTCTCCACCCTGGCCGCCAGATGGACTGACATTTCCGCCCTGGCCGTCTGCACAGCCTGCTCCGCCCTGGCCTCCCGAACTCTATGGTCCGCTCTGGCCTCCCGAACTCTGCGAGCCGCCCTGGTCTCCCGAACCCTGTGGGCCGCTCTGGCATCCCAAATGTTTTGTTTCTCCCATCCCGCCCTGGTCTGTCCCTTCCGTCCCGCCCTGGTCTTATGGAGCGTCTGGTAGCCGCTCCGTAGGGAAGGGGTAATGTCACATGTCTGTCCTGTCTTGTGCTGCACATGGGTGTTTTGTTATTTTGGGCCATGTGCTCGGGTCATTGTCTGATCCCTCCCCCTTGTTATCTGATTATTGTTTGAGTTCATCCACCTGTTCCCTTCTGATTAGTTTCCCTTTATAAGTCCCTTCTTGTTTGCAGTCTGTGTCGGTACGTTGTCTAATGTTTCCCGTTCCCCGTGATTCTCAGTACGTTCATGTTCTGTTTTTGTTTTGTATTTATTAGTTATGTTTCCCCCTCATGGGTTTTGTTTTGTTTGTTTTCTTTTGTAATAAACATCATTCTCCAGCACTTGAGTCTTCACACCTTTTTGCATTGCACCAGCCGTGACATAGCCATCTTGCAATGTTTTTCTTATGACTTCGACGTCACAGCGCTGTCCTCATCTGTTTAGCTCGCCTCTGGCCCGCCTATATCAGATAACCCGATGTGATTGGTGCAGCTCAGATCGAGGGGCATATTTAATGAGCATCATTACTCGACACCAGAGTAACTTGCTGAGCAAATTCAACTTGTGCTCTCACGAGAACTCTGGATTACCAGGGTAGCGTTTCTGTAGTTCGAATGAGACATAAGAAAACAAAAAATTTGACTTGCTTTACGTCAAGCGTTACAATAGTGATTATCTAGGTTTTCTTAGTTTCTGATGTCGCAATACATCATACTTTCATGAAATCATGCAACATACTCTACCTTGTCTGTGGACATCGTTCATTCCAAAGTCGGTGCTGGATAAACAGCGAGCGTGTGTGCAGTAGGCTGCGGGCAGCGAAATTATTTACGGTAATAGACAATTCCGCTTCCAGCCTGTAGGGCGACCAAAGAGGAAAAGTTCCTTACCCCTAATTTCCACCAACTGCGGAACGGCTGTGGATCCGCTGCAGAACGGTGGCAGAGTCAATAGGTTTCCATTAAAGTCAATGTGTGTATTTTCACTAACTGCGGAACGGCTGCGTTCGCAGCCCTCCGGAGCAGATACGCAGAGCTTCTATTTTTGCCGGATGCCGGAGAGCTCCGCAGCAATTCAGCACATATATCGCGTGATCATACGTGAATTCACGAGATCTCGAGGGTCCTCATGACTTCAGCTGTCAGTCATGGCCGCAGCCGTTCCGCAACAAATCCGGACCTGGTGAGTATTGAAGGACGGCGGAGCACGGAGCCGACACGCAGCGGAGCCGATCTGCAGCTGTTCCGCAGTTGGTGGAAATCCGGGGTTAGTGTTGCTTTAAGATGGGTAGCATCAGCATTGACGTCGACGTTATTGTTTCTTGTGTGCCTTGTGACCATTCGTCGTTGATGTGTTAATTTTTTACAAATGTTCTCTTTTGATTGAAATATACTTTAAGTTTAGTCATTATTCCGTCAAAACAACATTTTAGTTTATGAAAAGCAAAATTTAACTAAATATTCAAACATTTTATATTTTAATTAAAAAATGTAACAACATTTGATAAAAACAACATGGAAAAAGTTATTCAGAATGATTGAATTTAACAGACAATCATATTCTTTCTATATTTGTTTTTCAAAAAATATGGATTATCAAATACTTCTCATCAAATACTCACTATCAAATCACTAAATTATCGTCATGATGAAGCTTTTCACTTTCATTCAATGGAAAAGAGCAGCTTAAACATTTAGTCAAATATCTTTATTTGTGTTCCACTAAAGAAATAAAGTCATATAGGTTTGAAAACGACATGAGAAAAAAAAAAAATTAATTTGGTTTTGGTGAACTATTCCTTTAAAGGCCCACTGACATGATGTAATTACCACTGAAACAGGAAGACAGAGTGGAACATATTGAACAGCTCCTCCCCTTTTTAAAAAATAGCCAATAGTGTTTTGTTTATATCACAGCTCGGCCAGGGCTGTTGAGCTCGGTAAAGCCGCAGTTTCCTCCTAATCTCCTCTATATTGCTTTAAAATACAGCATTCTGTGCAGAATTCAAATGGATCCGATACGTTTTGTGGTCTGCGCCGACTCACACATATGATCCGCTCTGTGCTCTCGTGTCTCTGGACTGGAGCTGCGGTGGTTTGCGTGACACTAACGTGAACCCAGACTTCATTTTCCCCAATGGAAAGCATATTTACACTGTCTGAATCGTTCCCTTTTCCCTATATAGTGCAGTATGTGCCATTCACCATGTAGAAAATAGTAAATGTGTGAACAAAGTGACCGATTTAGCTGCAGCTTTAGCGTCTATTTATAATGTAGGGGGTGGAGCTTCAGATTCTAGAGCGCATTTGATTGGACAGAAAATCTGATGAGAAGCTGAAGTACAGAGTGACGTCATCAAAATCATTGATCCATATTGGCGGAAGTGACGTAAGTTTTAAACGCTTATATCATCTAAATACCAATTTTGTCATTGTTTTGGAGCACACTAGCTTATAGATAACAATAAGGCTAACATATTCATACTATAAGCCAAAAAACTTCCATTTTGATTTCATGGCGTCTTTAACAAAGCCGCTGTTTTGCTGCTCTTGACAGCACTGCAGTGATAGGGAGTCACAGAGTGTCATGGGTAATCTGTTTTTTACTTGTTATGTTTGCTCTACAAAGTAAACCACTCCTGCTACTGGAGCAAAAGTCACACTGAAGAACAACAGAGAACTCTTTATGACAGAGTGAAAATAACTGAATTAGACTCCGGGAGTTTCATAGAACTGTATAGTAATTTGATCAGTCTGTCTGAGGTGTGTGTTCCAGACAGCTCAAATATGATAAAACATTGCAACCATGTGAGAGAAAGTCCAATCCTTCAGACTACTCATGCTGGATTCTAGAAAAACTACACAGCCTCTTATTCAATACCATCTGAACTGACAGATGGAAACATTATTTGACAGAGAAAGAGAGTAAACATGTACAAAGTCCTCTCTCTTCTTGACAAACACCCACATGCTCTAAAAAAAGCAATGTAGGCATATAAGGGAAGCTGTTGATGCTGCTTTTGGTCCACCTCTCCCCCTACGTCTGCGTTCTAACTAAATCTTTAAAACCTGGAGAAAGCTATCCAAAAGCATTTCCGTTCATCTCAATGGAAATTGCTCGGCTGATCCAAGACCTCCTGAAATGATTTGAAATCTCCTGAAATCTTCATCGTGGCTGTTCGGTTCTGCAGCCAGGGGTTTTGATTCAATAACCTAAGCCATTAACGCCATGTGAGTAATCATTTTTGGAGCCATAAAATTATAATACTGATCAACACATAGTTGCTCATAAAGAACACTGATAGTCACAAACCCATTCATAGTGACTATCCTGAGCTATGACATCCATGTGTTTAAGACTTTAAGAACAAAAACTGCAATTGGTAAAAACATCTACCATAATATAAGGAAACATTTGTTACATTTATTGGTCACTTCCTGTTTGTTGCTGCTGCGTGGTTTGAGTTTGGAGCTCCGTCAAGTTGATTTGTAATCCTCTGTTTTTGTCTTAAAATCAATTTTATAACCTATCTTTCTCTGTTTCAACAGCAGGTGAACATATCCCAATAGTATTTTACATCAAAAGCAATTGGAATGCTAGAATTCCTGAAAATCCTCTAGCTTATAGCCGTTAGCATCACTAGCCTGTTCACGGCTAATGCTTGTCTTGTTTACACTCTTCTCACTCAGAGATTATTGTTTATTTGTACTAATGGTAAATGTTTCTGCTCATTGTTTTGGATGTAGGTTGACCTCCTCGCCAGCAAATGTTTGAGGAGAATGAGCATTTGTGTTACTCTGAACAGTGCAGTGTTGATGACTAAATGTAATTTAGAGGAGTATGACAGATATTTATACAGTCAAAATACACAAAACTGTAACTGCCCCCTGTTGTAGAGGTAAAAAGTGATAATTTCTATCACATATTGATCACTGAACTAGAAATGTCTCCTGTTTTCTTGGGCTGTTTTTGGGTTTGGGTGTTCTGTCCTTCTTATCATCCTTCACTTGATGTCCTCTCAGCAGGTGCAACTCAAACCTAATTTGTTTTTGAGCTGTAATTGGTGGCACAACACACATACAATATTTACATCCTTTTTAGGGTCACACAGTCCCAGCTGACCCAAAATTATGTGTCACAGCACAAAAACCTTGCAACAAACTGTTTACTTGCAACAAACTTGCAGAAATTAAGATCTGATATTGGGTGAGCGTGATTTCACCAGGTACATGTTCCTGGATCAACATCTTTATTGATCCAGGACCAACATTCCAATCAACCAATCAGTAGTTAATGATCTGAGAGAAGTGTATACACTAAGAATTAACTAACATTAGTAATTGACAGTAAAGGATAACCTGTAAAGTGTCCACAGACAACTAGATAACGGTTTCCATTCATACAGCATATACTATACCAAGATGAACTTATTCTCAAAATTTGGCTGTGACTCTAAAAATGTAACAAATGGTGTCGCTACAGTTAAAGAACATTCTCTTCCATAACCAAATTGTGTGTGAGTAGAACCTTATTTAGCACTTCTGACAGGCACAAAAACTGTATTCTGTTGAAAACAGCTATTTGTAAGGGAAGCCAATGATACAAAGCATCACCAGCAAGATAGGATCTGTCCCCATGAACACAAATACACAACAACAAACCACTTCAGCAGAGAGACAGCTGTAGAAGGAAATGCCATTAGAGGAGTACTTACTCATTCTTCAACAGTAATCAAAGAGCAAAAAAACAGAGCCAAAGCAACAGATCTTTAATTTGGGTAGAAGGGTTGAGATGATAGCATTGGCAGAGCGCGCTGAGCCTGACAGGAAGCTTCACACAAGCAATCTGCACGGTTGATTTCATTTGGAGCGACAGAAGAGATGAATGGAAACCCGAGATGGGTCCGAAATCTGTCATCTCAAAGAGTAATCGGTTTTGAGGAATCAGTCACCTGGCTACATCACACAAATAAACCTATGGAACTCAAAAGAGATCTTAGGGAGAGAGTAGGGGAAGCTAATACACTTTTTGGTGTTTGCTTATTTCTTTTCAGTATTCATTATTAACCCTTAAATGCATACATCGGGTCTTTAGTGACCTGGAACGTCATTCACTACCTTCCTCCTCATTCATTTTTTGAAGTTAGACATCAACCTTCTTAGTATCACTCAATCAATTCATTATAAACAAATTAACAAGAAAAAAAGAATAAAAGAATGCCTCTTTACCCATTCATTTTTTGTAAACATTAGTATAGGGTCGCTAACGACTCGAGGTGTGTAACAGTGTAAGTATATTTCTTTATGCACAACAATAAGTGAATCTTTGATGACTGAATAAGTGCCATTCACCTTTATTACATAAGGTGGCTGTGGCAGAAACAGAATGATGAATTGATGTTTCACTCATAGTTAATGCAGGCAGAAAACAAAAGAATAGGAAGTATCATCAGCAAAACTTGAAATGGCTCAGTGATTTACAGCAGAGCAAGTGTGTGTTCCTGGTTAACCCTACATTGGGAAACCAGATAATAAATCATACAGAATGATGTATACAGAAAATGGAAACATTCTGAAGGTTTTGTGTGAGGGTTGTATTTAGGAGTGTATTTAGGATTTAGGAGTAGGCGGGCGGGTGGGCGGGTTAGTGTATATTTACATAGAACATTTTTCACAAAAATAAATAAATAAAAACTCGCTTTCAATAGCTTCACTGTGAAAAAAAAAATATTCTAAAAAGATTTTTACCTTTCTTTTCTTTTTTTTCAAAAAAAAAAAAATCTTCAAATACATTCAAATCAGTTGGTAAAAAGTAAATTAAGTTTAGTTTACAAAAAAATAAATAAAAAAATACAGTGTAGTTTTAAAAATATCTTTGTCTACAATTAATTAAACTGTCCATTTTTAAGGGAAGTTAGAGGACTGAATTATGCATGTTCATACTTGACTGCAGTCAGTGTGCATTAATATATAACCAGTTTTACATTTATTGAGTGTTATCCCTGCATTCCTCTACAGCAAATGTGAATACTCCAGAATTCCTGTATTCTGACACTGTGAAACCGTGACAAAGATCCATGCAGTATAATGCCAAGAAGTCTTTCTGAGCCTCCATGGATTAGACTGTCAGACACCTCTCAGCCCTACATTGCACTGGGGTGAACCCAGCATTTCCTCTAACCGTATGAACGTTTTGTAAGCCGATCAAAGGAGGAACTAGCTCCATTAGGATTAACTGTAAACACTAGACTAGATTTTTACATTGTCTAAATAAAAAGTGACTGCAAATTTCCCATGTAAAACCCTGCTGGTCAGTTATATTATCTGAATAGTAGCATTTGCTTGAGCGAAGCTCACTTCCATAATGTTAGGGTGACTGTCAGGGTGTTGCCATGCGGTTGCTAAGGTGCTCTGAGTGGTTTTTAGTGCATTGCGATGCAGTTGGTGAGTTTTGGGTGGTTGCTAGTGCCACTAGGAGATTACTTGCTGACCAAGTTCAAAAAAGCCCACCCTCAAGACTATAATAGTTGTATCCCAAATGATGCACTATACACTTACGCTATACCGTCCATGGTATGAATTTTACAAGGAAATCCAAGACAGTTTAAAACCAATCCATATGAATTGAGCAGTTTAGTCCAAATTTTCTGAAGAGACACGATCGCTTTATATGAGCAGGTTCTTGCTGAAGCTCAAACGTGATGCGTAACACGAGAATGAACCTCATTGGTTCTTGCTGAAGCTGAAACGTGCTGCATAACACGAGAATGAACTTCATTGGTTCTTGCTGAAGCTCAAACGTGATGCGTTACATGAGAATGAACCTCATTTGTTCTCGCATGTCAATCGAACTTGCTTGAGCTTCCGTTTACCATATAAGATGTGTGCGTTGATGAATGTTTACAAGTGAAAAGCCTAAATTCAATCTGTTCGTCATATAAAGTGATCGAGTCTCTTCTGAAAATTTGGACTAAACCGCTCAATTCATATGGATTAGTTTTACGATCTCTTTATGAACTTTTTGAAGCGTCAAAGTGTCAGTTGTGTAGCTGTCAATGGAGGGACAGAAATCCCTTCAGATTTCATCAAAAAGATCTTCATTTGTGTTCTGAAGATGAACGAAAGGCTTACGGGTTTGGGACGACATGGGTGAACTTACTCTTTAAGCACCACTGCTATATATTAGCAAATTTATGGACACTTCCACCAGCCAGTCTACATAAGCTTATTCTTTTCATAATGGGCCTAAATCCTATTCAGAGTTACAGGAAAAGGAGGGCATAGAATGGTTACTGTACTGCCCTTCAGATCAGTTTCAGTAAAGCATCCTCCGCTGAGCTCATACGCAGTCATTGGTGTGCTATTCTTGTGTGAAAAGTGGGGGGTAGGGAGTGGGCAGAGGTTAAGGAGTGTACTTGAAGACTATTAAGTCTTGGCATATAAAAGGTAGCGCTGTCTGTAATGCACTAAGGCGAGGAGAGCAGTATGTAGATTAGATTACACAGCAGCTGCAGTGATGCTCTGGTTTATGTTCTCATCAGGGAGAGGTGACTTATCCAAACACCCTACTGTGCCGTCTCAAATCGAGGGTCAGGGGAATTCTGAGTTAATGTGCATCTTTAGTGAATGAATGTTGACAGCACACTCCCGTTATCACAATGAGTATATATAGCTTGTTAAGTGTTTTGGCAGGCATACAAAAGCTGCCTTGATCTGGACAAGGTCATTTCAGGTCAGTACGCTAAGCACACACAGTCATTTCCACATAGACGTAACACATACACACTGAGTGTTTGATCAATGTGCTTGGATAAATGTTTTAAAAGAAAGCACAGAGAATAAGAACGGGGACATAAATATAGTGCCTAGTTAAACTGGATTGCAGTGAATAAGATGCAGGTTTTTGCTCTAAAATTAAACATTAATAACATAAGAATAAAAACTTCATAAAATATTTTTTGTGTATATTGTTGTTTGCAGATTAGCAAGTTAATATCCACAATTTCCTTAAATCTCATTGGCCTAAGCAACAAAAAAGAAAAGAAAAAAAAGCAACCATTTACAAACATACAAACATCTTTTGGGATACATTTTTAAATACATTTAAAAAATCTATTGCTAATACAGATTATAAGATATTTATAAATAAATTAACAAGTTTTCAATAAGTTTTAGTTTCTTCATTTATTTTCAATCTAAATACATTAATATTTGACATAATATATATTTTAAAAAGATACATTTTGCATTTATCAAAAATATATTTTAAAACTGAAAAATGTTTGGCCCCTTGAAATATATTTTGGATTTACGTTTAAATTCCAAGTCAGGCTTTAAGCTGCGCTGTTTAAAGCATATATTTGAAATACCCTTCTTTTTTTTTTGCCAAATGGAACCTGACTTTGACAGGAGAGATGCTTGTCAAGCATGATAAGACTTTTGTGCGAGCTCTTTTCAGTGAACTCTCTAAAAGTCTCTATTCCCTGTCTCTCTCTATGTCTATCTTCATTCTCTTAGTGTCTCCCTGGAGTTTTCCGCCGTGTCTTTCATCCTACACAAAAAGCAATTTGCTCCAAAAACCTGAGTGCCACCCTCTCTTCTGTCCCCCCCTCTGACCCCCAGCAGACAGAGCAATCAGACATCCAGCCCTCGTATCCTGACCTCACTGGTACCCATTATGGGCATGCACACTCCCACAAATGAGCACTGTCTCACTGTCATTCACAGTAGAAACACTGTAATATTCTGGTGAATGTCATAGCCCAACACTATCTCACGAGCAATTCGTACGAATTCGTACGAATGATAAAAAGATGGCTAATTCGTACGAATTCGTACGACCTCACTCGTACGAATTTGTACGATTTGTCTAAACCCACGTGATGGGTAGGTTTAGGGGCGGGGTCAGGGGTAGGTCATTCGTATGAATTCATACGAATTGGGCAATTCGTAAAATATGTACGATTTTGCAAAAATCGTACTAATTCGTACGAGTGAGGTCGTATGAATTCGTATGAATTAGCCACCTCGTAGAATTTGTACGTTTTCCTGTGAGATCGGGTTGCATAGCCATCTGCATGTCTTCTGCACATTTGGAGTCTCAAACCCTTTAACATTTTAGCTTCATACTTTTGAACTGAATGGCCTAAAATTCTTCCTTGGGACATGTTGAGGTAAGTGACATCTGTTTAAGTTCCGACACAGCAATACAACTATAGTGCTGTGTTTTTGCAATTCAAGTTCTTTGAGATGAAGCTTGGTAATTATCATGGCTTCAGGGTATCTAAGCAGTTTGGGAGAATAGCCACCTCTTAGATCACAAAAACTGCTTTGTAAGCAATTTACTCTTTACTTGGCTGTTGTTAGACTCTTTGGGTCATATGCAATGTAATGACAACTTTTCAAGGCCAGTTATATAACCTTTCAGTCATTTAAAAATTTGTGGGGGAGGGGGAGGAATCCTCATTCTACAGCAATAATTTTTGAGCAATCAATCTTGACTGTGTAATCTGACACAAATTTCTCTCCTTCACACAATGCCAATAAAAGTTATTAAAAGCATTTTGATAAACAAAGCATTAACAAATTTGGCACCAAAGCTGAGAAACATGAAGTGGCTGTATCTTGACTAAACTCTAGTGTACTGAATTTAAACTTGGTAAAGGTCATCACTACCTAGCCCTGATTGTCCCTGATCGGGTGCATTTCCCAAAAGCATTATTATCATTAAATCTGAAGTCCCCCGTAGAGGCAGGGATGGTCATTGTTCAGAGATCAGAGAATTTTGGCTAATCAAATGACTTTCGCCAGGGGTGTGTCCCACCCTGAAACATTCTGTTACAGCTTGTAGAAACCGTGAAAAAAATTACACAAACATTAGGGCTATGTTAAACGTTCAGAATAACAGAGATAAAACATTGCGTTTAATTAAACTGACCATAAGATAAAGTAATGCTAGCACTACAAATGACAAACAGTCAGACAGCTTTTTATTAGACTTATAAAACTCTATAAACTGTTAAAACAAAACTTAACTAGTGGAGCCTAAAAACATTTAAACATGTGGAACTGTCAGGATACAGGCACAGAGACAGAGGTAAGTGAATCCAAACACAGTTTTATTCAAATAGACAAGAGTGCAAGGTGAGTATTCAGAGTTCAGGTGCAGATTCGGTGAAGATCACTCAGTGTGGGGCAGACAACAGGTGAGCATGTTATCTTCAGGTTAATTGATGTCAAGCAGTTACAGTTCAATAATACTTTTCCCTTTCAGATGCAGTCGCTAGCAAGCAAGCTCGGAGTGAACACAGGAAGCTCAGGAGGATACAGGATCACTGGTAACATGGAGTCAAACAAGATTTCTGGAGACAGCGGAACAATGATACAGAGGTTAGTGTTTCACAGGTGAGTATACGTTACTTTGCGGAATTGTGATGCATCAGAGACTTCAGGAGACAATGGATAAGGGTCTGTTCCTGTTGGAGGCTTGACCATGAACTGAGGCTGTGGTGAGTGTTTTATAGAGCTTGCTGATGAGGCTGCTGATTGTGAACAAGTGCAGGTGATTAGTAATCTGGAGAGAGTGAATGCAGGTGTGCCAAGAGGATTCTGGGAATTGTAGTGTAGAGACAGACGGTGAACGTGACAGTAACAACACACACACCTAACCATGAAAGTTAAACTAACAAGGCATTTCATTGAATTACTTATAATTAAATATAAAACTAATTAGCAAATAAAAACCTCACAGATATCACAGGTTTTTATGTAGCCTAGATAATTAACATATAGCAAAAAGAAAATAAATAATACTAAAAAACATTAAACGTACTTATACGTACATAAAACGAATGATGTATCACTTGGCCTAGCCTGCTATGGAGGAAGAGAATGTTACTGATCAACAGCTGTGAAACAACTTAATTTGTTGACTCCTTTCTTTTTATGGGGCAATTGGCAAAGCGGGACCTGCACTGTATTTTTGGGATAATTTTTTTTTTTTTTTTAAGTGCCTAATAGCTTATGTTTGTTGTACTGTAAGTCACTTTGGATAAAATAATGCAAACATGTAAATGTTATACATTGGAATGCCTAACTTGGCCCCAGTTTAGTCCCTGCTGGTAGATGCCGTAACTACAGCTCATTGCAAACAATATCTTTCTTTATTGACAGGCTTGTGACTGTCATTCTTGCGGCCAATCACCTCACATTCATTCAATGTGGCATCAGAGTGATTAGTCACATTTACAGGTCAGAATTGAGTGCCCATAAGAAAATCAAATCAGATGCGTCCTGCCGCCAGCCAAGCAATTGCCGTTAAGATGAATGTGAATGCTAATCTCCAGGTATTCCAAAAATCCTCGATCTTGGCTGTGTATTTAATCCTCTGCAACAACGCTTTCTCTGCTGCTGCTTATTTGTCTTTGTCACAAGAAAATACATGCCCCAACTGTTCCCTTCCATAATATTTAGAGATTTAAAAATGAGAAATTTACTCGAGCGAGCCGAAATCTCCAGCACTCTCTCATCCGACAGCTGCCGCGTTCGTCTCCCACCTTTCCTGCCAGCTTCTCTGTTTTTCTGTTATAAAAATGTCTCCCCGGAGATGCCGGCCCGGACACGATTCATTTAGTTAACAAATCGGAGTGATTACAAGCCCAGATTGGTGCTGAGGCAGGTTCTCTGTCATCAGTGCCTGCTCAGAGTGCAGCGTGTGCAGTATGAAGGTCTCACCTGAGCTTTATGTAGCTCTGCCCTTTCTCTCTCTCCACCCATTTCCTCCACTAAAGCTCAGCCACCACTCTCCTTTCAGCTGACAACACATAACGCTTTAATTAGCCAACCCATTGAGAAATATAACCTACACTTTTTGGTCTCCAGCAGGGAATTTGAGTTATTTCCCATAATTGGAAAAAATAAGTTGGAGTAAAGGATCTGAGTTTTTTATGTATCTTAAGCACATTCTCATCATCAAAAGGTGGGTTATAAAGACCCTAAACCCCAGATTTAGACCCCCTAATCCACATATATGGATGGGAATAGGGAGTGTTTGTGTGGAGAGAGCAGTTGGGGACTTTAATAGGTCCCTACCCTCTTCAGACTGATGGAACACTAGAGGAGAAAGCCTTACGTAACATATTTCTGCAAAGGAACACAAGCACTTATCAGGAGTGCCTATTAACCACTAATGAGACATTAAGGATCTATTTGCTTGTCAGCAACTTTGGAGCCATTAGAGACAATATAGACATGTGTCCAGAGCTGAGGGCAAGGAATATCACAAAACAAATCTATTCCCATGGTCCTGACTCAATCTAATAAGATTTGGCACAAATTTGGGCTCTCAATTTCAGTTCACATTTCATGTTCATGGGGGGCAAGTTCAGTGACAAATATAAAGCTTTTTGTACCATCGTGTTTCCCCCAAAAAGACTCAACCAGAAGTGAAGCCAGAACATGTTCCTGACTCAATCTTTTGGTCCTGATTGAAAATGTACTGCCAAATGAGAGCAGCAATGATCGATTTTAACATGTTTGGACAATAATCACAGAAGAAACATCAATCTAGGGATCTTTTCACCCTTTCAACTAACCACAGAACTGCACTCACAGAATTGTGGGACAGCCTATCATAGGCAGCGACATCTATGGTGTCCTAAAAACGGATGGAGGTACTTCATATCCCTTCAGTATCCCTGTCTGTGATCCAAAGACAAATTACTTTATTAAGCACGAGACATGAGGCCATTCCTTGACACAATGTTGTTTAAAGCCGAATCATTTGACCCAATTCCTTCAAATTATCTTCATTTTGACAGTTTAGAAACCCAACAAGACAATTTGTTTGGTGAGGCAGAAAATGATTCTGCTGGTCAGCCGAAGGTCAGTGACTCAGCACAGCAGATACTGTGGAAACTACTTCAGCACCAGACAACCTAATCACCAATCATTACCGGCTGAACACAATCTATTACTAATTAGAAACTCTAATCTAGCACTCTGCCAACTGTTTGTGTGGGTGCTAGAATGCCAGTAATTTTCTCTATTTTAGCAGAGGGATATAACATTATTAAAGTATATCAGACAGTATTAGGCAATTAGTATGAGTCTCTCGCTATAAATACAAGCATTCAGAAACATTTCAGTGTCGTGCTGAAATGAGCAATCTACATGTGTGCCAAAGACAGTGACTTCCTAAACTGATGAAGGATTGACTTAAATAAGTTTAATGAACTAAAACATTAATGGCCTCCTTAGTAATTACAGCACTGAGAATGTTTTAGACTTTAATTTAAATGTACATTAATGTATACCCCTGTTCATGCAAACACACATGCCACTTCAACAAGCAAGCTGTCTTGGCATGCATTCAGTTTACCAGATAACAAGGGTACATTTTTGTGAGGAGTCACTGTTTCTCAGTATGGATTCTCCAAATGATATTTCTGAATTTCTCTCAAAGCTGTAAGCAAAACAAAGCAAATAATAAGATACAGCTTATTTTGGCCAAGAACCGCCGACTAAAACAGGAACAGATGGTCTGATCGACATAGGAAGCAACAAAAATCTCAGTGAACACTTATTAAAACATTGTGATCAGAATAGACAAGACAGAAAAGACAAGACAATAGAAAAATACACATTTCTGTTGGTAAAAAGTGTGCCGCACGCATCCTGAAAAGTGAAGCCAAAACATTTCGATCACCCCCTGGTGGATGGCTGCAGTATAGGTCATAAACCCCGCCCCCTCCATGTAATCCAATGGGACAGGAGCCAAATTCAAAAATCAAGTTCAAGTGTGTTTTAGTTTTAGTTTAGTTGTTTTTTTTTGTTATTGGATGCTATAAAAAAGGGCTGTAACATCATGATTGACAGTTGTGCTTGTGACTGAGTCTGTGGGAGCGGGACCTTGATACTATGCTCCACCTCAGGATCACTAACCTGAAGACAAACGCACACTCACTCTGTAGATTGTCACGTGGAATGAAACGATACCTAATCAGAAAGCGATCTGGAGGAAACGAAAGCATGACATGACTTCATCCAAACCTTTTTTCTTTTTTTCCCCACAAATTTTCTGTAAAAAGCAGTCCAAACACTATTATCGCCAAAATAATATAAATTGTTTTAAATGCTACATGTGAATTTGTACAGTATAAATGAGCATGCACAATGAAATGTCCAATATCAATATTTAATTCTTGAAGAAAATAAATTGCAGTAAAATATCTGCTGATTAACAATATCGCACTGATATATGGTGAGTTCCTAAAATTTTTCAGTTGCACGAACCTTTTACCCCTACTAATATTAACCCAGTAACTTCAAAACCATTTTATTTCCGAGCAGACTGGCAAAAATCTGTGCACCTCAAGGAAGATGCATAAGAGTTGGACAGTCTGATTAGAGCTTGTAATTCCTACAAATGAATGCAAGTTTTATTTGTGCAATATGCACGTGGGC
Source organism: Abramis brama (assembly GCF_963993115.1). NCBI lineage: Eukaryota > Metazoa > Chordata > Actinopteri > Cypriniformes > Leuciscidae > Abramis > Abramis brama. Next base: position 5,941,798 of record NC_139971.1, read on the forward strand.
GGGCCGTGTGTGGGGTTAAAGCTGTATTAAACCATCTAGATGAATGCTCCTGCAACACTTCTTCATACACGACAGTGAATCAAGCTCATTCCTGATCATATACTGTAACATCTCATAAAATAGTCTTGCTAATACATGCTTAAATGAAGTATAGAGTGAAGTGTAATGGTCAATGAATCTAATGCAAATTTCAATGCCACTTCATACCTTACATGAAACAAGTGTGAATTACTTCCCTTTCACTAAGAATTCAGAAAGAAAACAGCTTGTGCCTGCAGTGAAAGCTGGGAGCGGTGCCTCGGGTAGAGCAGCATTAGGAAGCATCAGATGATCTCAATGCAAATACAGACAGTGACTAATAAACACATCAGAAATTCATGACGAGATGACACTAAAAGAGAGGAAGGAAACAGGGAGAGAATAAGAGCAAGCTTAATGCAGTCAGTGGCCATGAAGGAGGCAGGCAGTCTTTTTTTTCAGTAATGGCCTTTAATTGGAAGTGGAGTCATGCATTACACAGACAGCCAAAGACAGGAAAATAAAAATATACGTCATTCGCCATTCATTACACGGCACTGGACCGACAAGTGTTTTGAAACAAAATGAGACATGTTAACGTCAACATTTGAGACCGAATAAGAATAAATGTAGAAAGAGCAAAGCTCAGAAGGCCCTGACAGATCTTCAGGACTGACTACAACAGACATCAATATTCAACATCTCTGAAGAAATCCTTTGAGAAGCTCTCAATAATTATGAATAATCATGTTCAGGTGTCCATAAGGCACTGCAAACTCAAGGATCTTCAACTAAATAAAGAATGGAAACGCAATTAGCAAATTGTCTGTAGGTGAGACCCATTTTTGATGTGGCCATGCTTCATGAATAACTGCATTATGTGCTACTCGACATGCTGTTCACACCATGTGTCCCAAGAGATGAGGTTTTTTTTTTAGTAGCAACCTTTAATAACATCGCAATACATATAGAGTCATTGCAGCAGAATCCTTTGCTCAATTAAGCAGGTTTTCCTCTCATTTTCCTTGAATATAATCTTATTTTGCCAGTATGTTGCATTGTGGAACTGTAATTACAGGCTGTTTTTTTTTCTTTTTTTTTCTTTTCAGGGCATTTGTTGTGGGATGGACAGTTGTTGTGAGTTAGTCCATTTTGTAGCAGCTCATTAGGCTTGTGTTTCTCTTGATGGAGGCTGAGTTTCATTATCTCTGTTATAGTGCAGAGATCAGCTTGTGCTTTTCAAAGCTTGACAGATGACGAAATGGAAGTCCTTGTCATTGCTTTCACCAACAAGCCTAATTGAATGTGTCTCTCAGATGCTCAAAAGCCTGTAAATGTCTGGTAAACGAAATCAATACAGTATGAATGCAAGCTGATAGATCTGCGCTAACCGGTGGCACGTGGATCTTTTGTTCTATTTTCTATAATGTTGCTAAGCAACGTTACCAAAAAACCAAAGCGCAGTAAAACATATATATTAAAGCATAAAGAGGAAACTGTGCATCTCTGATCTTCATTTGCTGATATATTACAGTAACAGATACTGTGATGCTTCTGGAAGTTAATGTGTTCAAAAAATTGATTAAAAGCTATATTTCCTCATACTGACAAACACAACCAGATGAGACAACAGCTATGTCATTGATTCAAAGGTGTTGGGCAAATCTCATGAAGCCTGTCAAAATCGTTCCGGATCGTATTTTACATCAAAATCAAAAGCAAAAAATATACATATAATAAAGCTAATATTCCTCTGGTGATGGGACGAGGAACACGCTGGTAAACAACCCTATGCTGATATTTTAGAAAGGCTCTCCTTCTCTATTTTAAAGTGTTCTATGGTCACTGACTGCACTAACACGACTGTCCCGAGAGACCTCACAGTATGGAACAGAAATGTTTCTAGGACAGGCTGATCTGATGAGTTTAGGCTCTCCCCACCTCTCTCTCTGTAAGTCTGAGAATGGAAGGGCTAGGTTTGAGGGTTTTGAGGACACGGTTTTCTCTATAAATGCATTAGAGTAGTGCTGAGACATGAACAGGCTGACTTTACAAAGATTCAAATGTATATGTTCAAACTGGATAAATGTCCCAATTTTTCACTTCCTCACTCTTAGCGGATTTTGATTTTATACCATTTGGATTGGTTTCAAATTATGAAAGAAATTCCATTAGCATTCCTTTAGGATTTTTTTCACTTCATTTTTTTCAAGTCATTACATTAAATCATAAAGTAATAAAGTAGTGGTGGCATCACTGTGATATAATGCCATATATACACATAAATATATACGGTATACAGCCCACGCCATTCCACAGTATAACTTTGGTAGAAATGTTTAAGAAAGCCTCGTATGTGAATGCAGAGAGAACACATGAATAAATGTAGTGACACGTTAATTTTCTCCATTCACCCTCAGGCTATCGTCCTCCTTCTGCAATAATTTCTTCCACATTAAATACTCTCTTCCCCATATAGTCGTGAAATGCAGGGACTCACACTTACCTGTCAGAACTAATTAAGGGATCTGCTTTTTGTAGTTCATGATCACGTTAACTCAGTACAAGTCAAACAGACCTTGGAGACTTGAAAGAGGACAAAACAAGCAAATTGAGGTTAATATTTAATTTGTTCTCCATTTAAAAGTCCTCACAGTGACACATTTACTCTTCTTCCAACGTGCAATGTTAGCTTCACTATTAACTTGCTTGTCCTAGCTTGATGCTTGGATAAATCTAGAAAGACTAGAATGTTTTTTTTTTTTTAAATCCATGATATTACAACCCTTGCGAAAAAGAAGTACAGTAGAGCTGTGTGTGAGTGCAGTGTAGCTGTGGTAAGGATATCCATTTGCCTAAATTAAGCAATTTCATGTATTTTGAGAAGAGGATAGGGCCAAGCACCGAACCCTGAGGTATTTCAGTGGCTAGCTGATGTGGCTTATACATCTTTACCCTACAACATACCCTTAAGAATTTATCTGTGATCTAGGACTCAAACCAGCAGACAAATAGATGTTGGTCTCCACTGAATCGAAAAAAACTCACTGTTTTTGCCATGAACGAGAGCAGAGTAGTCTGTAATTTTCAACTTGTGTTTAGTGTTGGGTCTTTTAAGCACTTCAAAAATGCTACCTTATCAGGCACTATCTGGAGATAACAAAGCATACTGACTGATCTTAAACAAGATTTGTCTTGTTTTCCATTAAAAATATCTAAACCTATATAAAGTTTTGACGCTTTCCAGACGCTTCTCTTCACGAGACACAAATACCTTTTGTGTAATGAACTCATAAAGCGCATCATCGCACGGAGACAAAGAGAGAAGGGCTACTCTTGAAAAACAAACACCAAGTGTAATTAAATACATTGTTGGGGACTTCTACTTATAAAAGTAATGCATTACCATATTGAAGAAGAAAGTTCAATACTCTAAGGCCCTGTCCCAAATGGCACACTTCATGTGCACTTGCGGTCTTGTGGACTTACAATGGCTGCTGTGTGCACAAGTCCGTAGGGTGTCCCATTTGTCATTTTAGGTTTCAAAAGGGTCCTCACGAATGCCCGCTTTGTGGCCAATATGCGCCCTTGATGGACACTTTTGCTGAGCCCGCACTGAAGTGAGCTCTGCAGCAGACTTCTACCCAAACAAAGCTTCTTTTTGTGAATGACAATAAAGGTTTGTTTAAGGTACGTCACAAAAGTGCAGACTCGTCGGAAGACCGCAAGTGTTTAGCATGCCACTAGGGAAAGGGCCATACTTAAGGAATAAAAACAAAACAAAAAAATTAAACACAAATGTGATGTTTAACTAAAGTAATTTTTGTTTATTGGTTGAATTGGATCACCAAATGTAAGCAGGAAAGACATTGGTTAATAAAGTGAGCTTAAATACATAAAGTATATTTGTGTAATTTAACATTTAACTATTGCAGGGAATATAGGTTGCATTTCACAGTTTTTTTAATTCTGAGGAATACTGAATCTGTTTTTGTGCAAGTGAGACGAGTAAATGCATGCTCACATTTAGTCTAGAACTACAATAAACATCATGTTTACACAGCGCACACAACGTGTCTGAACCTTACGATTTCTCTCAACATGAGGACAGGAGAGCGGTCAGTCAATAAATGGGAAAACAACGTAACTTGCGCTACTTATTTGAAAAAAGTAATTTAGATATTTTGTACATTTAAAAGTAATGCGTTACTTTACAAGTTACTTGAAAAAAGTAATCTGATTACATAACCCGCGTTACTTGTAACCCCAACACTGATCAAGTATTGAGCAAGCATGTTAAAGTGTTTCAAGCAGCATTTGTTGCATATGTGTATGTGTCACCTTGCTTAGCCCAATTATCATTTGATTGTGGAAACAAAGGTGAATGAAGTGTACTGTATATATTAAGTTGGTTATGTATATTTGCACTTGCAAGTTTCCAATAAACAAAAGTAAGAGATGTAGGTGCGTTTGCCATCGCGGGGTGTGGGGTTTGACTGAATGAGTAGAAAATCATCAAGGCAGCTTCATTCAGTTTTAATCTTTCTATCTAGAGACATGGTCATGAAGGACATCTGGGGATAAAATGTCTTCTTTTTTTATGAAATGAAAAAGTTTTTCAATGTCACCTCAGTATTTGTCTATGAATACCTGCCCCGCCTCCACCTTAGCTTTCTAGGCCACTACAAAGAGCAGCAGGGGCACTCCATCAGAGAGTAATCATGCGAAGTCTCCTGACTCCACAGAAGTAGGGATCTACAGTGCAGCTGTCAGCAGTGGGAAAGTGAAAGAGAGAGGAGAATGAGACATGTACAAAAAGAGAGACTATGGCATATATGCATCATTTCTGCTTCTCTCTGAGATAAGCACTTTTACCGCACGTCTGTTACCCTCACAGTGAATGGTCTATCTATTCTTGTTAGCCCTTTCCTCAGACCATGTTCAATTTTTCATGAAGATGCATTTAAAAGGAACTCTATTAACAGCCACACATGAATGCGCTGTATTCTTTTTCCTGAAAGACATGCTGCATTAGAGGATTCTCTAATGTAGAGAATTCTCCTTATTGATTTTTTACATGTGTTTTCCCCATATTGTTGAATTGCTCATTGCATTGTTTTGTGTTTTAGAGTTAAAGGAAGTCTCTGTGAATTTAACAGAAAATGTTACCGACTCCTTTTCAGTTTTTCTGCAGATTATTATTATTTTTTTTATTTTTTTTTTCGTAGCCGTTGAAGATGCCCTTGAATGGCTTTTTCTCAAAAGTCTTCTTTTAAAACTTTCACAATCTTTCAAAGGAGGATAAGGTCAGTTTGAGCAAAAATATTATTTAATTTGACTTTCTTTGTTTTAAAATGGACTAAATACCCTGCTGAAAAGACTATAGCTGCCAAACAGTATGTTAAGGCATTAGGTATCATGAATTAACAAAGAACAGTGCATTTCTATTGCTCATTGTTAATTCATGTTCGTTCATAATAAATTAACTAATGCTATTTTGTGCAATTTAGCTAGATAAGAAGCCTGGAAAGACAAGCTCAACAGCATCCAAAACATAACATGGGCTTTATATGCTGTTAAAGTCCGCCTGTGGTGAAAATCAAGCTTTTAATGTTGTCTATGTGGTGTTTTTAATATGCTTTAAGACAAACCGTGTGCAAATTCATAAGTCAACACCATTGCTGAGTATTTTCTCTTTAAAACTGCAGTGAACCAAAGACAGTCTCAAAAATGCGGTTTTAAATCCCTGGTGTTTCTGACGTCACCTTGTAACCAATCACGTCAACGTGTGATCATCAACGAGTGGATCTCTGAGCTGGTGTGAGTGAGTGGAGGCGGGGCTCATTTGCATATTCATAGAACCGCGTATACTAAATGAGGCAAGGGTGTAGAGTTACATTCAAGCTATTTTAAGGCATAACGATTTGTTTTTTTTTCAAGGAAAAAACGTTCAAATATGTCATTTTGGTGATCAAAGATGTATTTTAAGGAATACAATTATTGACGACAGGGGGATTTTAAGTCTTTTCAGCAGATGGCCACATATTTAGGTGGACACACACACCACATCTATTTCACATACGAATGTGATGCCTTCAGCTTTCTTCCTCTCACACATAAACACCTCTGCATTGTTGGTCAAGGGCAGCTCCTAGTGATTAGTAGTCCAGCTGCATTGCTGTTCAAGGACTAAGACAGGAAGATCCCTAGTTATTTTAGGATGACACGCTTGGTAAATTGCATCAATGAGACGGAGGTACTTACATTTCAAACGCGCCGTAAACAACACCAAACCCCAGAAAATATCTCAATAAACTTTAGTATTAATATCCAGTAACCTTGTGAGGTCAACAATGCAAAAATTAGTTTTTCATAAGAAAGACAAAAGAAGCTGAAAGAATATGAGAACGGAGGACAGAAGAGAGAGAACAAGGGCAGAAAAACGCCTGATTCAATAACCGAAACATCCTTCTCCATTTATTCATTTACTTGCTCATTCTAGTGTTAGACTGTTTCGCTGCAGCAGTGCACATCCTCTGCAGTGTTATCCTAATGATAAATACACCGGTTGAGACAGGAAAGTGTGGGGAGTGTCTATTTAGTTAGCCTTGTACCGGCAGTCTCAATGAGTGCAATATTGATCTGTCAGACTATACTCCTAAAGTCAGCTGATGTTCTTCTTACTGGAATCTTAAACATTCTGTCCTTACAAAAAGTACTGTGGCGGTACCATAGGACAGTGATGGTATCAGATGGTGATACTATCAGATGGTGATATGTTCCATAATTATGCGTACAAAAAATAGACAGAACATCAATTTAGTCCCTCTAACGGGAATGAAGGTGCATGTAACTTAGTGTTAGAAATTTTCTAAAGAATATTTTTTCAAATAGACATCCTTCACCCTCACCGTGCCTGTTTAATTTGATTAAAAATAGAGTGCGCCCTTCCCCTGGAGGAGGGCACTAAAAGGGCATCAGAATTTGTATTCACAAACGTGCATGGCATTGAAATATTGGGTAAACACACACATACACACGCACACGCACACACACTTCTTACTAACAGGAATACATTGAGGAAAGTCAAAAGGTAAGTCTGGACACTGGAGCTTTTTTGCAAAGTCATATATATACTACAGCGTTTTTTAGATTTTAGTTAAAATTAGACACCCTGGAACATAATTAGGTAGGCTATATTACATATCCATCCATTAGATATATCCATGGCTATACTATCCATCCATTTCTCCTTGTCTAGAGGATGACTCTGCATATTTCCACTCGCCACGAACCAATCGCATCACTGACGTCAGACTTAGCATGACATAGATGTTAAATTCAACCCGATCTCATGAAATGCATCTCTATAGCACGCATTGTGTTTACCGTGCAATTTATACGCGAGAATTCGTTTTTACATTCATATGATACTCACTGTAAACCCCTTGGGTAGGATTAGTGGTGTGGGGTACGTGGGTATTACACGCCATAAAGTGCGTATCGTATGTACGCGAAAACTGCGTATGCACGTAAAAACTCATTTTCGTGTATAAATTCCATGATAAATACAATGTAAATATGAAAAAGTGAAAATGAGAGCTATGGCAGATAGGAATATTATCAATGAATCATGACTTAAATGGCAAAAATATGGGAATTTAACAATTGATATCCAATATCGACTACCAGACTGAATAAAAATAAAAATATATTTATCTGATAACCAATATGATAGCGATATATTTAGCACTTGCCTATTAATTTTATGCAGCTTGTTTGTCCTTTGTGCAGCTTGATAGCACCTGGTAACTATATTTTCATTGTACATAAAAGAGCAGCTCATAAAAAAAGAAACTGACTCATATTACCCCACTGTCCCCTGTTATATACTGCATCCATTAAAATTGCAGTGTTATTTTAGTATTTCAAATTCAAATGTGCACTAATTATTTAAATACCCCTTTTAATAGTTGCAATTTACACTGCGGCCTACATGAAAAGCCGTCAATATCATATAAAACAGACAAAACAAATGATGCAAATGATAATTGCACATGATAATAATGTGTCCCACAATCCTGACAGTGATAATGGGTTGAAATGACAGAGGTATTGTGCAGTTGTGTTTGTGTGTTTATAGTAATTTATTGGACACAGAAGAGTGATGGACAGACAGAGAGAAAGAGAGACAAGGCTTTAGCAAACATGTGGATAAAAGAAACAAACAGGCTGTGTGTGTCATTTTAATTGCCTGTTAATTGCATGTGATTGTTTGTAGGCTGCTATAGTGTAGCATCATCCACGAGCAACAAACACATACAAAGAGGTAGGTGGCGAAATAAAAAGTGCAAAATGTGCATTGAACAACACAAACAAATGGAAATCCATTATTTGTGATGAATCTCATAATGTCAATTCCAACTGCGTCTACAACTCCCACATGTGCCTCTGCTAAAGCTACATACCCGAATGACTAGGCAACTTCTGTTTGCACTTAGAATATATGTTGGAAAAGAACAAACAGCTGTAATCGGTCCAGCTCTGATATATTTATTTGTTTCTGTGGACTTGCACTGTTGAACTATGGCTGTAATTTAATGTGGTGTTTAAAAAACGGAGCAAAATCCTATCATCCCATCTGCAGATGCTGTTTCTGTCGGCAGCTCTGAAATAATGATTTGATTGCGGGCATCCTCTTGCCTCACATGCCCTGATCCACCAAGTGCTAAGCCTGGATGAAGCTTAGGGTGAACTAGATGGACAATCCCTGAATGCACATACAGTATATGCACATTTTCGGTCAGTGTGTATTTGCGTGTGGGTGAACATTATGATATGTTCCACAAGGTCAATGATTTCAATTTAATTACATAGGCTAAAAACATAGTGGTCACTATGGTCAAGGATCAGTGATTAAGGTTTCCCATCATGCCTTGCACATATAGCCTCTAGCATTCAGCGTGGCTTGTTTACTGCAGTGGATAATCAAAGTCATCAAATGTTGGTTATTTAGTTCTTTCAATCCCTCCACATTATAATAATCCCATCATGGCGATGTGCAGATATAGCGGACTATATTAGAATGCCTTAAATGAAACAAGATTCAGATTCGCAATTGAAAATCCCTGGGATCAACCTGCATTCATTCCTAGCTTACAGTGTAAAGGATTTGTAAGGATATTTTATGGAGTCTCTGTGTATTGGAAGCTTCTTCTGTCACCAAATCAAATTCCTTGTGTGTGCAAACATGATTAGCAATAAAGCTCTTTCTGCTTCTGGTCCTGATTCTGGACTTGACGAGGAATTAAAAGATGCTAAATACATTTTACTTATATTGGAAAAAAGCATTGCTTGCCCATGAAAAACATAATGCTAGGGTAGATGGTTGTCAGGGTGTTGCTAAGTGGTTGCTATGATGTTTAGATGTCTTCAAACTGCAGGTTATGTGGCCAGATTAAATTATTATTATTATTTTTTTCTGTTCAGACTTTTGCTAACATGTTCACATTGGATGTTATAGTAAAGAGGAACACTTACAGGTGACTTCAGCAATTTATGTTAAATAGGTTGATTATGTTTTTAATTACGTCAATATCCAAATCTGAAGTGCATCTACTTGTGAAAAAGATGTGCAAGTACACTAGTTTTATGAGACTATACTCAAGTGTGAACTGAATGTTATGTTTCAATTAAATGAAAATGTATTATAGTTCAAATTTATATTAAAGACAATTACTTCAACTTATTTTGACACTCTTAAGTAGGACTTAAATATATTTATATGTAATGATACAACTCAAATATACTTTAACAGTTCTATTGAAACGTCTATATTGTTATGAACTGCTCTGAGACTTGAAGGTTGGGATCCAAACGCAGCTTTATTTGAGGGCAATCCAGAGGCGTAATGCAAAGTACAGGCTAGGGTCATACACAGGCAGGCAGTCAAAACAAAGAAACAAACAAAACAGACTAACAGCCAGGGACCAGAGGCAAGAGAGTAATCCAGGGACCAGAGGCAAGAGAGTAATCCAGGGAACAGGGCAAGATATCAAAAAACCAAGAAACAAGAAAACCAGGGAAACGCTCAGAAATGCAGTGAAACACTTAACAAGACTTCGCGGTGAGTGAATGAATGAACAAGGTATATATAGACAGACTAACAGGATGATGAGACAGGTGAATGCAATCAGTGAATGAGGTACAGGTGAATGTGATCAGTGATAAGTGATGAGTCCGGGCAGTGAGTTATGGGAAATGTAGTTAGTGAGTGAATATGATAGTCTGATGTGGACTGCCCTCTGGTGGCTCACAAGGGCAGCTCCAGCTGGTGATCGTTACATAGCCCCTCCCCAAAGAGCGGCTTCCAGACGCTCCAAAACTGTCCAGGTGGGAGGTGGCCCGGAGGCGGATTCCGGGGGCGGGATGGAGGGCCAGGTCCGTGGAGCGGAAGAGGACCTTGAGACTGTGGTAATACGGGAGGCCAGGACGGAGCAGGCAGTCCATCGGGCGGCCAGGGCGGAGACGACCGTCCATCGGGCGGCCAGGGCGGAGACGACCGTCCCTCGGGCGGCCAGGGCGGAGACGACCCCTCGGGCGGCCAGGGCACAGGAACAGGCACCGGCTCAGGAACAGGAACAGGCACCGGCTCAGGAACAGGAACAGGCACCGGCTCAGGAACAGACACAGGCACTGGCTCCGGCTCAAGAACAGACACAGGCACTGGCTCCGGCTCAGGAACAGACACTGGCTCCGGCTCAGGAACAGACACTGGCTCCGGCTCAGGAACAGACACTGGCTCCGGCTCAGGAACAGACACTGGCTCCGGCTCAGGAACAGACGTGTCAGCGACCATCTTGTCCGTAGAAACTGGCTCGGCGGAGACCATCTCGTCCTGAGACACTGGTTCGGTGGCGGAGGTCATCGTGTCCGAAGACACAGGCGTGGAGTCGGCCATCTTGTCCGAAGACACAGGCGTGGAGTCGGCCATCTTGTCCGAAGACACAGGCGTGGAGTCGGCCATCTTGTCCGAAGACACAGGCGTGGAGTCGGCCATCTTGTCCGAAGACACAGGCGTGGAGTCGGCCATCTTGTCCGAAGACACAGGCGTGGAGTCGGCCATCTTGTCCGAAGACACAGGCGTGGAGTCGGCCATCTTGTCCGAAGACACAGGCGTGGAGTCGGCCATCTTGTCCGAAGACACAGGCGTGGAGTCGGCCATCTTGTCCGAAGACACAGGCGTGGAGTCGGCCATCTTGTCCGAAGACACAGGCGTGGAGTCGGCCATCTTGTCCGAAGACACAGGCGTGGAGTCGGCCATCTTGTCCGAAGACACAGGCGTGGAGTCGGCCATCTTGTCCGAAGACACAGGCGTGGAGTCGGCCATCTTGTCCGAAGACACAGGCGTGGAGTCGGCCATCTTGTCTGTAGACACAGGCGCAGAAAGAGGAAGAGGAACAGATTCAAGCTCAGTATCCGGATCAGTTTCAGGCTCAGGAACGGATTCAGTCTCGGCGGGACGAGACACTTGACGGGCGGACGTGACGTGAAGCTCAGTCTCTGGATCGGCAGAAGTGACGTGAAGCTCAGTCTCTGGATCGGCAGAAGTGACGTGAAGCTCAGTCTCTGGATCGGCAGAAGTGACGTGAAGCTCAGTCTCTGGATCGGCAGAAGTGACGTGAAGCTCAGTCTCTGGATCGGCAGAAGTGACGTGAAGCTCAGTCTCTGGATCGGCAGAAGTGACGTGAAGCTCACTCTCTGGATCGGCAGAAGTGACGTGAACAGTCTCTGGATCAGCAGAAGCGACGTGAACAGTCTCTGGATCAGCAGAAGCGACGTGAACAGTCTCTGCATCAGCAGAAGCGACGTGAACAGTCTCTGGATCAGCAGAAGCGACGTGAACAGTCTCTGGATCAGCAGAAGCGACGTGAACAGTCTCTGGATCAGCAGAAGCGCACTCTGAGCTTGACGGGACCAGCGGCGGCGAGGGCTTTGAGCTGGGTAGGACCAGCGGCGAAGAGGACTCTGAGCTGGTTAGGACCAGCGATGAAGAAGGCTTTGAGCTGGACAGAACCAGCGGCGAAGAGGGCTCTGAGCTGGGCGGGACCAGCGGTGAAGAGGGCTCTGAGCTGGACGGGACCAGCAGTGAAGGCTCTGTGCTGGACGGGACCAGCGGTGAAGGCTCTGTGCTGGACGGAACCAGCGGTGAAGAGGGCTCTGTGCTGGACGGGACCAGCGGTGAAGAGGGCTCTGTGCTGGACGGGACCAGCGGTGAAGAGGGCTCTGTGCTGGACGAGACCAGCGGTGAAGAGGGCTCTGTGCTGGACGGGACCAGCGGTGAAGAGGGCTCTGTGCTGAACGGGACCAGCGGTGAAGAGGGCTCTGTGCTGGACGGGACCAGCGGTGAAGAGGGCTCTGTGCTGGACGGGACCAGCGGTGAAGAGGGCTCTGTGCTGGACGGGACCAGCGGTGAAGAGGGCTCTGTGCTGGACGGGACCAGCGGTGAGGAGGACTCTGTGCTGGACGGGACCAGCGGTGAAGAGGGCTCTGTGCTGGACGGGACCAGCGGTGAAGAGGGCTCTGTGCTGGACGGGACCAGCGGTGAAGAGGGCTCTGTGCTGGACGGGACCAGCGGTGAACACTCTAGCTTGGCGGGCATGTCGCTTGCTGTCTTGGCTTCGGCAGATCTGGCGTGAAGTGCAGGCTCGGCTGGACTGGCGTGAAGTACAGGCTCGGCTGGACGGGGGTGCCACGGAAGGAAGCTCTCCAGACATCTGGAGAGTGCCTCTCTCCAATCCAGACCAGAGAGATCGGGGAGCTCCCTCGGGTCGACCTCCTTAGCCCCCAGCCGGTAACATAACTTAATAGCCTCGTCACCCAGAGAGCAAGAGGCAGCGAGAGGAAAAAACCCCCAGGTGTACTGGAACAGATCGAGGCTATCCAGGGCTAAGGCCGCGATCTGTCCAGCGAACTCCCGGCTCATGCTGGGAAGATCAGGTGAGATCCGTACTGCTGTATTACAGGAGGTCATAGCTGCTGGATCTGAAGTGTGGCGAAGTCTTCTGTTATGAACTGCTCTGAGACTTGAAGGTTGGGATCCAAACGCAGCTTTATTTGAGGGCAATCCAGAGGCGTAATGCAAAGTACAGGCTAGGGTCATACACAGGCAGGCAGTCAAAACAAAGAAACAAACAAAACAGACTAACAGGCAGGGACCAGAGGCAAGAGAGTAATCCAGGGACCAGAGGCAAGAGAGTAATCCAGGGAACAGGGCAAGATATCAAAAAACCAAGAAACAAGAAAACCAGGGAAACGCTCAGAAATGCAGTGAAACACTTAACAAGACTTCGCGGTGAGTGAATGAATGAACAAGGTATATATAGACAGACTAACAGGATGATGAGACAGGTGAATGCAATCAGTGAATGAGGTACAGGTGAATGTGATCAGTGATAAGTGATGAGTCCGGGCAGTGAGTTATGGGAAATGTAGTTAGTGAGTGAATATGATAGTCTGATGTGGACTGCCCTCTGGTGGCTCACAAGGGCAGCTCCAGCTGGTGATCGTTACATATATCATGTATTTAAATATATTTGTAATTACACATTTGTAAAAGTTGCATTTAGTACATTTAAATTATCAAATAACACTACAGTTATAGTTAAATTATAATCAAGTACTTTACATGATTTAAAATGTACTATAAAGTAAACCTTTTAATTTGACATTGACAGGTGCACTTTTTAAGTGTACTTAAGTATGTGTCACAGTGTCTGGTTTGTGTTCCCTGGGTAACCACTAGAGGTCCTTTTCCCCCACGGTGTCATTCACATTAGGAACTGCATTCCCCACAATCCATGTCTGCACTCATCACTGTTCATTGCACCCAGCTGTTCCCCATCATGATTGTTAGTTTCTGTGTGTATAAATACCCTGCCTGTTTAGTGTTTGTTACGGAGTCCTTGTTATTCGTTACACCACTTCTGTGTTACTGTTTCTTGCCTGTTCCTGTATTGTTCTTGTTTATTGGATTGCTTATATGGTTTTGACCCTTGCCTGGACTGATTTACGGATTACCGATTTCCCATTAAACTGCTTTTGGATCTTACCCCTGTTTCCCGTGTGTGGATCGTGACAGTATGTTAAGAAACAGTCATGAAAGTGTTTGCTCGTTAAGTGTATACTTAAGAGGCCTTTTATTTAATTAATATTATATTATCTGTATATGTATATTTTTAATATTTGAAGCAGGGAATACAAATTTAATGCTTAGGGTTGGTTCCAAGTATGAGTTCATTAATGAGTCAGATTATGGCAAAGTACAAACCTTAAGTCTTCCATCATTTTTACGAACTGAAATAAACAGTTTGGTAAAACGGTTTTCCTACTTCCAACCATTGCGTGTTGATAGTTGGCAGGCAGCACACAGAATCCACCTCTGACCATAGTAATGGTCACTTTACTTCTACAATGAGGTCTGGTGAGTGCTGGAAAAGAGAGATACGTTTGTCCCCATAAACTGATGAGCTCTTCACCCCTCGATACCTCTTAAAAATGTTTCCATCCAGCCCTCTATGAACCTGAGCCAAGCGCTAATGGATCTGAGATTTCTCCTTAATAAACCTCTCATGACCAATGACCTGACAAAGCTACAAATTAGGTGATTCAGCTTAGATGTAAAACAACTCTTAAAGCATTGCTTCCTTGCTGAAGCTTCTAACTGTTCATTTAACTGTGGGCCAAAACAAAGGCAAGACATCTTATTGAAGGCTCAGCCTGCCAACCCACCACAACAACAACTGCGACAACAAAACTTCTAAAAGAAACTTAATTTGCTCTCTGAACTTTCCCCAACATTCATCAATACAGAGACAGGGGATTAAATTGAGTTTGTCCGGGACCAGGGCAGGCAGGCATGGGTCTTTTACTGGAGTGTTAAACACAAGCTTCGGGGCCGCTCTCTCTGACTGTCAGGTGAAGGTCTCAGTCTAAACTGCAGCCGAGATACTGATGAAGACTGGCACAGTAATAGCTGTCGCTGGGCAGATGCGGGATGTGTGTTTGTCTTCACCCAGGTTGAGATGGGAAGACTGGTGTGACTCACCTAAAATGTGTTAAGATCAAATCTTAGGGCCAGTTTAGACCTGAGATTTACATCTGTTTCAGCTGTGTACAGCCCTAAATACAGGTGTAAGCCCAAAATGTTTTTGTGATCACATTTAAGGGTAATCATGGTAATTTACCGTATAATATGCTATAGAACTGGTTCGTAATAAACATTATTGTACTGCATTGACATTTTGCTAAATTATTTTGTTCACATTCACGTTTCATAGTTTGGTTTCCATAGACCAGTAGCCGTGTCTCCAGTACCCTTCAAATTGCGCAAATTGAAATTGCGAATTGAAAATACGCCCAATGGAAACACGTCAATTTCGCAAAAACTCTCATTTATCACAAAAAAAGTTTTTAAGCTCGCATGAGGTGCTTTTTCAGGCAATTTGAAAAAGGAATAATTTGCAAAACTGCAATGGAAACAATTTTTTCGTATTTACAGGTCACCTGGCCTACGTAAAAGTCAATCATTCTTTAAAGGAACACGCCAACTTTTTGGGACTTTAGCTTATTCACCGTATCCCCCAGAGTTAGATAAGTCCATACATACCCTTCTCATCTCCGTGCGTGCCGTAACTCTGTTCTGACGCACACACCGCTAGCCTAGCACAAACACTGGAGGTAAACGGCTCCAGCTAGCATACTGCTCCCAATAAGTGACAAAATAATGCCAACATTTTCCTATTTACATGTTGTGATTTGTATAGTCACAGCGTGTACAAATAACAAGGTCACATGAGACACAGCCACCTTCTAACCGTATACATACTGGGAACTATATTCTCAGAAGGCGAAGCACTGCTACTTGGGCGGAGTGATTTGCTCGCAGCGCCTGAGAAGCCCCGTGGTGAGGAGCAGAGAGTTCGCTCAGAGTTGGAGTAAATCACTCCGCAGAAGTAGCAGTGCTTCGCCTTCTGAGAATATAGTTTCCAGTATGTATGTGGAAATGCGGCTAGTGATTTATTGCACTTGTTTCTCAATGTGTAGTGCTGATAGGACAAAGCATGTTCTGATGTAGAAAATTAATTTCAGAAAGAAGTAAATTTCACCTTGAACAAAAGGCACTTCTTCTCAGTCAGGTTTGTTCCAATGGCTCCAGAGCTCCTGTTGCGACTATGAGCGAGTGGGGGGGTAAATACGGCCTGCAGCCCTGAAAACAAGGAAAGAGGTCCCTTGATAGCATTGACGCAAGAACAGCTTGACCCAGCACAAGTCTGTTTATAGAGCTTTGAGTTACAGGCATGCAAAGTCTTGGCACACATGCATCTGTCACTTGATAGAAGATTAACTAGATGCCAACAGTGAAAGGTTGCATGACATGCCATTATTTTCAACAACTATGAAGAAAATCTAACCCAGACTACATAAATATGGCTTAATTTGAAGTGATGATAAGCATGTGACACTGATGTGTTGTACTTGTGTTATGTGTTTGGTGCAGTGTTGTAAACGCACTCTTTCCATAACAAAAGCAAGCAAAACTGAGTCAAATTAATGATGCTTTTATTAAAAAATGTGATAAAAATGAACACTGTTCTGGTGAGTTGAATTATTGACTGACAAATTATGAAATCAATCTATGTTGTATTAACAATATTGCATATTGTTGAGACTTTGCAGTTCATGGTACACACACACACACACACACATACAGTACATACAAAATACCATTCAAAAGTTTGGGCTCGATAAGATTTTTTTATATTTAAAAAGTTTCATATATTCACCAAGGTTGCATGTTTTTGATGAAAAATACAGTAAAAACAGTAAAATTGTGAAATATTTTAGAATGTAATTTATTCCTGTGATGCAAAGCTGAATTTTCAACATCATTACTCCAGTCTTCAGTGTCACACGATCCTTCAAAATATGATGATTTGGTGCTCAAGAAACATTTCTTATTATTATATTTTTTCAGGATTTATTTGATGAATAGAAGGTGAAGAATATAAAAATCTTTTCTTACATTATAAATGTCACTTTTTTTGTATTTATATACACTGTTTAATTTTCATAGATAAAAATGTTTGTACAGTGTTGGGTCACTTAATGCCAAAAAATTTAAAATCTGGCTACTGAGGCAATAGAGGTCTATAGTTCATCATAAAAGCAAAAATAACAGGAAAAAAAAAAGAAAATGTGAGGCCAAGGTACTGGATATTTTTGTGGACCCTTGAAAACAGGCGCAATGAATTGAAGCAATCAGAGAGACCTGTAAAATCCAGCCATTTATGCCGAAGCTTTCCTAAAGGATAGAGGGTTTCAAAACAGATCCAACTCAATGCCCTGAGAGCAGGAACCAATCAAAATCAGCCTAACCCCTGAATGGGATCCAATCCAAGAGCCTCGGAGAAGGAACAATGACAAATCGAACTCTACCTAGATTAATTTCAGAGACCCAATCACCCAGAATGCCACTGTGAGAGAGCGGCATCAGGTGGAACGCTTTAACCAGGGTCAGCCTCAGAACAAGCCGCAGGCAAACCTATAGAGCATCAGGACTGCCAAACATCAAAACAACAAAACACAAAAGCCCATTTCAGTCAATTCTGCCAAATGAGAGCACATCAGGCCTGAAAGAGTAAAGAAGATTTAGCCAGACAGATGTGGATGTCTGTGTGGAAGAGGAAATCAGGACTCAGGTGATCTCCTTGCTGCAGTGCAAATTGCTCACTTTACAAAACAGACTTTTTAATATCAAACAAGCTAAAAAATTTGCCCTACACACAGTTTGTTAAAAAAAGAAAAAAGAAAGAAACTCTACAACATCTTAAACACATGAAAGACCTTTTTGTGTTATCAGCAGCACCAAGCGTACAAATTTTAGAAAAACAAAAGCATGAAGCATGTCCACCTCTAACCCAGCCCTAAAGCTAAATATGGTCCTAAGCAGATTATACAAAAACTTACAAATTGGATTGTACAAATTCTTCTGAAGGATATTTAAATAATTATTGTTTTGTGTGTTAGCAGCACCATATAGTGACGTTGTAGTGCCATGGTTAAAAAAAAAAAAAAAGCAAAAAGAAAGTATACTATATTTTATAAAATGTCATAAATGTCAAGACTTCATTCTCTTACATTTGATTTTATTCTCAAAATCTCATTCTCTTACATTTGATTTTATTCTCAAAATCTCATAGCCTTATTTTGCACCTTTTTCCTCACAAAAGGCCTATTAGGAGACTAATCGCAAAACATTAGGACTAGACAGAATAGATTCTTACTTTTTTTTAATGTGGCAACAATTTTTTTTTTATTCTAAATGGAATTACGTAAGAAACAATTGACGACGGGCCAGTGAATTATTAGAAAAATAATGCACACCTGAGGTGGTAATGCGGCCACTGTGCATTATTTTTCTAATAATTCAATGCCCCGGAGTGCATAATACATAATAAAATGTAATTTCGTGGCAAAAAACTTGGAAATAATTTGTCGTTTTTATCCTATTGTTTACTATATTTATTTGCTCAGTCAGTGTCGTTGTGGGTTTTGGTTCTTTTGTTGTTGTAGTCTGTAAGGACCTTTGAAATAACTGAAATCATTTGGCGAAATGATATGGAACTGTAATGCGGTCAAGACCTGCGTGGAACTAGTACTTTAGCCGTGCCTTTCCCTAAAAATAATTGCACACCTTAGAATGTTCGTCATCTAATCAGAATCAAGCATTCAACAGCCCCGTAGTATAAAAAATAATAATAATCGTTTCCCAAACTGTCCTACTGCCGCCTCTACCCTGCATTATTTGGAAAACTAAATATTCCTTATGAATTCCATCAATAATTACGTGAGAATGAAAAGACTGCTGATACAAGAGTCATAAAACCAGTCTACGAGTCTATTATACAGTTTAGTATCAGATATACAAAAATATTTGACCACAGAATGCCATGATTAACCATTCAAATACTCCAGGCAGTTGTTTAACATCATACAGTACGAAAAGATGGAACTACTTTAGCCGAAAAGATTAAAAATATTGTTGGATCATCATCCTATACAGTCAGTTCTTGTTGTTGATTCCACTGAGACGGCGGACAGCTGTCGTAATGACAGCCTTCACGGTCTCCTGGATCTATGCACACTTCAATGGTAACCCTTATGAAAAAGAAGTTTATTCAAGTGTGCTATTAGTATACTTCTTTTAAAAGTCTACTTTTTATGTACTTCTCATAAATATATTTAAAAGTACACTTAAGTAGTACTTGACTTTTACTGACAGAAAGGTCTAAGGATATTTGTACTCATACTTGTACTAAATTTTTTGATCGATATATACCTAAAAGTATAATTAAGTAGGCCTATTCTAAGTATACTTGGCTTGTATTTGTGTTTACTCTTTTGATTGAGTAGCCTATTAAATACTTTTTTCACATCGTTTTGCATACTGTCTTAAAAGTAAAAATAAGTAAAAATTAAATAAGTAAAATAAGTATACTTCAAGTTCGTTTTAAGTGTACTTTATGTAGTAAGTATACTAATATCAATGTACTAGAAGTACACTTGTAAGTGTACGGTTTCAGTACAACTTGGGACTAAATTGGTAGTAATACTTTAAGTGTATCAGTAGTAAACTGAGTACACAACTAGTTTAAAAGTTTTTCGTTTGTACTGCAACTATACTTCAAATGAACTTATAGGCATACTGATAGTTTACTAGTCAAATACTTAGCACATTTTTAGTTTTTGAAAGTACACTTTGAAGTATACTCTCAGTAAACTACTGTAGTAGTGTTATACCTCAAGTATACAACACAGTTTACTATTTACATATTATTTTTCCACTTTAAGTATACTACTAGGAAAGAGTAGATTTGAAGAAAATTCTTATGTACACAGTGGACTAGCCTACACAAAAAAATCAGATACTCAGAATTAGGAACTCATGTGTTTTCTTTATAAATCAATTTTTTCAAACGATTCAAGTTTATAAGACAGTATGTAAAACTATATGTGTGTCATGATTCCTGTCTTGTGTTCCCCTTGTCTTGTGTGGACTTTTGTTATTTCCTGTCCTGTGCCATGTTTTGTAGTCCTTTGTAGTTTTTCTTGTTTATTAGTCTCCCAGGTGTTTCTGATTAACCACACCACCTTGTTATCTTGTTTAGCTTGTTTGCCTGTGTATTTAAACCTCTGTGCTTCAGTTGTTGGGTGTCGGTCGTTGTTTGCTGTAGCTGTTTCCATGTTCCTGTCCTGAGTTCCGTGTTCCGTTGTTTGCCCTGGATTTCCTGTTTTGTTTCATTATATTAAGTGCTTGCATATGGATTCTCTCTCCGCTTCATTCCTGCCTCATCATTACAGAACGACCGACCAACGACTGAATCCAGCAGCATGTTCGCCAGTGTCTCTTCCCCAGCCACCGAGCGGGAGAGAGGACAATCTTTTGAGGGGACCCGGTTGGTCATATTTCGCGGGACCCGTGGAGGCCGCAGTAGAGGAGGTGGTCGAGAGGAGTCCCGACACCACTCTCCACTCTGGCCCCTCTTCGACCCTGTGTTGGTGATGTCCAGCCCAGGGCCCCATTCGCCACTGGTTCCGTCCAGCACAGAGCCAGTTCCGGTGGTCCCGAAATGGAGGAGGAGAAGGAAGACTTCCTCCATGCCTGTTCCGGTGGTCCCGAGTCTGGTGGTCCCAGTTCCGGTGGTCCCAGAACTCCACATCATCAGTCCAGCCGAGCCCGCACTTCAGGCCAGAGCTGCCGAGACCAAGGCAGTATGCGTCGTGCCCGCTGCCCCTGAGACTGTGAGCGTCATGCCCGCCGCGCCTGTGACTGACAGCGTCGTGCCCGCCAAGCCTATGTTTGAGGTTGATGACCTCAGCGATCTTCCTCCTCTCATTGGGCCTGCCGAGCCAGAGCTTCACGTCAGTCCTGCCGAGCCAGAGCCAGAGCTTCACGTCAGTCCTGCCGAGCCAGAGCTTCACGTCAGTCCTGCCGAGCCAGAGCTTCACGTCAGTCCTGCCGAGCCAGAGCTTCACGTCAGTCCTGCCGAGCCAGAGCTTCACGTCAGTCCTGCCGAGCCAGAGCTTCACGTCAGTCCTGCCGAGCCAGAGCCAGAGACTGTTCACGTCACGTCTGCCCAGCCAGAGACTGTTCACGTCACGTCTGCCCAGCCAGAGACTGTTCACGCCATGTATGCACCGCCTGAGCCATCAGTGACCGCGACACTGGCCATTATGGCCACAGCCATGTGGTGTGTGTGGGCTGCGCACACACTTGAGCCAGTGGTGTCTGAGCCAGTGTTGTCTGCTCCTGAGCCTGATCCGGTGTCTGTTCCTCAACTCAACTCAACTTTATTTATATAGCACCACTAAAAACAACGATTGTTGACCAAGGTGCTGTACATTATTGCACAAAACATTGGCATTAACATAATTTACTACATAAGAAAACATGACAAAACACATAACATACCAGACACCGCACAAATCAGCTACAATTATAAGCCAGAGAAAAATAATAGGTTTTGAGTTTAGCTTTAAACTCATGTAGTGTAGTGGCAGTTCTAATAAAAACAGGTAAGCTGTTCCAAAGCTTTGGTGCAGCAACGGCAAAGGCTCGATCTGTTCCCGAGCCAGTGTCTGTTCCTGTTCCCGAGCCGATGTCTGTTCCTGTTCCCGAGCCGGTGTCTGTTCCAGTTCCTGAGCTGGTGTCTGTTCCTGTGCCGTGGCCGCCCGAAGGTTCGTCTCCGCCGTGGCCGCCCGAAGGTTCGTCTCCGCCGTGGCCGCCCGAAGGGTCGTCTCCGCCGTGGCCGCCCGAAGGGTCGTCTCCGCCGTGGCCGCCCGAAGGGTCGTCTCCGCCGTGGCCGCCCGAAGGGTCGTCTCCGCCGTGGCCGCCCGAAGGGTCTTCTCCGCCGTGGCCGCCCGAAGGGTCGTCTCCGCCGTGGCCGCCCGAAGGGTCGTCTCCGCCGTGGCCGCCCGAAGGGTCGTCTCCGCCGTGGCCGCCCGAAGGGTCGTCTCCGCCGTGGCCGCCCGAAGGGTCGTCTCCGCCGTGGCCGCCCGAAGGGTCGTCTCCGCCGTGGCCGCCCGAAGGGTCGTCTCCGCCGTGGCCGCCCGAAGGGTCGTCTCCGCCGTGGCCGCCCGAAGGGTCGTCTCCGCCGTGGCCGCCCGAAGGGTCGTCTCCGCCGTGGCCGCCCGAAGGGTCGTCTCCGCCGTGGCCGCCCGAAGGGTCGTCTCCTCCCTGGCCACATGAAGGGCCGTTTCCGCCTCGGTCGCCTGCACTGCCTGCTCCGCCCTGGCCTCCTGTCCTGCTGCAGTATCCAGGCCCTCTTCCGCTCCACGGGCCTGGCCCTCCATCCCGCCCCCGGGTCCGCCTCCACTTCACCACCCTCCTGGACTTTTGCTGAGGAGCGTCTGGAATCCGCTCATTAAGTTGGGGGCTATGTCATGATTCCTGTCTTGTGTTCCCCTTGTCTTGTGTGGACTTTTGTTATTTCCTGTCCTGTGCCATGTTTTGTAGTCCTTTGTAGTTTTTCTTGTTTATTAGTCTCCCAGGTGTTTCTGATTAACCACACCACCTTGTTATCTTGTTTAGCTTGTTTGCCTGTGTATTTAAACCTCTGTGCTTCAGTTGTTGGGTGTCGGTCGTTGTTTGCTGTAGCTGTTTCCATGTTCCTGTCCTGAGTTCCGTGTTCCGTTGTTTGCCCTGGATTTCCTGTTTTGTTTCATTATATTAAGTGCTTGCATATGGATTCTCTCTCCGCTTCATTCCTGCCTCATCATTACAATGTGGAAAAAAAGTATTCAACTGGCTACTCAATCAAAAAAGTAAACACAACTACAAGCCAAGTATATACATACAATACTTAATTATACTTTTAAGTATATCTCGGATCAAAAACTTTAGTACAAGTATAGGCCAAATATACATTTCTGTCAGTATAAGTCAAGTATACTTAAGTGCAATTTTAAGAGCTTGCAGGAAATGCCCACTCCCATGAAACAACGCCAATGGCATAATCGAGTCGGTCTTGATGGATTTTCAAATACTTTTTTGTTTCAAATAAAAGTTGGAAATGTTGTGATTCACCTCACAGCTGGTTGATTGATTCATGGCTTATAACACTAAGACTTTTTAAAAATCCCGATGGAAATATTTTATGTGAAAATACTTCCGGAACCGATGCCACGGAAGAAGTGGGCGTTGCACTTATGCACTCTATTGCTTAAGGGACTCACATTCTTTCATTGATTAGTTAGAGACTTATAGTTCCCCTGTGTTTCACACAAAAATCAGGAGCCACAGAATTCAGATATCCCATCAGTCCGCTAATGCCATTTCCTACTTTAGCACCATCCAATAAGATAACGGAATAATAAGAAAGTAAAAAATCTGGTTCTCTCAAAAGTGCTATTAAATGTGAGTAATCTGCAGAGTATTTCCCCTGAAGCAAGCAATGATGTTCTACAATGTAGGTTTAAAGTCCCTAAGCAAATAGTCTTCTCTCTCCAGCCCAGCAGTCAAACATCAGCTCTAACGAGGCCTGATCTGATGTGAGCTTCCCAGGCTGAATTCATTACCACCCAACTAAAGCATTTAACTACACGCTGTGTTAATAATGGAACCCTCCAGAAGCAAGTAAGCATTTACTACTCAAATCAATATGTGGCATGGTTGACTTAAAACTTCCTGACACTTGGGATCGACTATTCCTGAAACAGTCTCTTCAAAATCGGTGCAAATTCAAGAGTTTATACCAGAGCTGCAAATGAAGATGTGACGTCCTCTAGGGTTCGGCTTCGGGACTTCTCTGGAGATGCAGAGCAATGAAGAAAATTGAGACAGATGTTATGCATCTTCCTAGTAGGTTTTTCTTTCCCCTCTTTTAAATCTCCTCCAGATTCTGGCATCTGGAAAAGCAGGTGGTCACGCCGCCTTCAAGTTCCCATGGGAAGTTCTTACTTAAGAGTTCTGCAGTCGTAATTAGGTTGTGATGTGCATACAAAATTTCACATTTTCTGACATAGACAGGATATTTTTTAGCATTAGAGAAAACTATATGAAGAGCATTGCACTTTTGGTGTGTAACTGATTTTATCTATGTAGATTCACAAGAGAGACTGATGAGAGTAGTCAAACCAGCTCATCTCTTTATAAACTGGCTAAATGAGTAGAGTTGCTTTCTGGCAAGCTTTATCACTATTCCACATCAACAGTTCATAAATTGTGTACAAAATAAACTTCACTAAAACTGACAATGACAACTTAATTATGACCAATAACAATCTGCTTTGTCTATAATTCTTTCATTTACACTGGGCTCTGAGAAAATCCAGAGCATCCCACTGGTAATTAAACATTGTGCTGCCATTCATGTGTTCAACTCGTAAATATGATCATTCACACTTCCTCTAGTCTGTCTCATGTATAAAGTGTGGTACAGCTATTCTGGCTAAAATCACCACCTTAGACACAAAGAGATTATCTGAGCGGCATCTAAACCAGAGTTCATGTTATTTTTAGATGCCATTTATGTTTATCTGAAATACATTATACCACAATAATAGAACACTGTGGTTAAAACTAAATGGCAGCAGTCTATGTGAATAGCTGCTGAAAAAAATGGGGGAAATGTGTATAGTCATAAAATTAATACGTACTGTTTGTTTCTCTAGTCTAAAACTATGTTTTATGCTCAGGTATATCTATAGTTAACCTAAAGGAATAGTTCACCCAAAAATAAAAATGTTCTCATCATTTAATCACCCTCATGTAATTCTAAAACTTTCTTTCAAAACTCAAAAAGATATTTCTGTAACACATAATCAGTTATTTTTGTCTTAATTTTATTTTCATGGAGTTTCCATTCAGTATCCTTTCCCCTTTGTTCTAGTTCCCGCTTGAGTTTGTCCCTATGGTTACTGATTTAATTTGACTGTGTCATTAATTATCCTAGTTTGGCTGTGTATTTATCGGCCAGTGTTTTCAGTTCTCATTGTGGGTTGTCTTTAACGCGTACGTTTAATCGTGTTCCTGTTTGACACCACGCTTAGCTACAACGTGACAATTTCAAAGTACGTTGCCAAACAGTTTTGGTGATCACTGACTTCCATTACAAGGACAAAAATTTTTAAAAAAATTAAGATATTTCCTAAAATTTCCGCTTTCAACAGAAAAACCGAAAGTCAGGTTTGAACTGACAATGAACTATCCCTTTAACTCAAGGTTATTATAGTTAACTAAAACTATATATTAAAAAAAGTGTTACTTGAAGTAAAACAAAAACGTTAAATGAAATAAAACAGAATATTAAAAAGAAAACTTATTTTGTTTCGACTAGTTGCAAAGGATACCAAATGATGCATATACAGTACAGTGATTTTTTTTCCTATACATGTATCAACCAGTGTTCATTTTTTACATCTTATTTATTCATTATTTTCATTAATTTTTGCCTCCAACAACAACCAGAAGTTAAGTAAATCCAGCTAATCAGATTGGAACTGACTATTTTAGCCAGGGCTTGCCAATTTTGTGCATAATACGCATCAGACAGTCAGAGAACAGACTGAAGGCCTCTCTCGGGATGGAGGACTGGAAGTGTTGTATGTTTACAGCTAGGCTAATTAGGGATCACAGTTGTAAGCCCGTCTAGATCGGTCCAAAGGCATCCGATAGAACGGGTGAAGGTCTCTGCGTGTTACTGTCTTTCCGCGTGGCAAAGTCATTTAATTCCATTTAAGCTTTTATCTGACTCCATTTTATCCCGACCTCGGATTTGGGTTAGATTGCCACTTGGTTATTGGTCAATTATATAATAGTTTAGCAATACATTTGATTGTTCTATTTAACTCCTATATTTTACCCATTCATATTAGGAAGCTATGTCGCTCAGAGGTCCTCACGCCTTGTTTAACACGGGTCTCACAATCACAAGCTCGCCAGCTTCGGTCACCAAACAGAGGTAATTGCTATATCTAAGATCGGTCGCATTCACGCTTACACAATCAAAGATACTTTGGTATAAACCCCTGTGATTACATACACTTGAAATTAAAGTAACGTTTACTTCAGTAGAGGTATGGCCACTACTACAGATATAAGTCAACCAACTTTACTTGTCTTATAATAGCTTTGGATTGGCCATGCCGTGGTTTCCCACGTACATTTATCTAAAGTAACATTAAATTAAAACAGAGGTAAGACACACCCAGATTTAGGTTGGTCAAGCAGTATTTTTGCTGCCCTAAACGGAAATTCACTTCTTGTCTTTACAAAACACGTACACTTAAAATAAGTGCCAAATATTAGTCGTTACTAATCTGACGCAAAACTTGCGATAACATACGAATCCGTTTAATCTAAAGAGAGAAGATGCGAACCTGACATTATAAAATACTCCGCATCACGGGCTAATTTGAGTTACTGACATAATAAATTGTTACCAGAGAGAGAGAGAGAGAGAGAGAGAGAGAGAGAGAGAGAGAGAGAGAGAGAGAGAGAGAGAGAGAAAGAGAGAGAGAGAGAGAGAGAGAGAGAGAGGGGGGAGAGAAAGAGAGAGAGAGAGAGAGAGAGAGAGAGAGAGAGAGAGAGAGAGAGAGAGAGAGAGAGAGAGAGAGAGAGAGAGAGAGGGGGGAGAGAAAGGGGAGAGAAAGACCCAAAGCCAAGAATCAAAAAAGCCAGAGCATCAAAGATTACACAGTCTTATACCTGTGAGGATGGTGATGATGTTCAGGCAGTTCAGTATGTCAGATTCAACACAACAACAACCACAACAACAACCCTCTATGTGTGATACCCATATCTCACCAGTCCCCACTCCTCTTCCCCTACTGCTCTCTTTTCACCGACTGAAGATGAAACACTTCACGTGCCATGGGCCGGCCCGCAGTCCCAGCGGCCTGAAGTGAGAAGGGAATTCCCTGCGCTGGGCTCAGGATTGCTGACAGATGGAGAGCCACACTGACACCGCAGGTGAGAGATGGCTGATGCACTCCGAGGGCTCTCTGTGGTGTCACAGAAGTTTTGAGTCAAGCAACTTGCTCTTAAAATAAATTTGCTGAGGAATACAGTTTGGCCAGAGAGATGTTATTTGTCTCTGTCTTTTCTATTGTTAGTCGTGTACTAAACCGAGAACGAAAGCCCTATAGAACAATTCCGTGTACTCAGCCGGGAGGGAAGTACATGGGAACTTTAGTTAAGCGTTACCTCAGTGCGGCCTATGGGGTGCTTCACACTTCTCCAGTATTTACGGCCCATCCAAGGGCTGTTTTACAGCTTCTGTAATACATTCGCATTGATTCATGGACACCCTCCCAAAAGAGGTGTATTACCCAATTACAGTGGCCCGTAGCTCATCGATCTCCCCTCTCCAATGACAGCGGGTCAGAGAAGGAGAGCTGCCTTTATAATTCACATCACTGAGATAGGTGACACTTCACAGGATTAGTACTGGCCTTAACTGAGGTCATGGCTTGCGTAGCTATAGTAGAGGACAAACACAGCTTGGTTTAGACGGCACAGCATATCAATGCAAACTGAGGGCAATTAAAGAGTGAATGCTTATAGGAATGTGATAGTAAGCAGCAGAAGGGCTGTTTTTTCCCTACAGTATGCAAAGAAAAGGCTGTGAGATTTAGTCAGAATCTATCAATTCATCCATCCATCCATCCATCCATCCATCCATCTATCTATTAGTAATGGGAAGTTCGGATCATTTTACTGACTCTCTTGTTCGATCTCATTTATCAAAATTAACAAATCTTTATTCGAGTCATTTCGTTCATTAAGTGGGTTTGAATGTTATAATTTTAACAGCCAAATTCCTTGAATACATCCACCAACACAATCTTGATCATATTCTGAATTAAGAATTAAGAAATCATTATAATGCAGTCAAAAATCTATCCAGCCATTCATCTATCTATCTAAAAGAAAAGGCTGTGATATTTAGTTAGAATCCATCCATCATCTATTCATCCATCCATCCATCCATCCATCCATCCATCCATCCATCCATCCATCCATCCATCCATCCATCCATCCATCCATCCATCTATCTATCTATCTATCTATCTATCTATCTATCTATCTCAAAGAAAAGGCTGTGATATTTAGTTAGAATCCATCCATCATCTATCCATCCATTTATCTGTCCATCCGTCCATATTGCTGATGAAAATAAATTTGACTCGAATCTGAAAATATATCATTCCTTGTCAATAAAAATTAACATTTTGGAGGGTAAAACATTTGTATAGATTGCACTGATGCAGCATGAACATTATGCAGTATTCTAAATAACACATAAAACCATCCTTACTTTTTTGCATCTTTGGACAATCCCGCATCACAACGGATGCTCTAACGCTCATGTTGTCAAAAAAAGGGCAGCTCATTAAGAATGAATGACTTACAGTTGCTTCAAAATGCTGTATGTGTGAGAACCCTTTAAGAAACACAATGCATTTTTATGAAGCACTTGCTGAGTCCTTGCACGTCTGCTTACGGCATTTCTTCTGGCAAAACAGAAATCAGCAATTTTCAAACTTAAGTAAATAGATGCCCAAAATGGCTCTTTCCTCACCCAAGAGATGAGAATAGGATGGCATCTGACTAAATTGTGACAATTTGCCTCCACTCAAAGCACAGCAATATGCTCTCTGAAAAGGAGACAAAGAGACATAGTGTCACACAGCATGACGGCCGCCACAACCCAGACAGCAGCTCGGTTTGCTTCCATCCCTGTTAAAGAGAGAACAAAACAACCCGAAGACAACAACCACAGAGCAGCCCTGTCATTTACTGGACTGAGTCAAGGTGCTGGGTGAAGTTTGTGATTGATGAAAACATGTCCACAGCTTCTGTCAGCGAACAAACGCCTGACAAACATGCCTCCAGACCCAGTAGGACACAAACAAAAAGATGCGAAACCTGCCACGAACATAAAAAAAAAAAAAAAATCCAGCCATCCCAAAACTCTTTTTTTTTTAATGAATTAATACACTTCTCACACAGTCTGCTGTCAATCACACACAAACTCCTTAATCAGCGGTTCTCTCACGTACACCCTTGATTACTGTCTTTCTCTCTTCTACTGAGGCCAGAGCAATTTATCGGCCTTAATACCTTAATCTCTGTCGCACTATAGAACATGCAGACAGTGAATGGAGTGATTCGCCCGGCTCTTAGACTTACAACACTTTTAAAATGAACTTTAATCCCTTTAGTTCAATCTTACACCTGTGGATGGTTCAATAAATGTTCAATAAAAGAGGATAGATTTCCAGTTATATTAGTGCAGCTGATCTGTTATCTCAGCAGAATCTGCAGATGAATGTGGTCACTTCTTTTATTATTAATTACAGTTTAAGTTATTAACATTTTATCTTCTGGGGTAAACTTAATCTATCAATTAATACACAAATGAATTTTAATTTTGTATTTTCTTTGTATTGTATTTTAATTTTTTTATTTTATTTTCAGAATATACTCTTATTAATGTATTCCAATCTTTTGCAAAAGCATGTTTCCAAATATATGTTACAATGAGACTACTTCCATAAAATCGCCTACCATTTTTTTTTAGCAAAGTTATTTACAATCTTTAAAGCACTGTTTGCAACTTTGCTTGAAGCAAAATCTTAATCCATCCATCCATGCACACACCAATAATTTTGGTAAAGCAAAACTATTGGTAAACTGGTCAATTCCACCCCAAAGTTTAAACAATTTTATAGCTGAAAAAAAAAAAAAAAACTTTTACTGAATTACTTATATATATGTTTTACCATAAAAATAAGCTCTACATTTATGCTCTTAAAGGGTAACTCTCGCCAAAATTGAACCTAGGCTCTTTTTGTTAATCTACCCGAGTCAAACTTTTGTGTAAAAGCATAATTAGGATGGAAACGCCACTTTTAAGTTTGACTGTATTTTCGTTTTAGGTCAAATTGCCTTTTGAATGGGAGTGCTTGGGGCACTACTATGATAGGATCAAAATTGCTATTTTTAAAACACTAAGAAGGCTCCACAACATGAAACTTTGCTTGAAGTATCACCAGGGGCTCTACACATGAACTCGAGCATTGACTACATTTTTTGTGTACACAGAGTTTACTAAAAAGAAAGGTTTTGAACAACTCACTGTAGCTGTTGTTCTTCCCGGCCGCCGGCATTTTGTCAATCAAAAATAGTCGATCTGTATCACTGAATCATTTCATTATTATATGAGCATCCTTTTTCAGTCGAACCTTCCTAGTGTTTTAAAAATAGCGATTTTGATGCCATCATAGAAGTGCCCCAAGCACTCCCATTCAAAAGGCAATTTGACCTAAAACGAAAATACGGTCAAACTTAAAAGTGGCGTTTCCATTCTAATTATGCCTTTACACGAAAGTTTGACTCGGGTAGATTAACACAAAGAGCCTAGGTTAAAGTTTGGCGAGAGTTACGCTTTAAACCCTCAGGTACAACTTCCAGAAGGAGTACAGTTAAAAGTGCATTAATGTAAATATTAAATGGTTTAAACTGAGCTTAAATTGGTTTTATCCACAAACATTCAATTAAAGAAGGTCCAACTCTTCAAAAAAGGTGAATGTTGCTGATTTGGACTTGAATGTCATAAATTAACTCTGAAAACACTCTGAAAAGTTTCTGTTATAAAGCATATTGAGGGCACTGTGGTTTCATAACGGCAGCATACACAGTCACGTTAAAGTCTCCATACACTGAATTAGTTTCTATAATGCAGAGGCCATACTCGCTGTTATCTACCCGGGGTAATTATCTCAAAGGTAATAATGTTATCCAGGTGTGTGAGAGCCACCTGTCAAAATGATTTATACGGGCCACCGTTCTTATTCTTCCTCCACTCATTTTATCACACACTTCAGAAATCACACACACACACATAAAGGCTTTTACAGACTATTCTGCCCTTCTGGACACTTAAATTCATCAAAATGCTGACATGAGCCTTTTTCCTTCTGAGGCCCGTTGTTAATCTTCCAAACATTGCAGACGTCAGGATGCAAGTTTGGCCATTACATCACAGACTATCTCTTATGTTTCTTTAAATCAGACGTCTTGAGGAGTCTGATTTATATTAGGATTAGAACTGTATTGAAGAAACTTAACATTTGTCCAAATCTGCACTGCTACTAAGTAGAAACTCTAATGTCTCTGCCTAGTCTCTTTTTTAATTTATCAATTTCAAAATGTTCAGTAAAATCCCTTCCTTGTGACATGGTAGACACCGAACACTTGTTAAACGAGGGTCTGGTTTCTAATTGTCTTGCTTCACATCAGGTATCTTGATATCTTAATTCGTAATTCTCCCGTCATGCTTGAGGAATTTTGAATGTTTAATGAATAAATTCCAAGGAAACGTAAATGGCCTCCCTATACAAATGAAAATTCAACTCGTTAGGTAAAAGTCCATTTCTCTGTGAACTTCTGTTTCTGTGAAAATTCTGCAGTGCTGTGGGACCTGAGTAAAAATGGAAATTAAATACATGCTTTCGTGTTGGATTAAAAATAGCTTCAAAATTAATGCACCTTTTGTAATATACATGAAAGCAGGGCATTTTTGGAGTAATACAAATTACAGGACACAATAAAATATATTCTTTATAACTTTATAGCTGTTCATGAAAATATTTTGTGTGTGTGTAAATATACTTATAGCAATACATTGGGGACAAAACTGAAGTGAGCTACAACTATATATATGTTATTTTCAGGAGTCGGATCAGGGTTTAAGAAGTTAAGTTAATGCCTTGTTCTAAATTATCTCTGTAACTGTGTGTGTACCTGGTATTCCCTACACTATGGGGACCAAATGTCCACACAAGGATAGTAATACCAGTAAAGTTGACCTTATGTGAACCTTACCTTTTTTTTTTTTTTTTTTTTTTTTTTTCATGAGGAAAACAGCTTATAAATGAAGTGTTTTGAAAAAGTGAAAATGCAGAATAATGGGTGGGTTTGTACAATATAAAGATCATTATGTCTATGGAAAGTCCCCATAAACATGGAAACTAGTGTGTGTAATTGTGTGTGTATCAGGATGCTCCAAACTGTCATTGAAATAAGTATACTGTAAATTGCTAATGAGAAAGTCTATTTGATTACTAAATATTAACCTGAACATGATGTTGAATAATGTCTATCTGAAATTACATATGTATATAAAATATATAGAAAGAAAATGTAAATATACATTTAAAAATCACTCTCAGAGAAGTATAAATGAAAAAAAAATCTATATAAATATTAAAAGTCCTTTAAAAAAAATCTAATTATTGAGGAAAAAGATAATTACTTTCAGCACAGCTGATGGTCCATGATTCAATTTTATGGTTGTACCTTTATTAAATATTGCCGTCTGCTAGAATCCCTCTCATCAGCCAATCAGCTGATTGGCCTGAGCAGGCGTCTCTGTCTTCGTTTAAATTAAACAGACACCTGCGGGGAAAGTTGTGCCTTGCATCAGCTCCTCTACGGCCTGCCAACATTGTGGTGTCCGGGCCCATCTCGATCCTCCTTGGCCCAGGTGTGTGTGCGAGCAGTCTTCATTACACCAAGATTGGCCAGGTGGATGTGTGCGCGCGTGATTTCATTAACGTGAGATTGCTTTCTGAGGCCCGCACACACAGAAGCCGGAAAAGGGATAAGAAGGGAAGTGCGCAGCTGTGGTTGTCCCCACGATCCGACGTGCTTTTCCATCTCTATTTCTATTGCCAAATAGATGCAGGAGAAAACCAACACAGACGACTATCTGCATGAGAAATGAGACAGTGGGAAGAGAGAGCGGAACCAACGGCTAACAAAAACCCTGGGATTGAGGATCAGCTGAACAGTATTGAACTAACATAAGCACAGATGTGTTGAAATTGAATTTGAAATGCAGGAAAATGTACTATAGCTTTATTTTGTGGGTAACACTTTACAAGAAGGTTTCATTAGTTAACATTAGTCAGTGTATTAACTAACATGAACTGACAATGAACAAAACATTTTTATAGTATTTATTAATCTTTGTTAATGTTAGTTCATAAAAATACAGTTGTTCATTGTTTGTTCATGTTAGTTCACGGTGAATGAATAGATTTGGTACCATTTCCATACAAAGACCCTATTACAGAAACAGAGAGAGAAGACAGTTTCTTCACAGACACACGTATTCTGTGTGGTTTTGTCCATAATCATTGATTCTCCTGTCCAGAAGTGCATTTAAAATCAGACCAAAATAGTGTGTTTTGTGGTTAATATTTAATCGCTCCACTTACTTAGACTGTGATTAATTATTCACAAGAGAGGCGTATAGAAATGAAGTCTCCTGCCAATCAGTGGGCTCCCTGGTCGGATGAGTGATGTCACGCTAAAAAAATGTAAACGGCCTTCGACTGGCAGCTGTAGATCATATGTAAACAATAGGGCTGTCAGGACTCCAGGAAGCCTCTGGAAATGAACACACCACCACAGCCATGTTTTATCTTATGCTTTACAACACTATTCCTCTGAGAGTGATGTTTCAATTCTCTTTTTTATAATCCACTTGGATGTATTATTTATATGTCCAAAATGATTCATATGATACTCTCTCTAATTTAACAACTAGGGTAAATGTACCTTGACTCTGTCACAGCATTCAATGAAAAAGCACCACACAATGCAAGTGTATAACTGTGACAGCAAGTGACTTTTCTGTAAGGACGTCTGATAGAAAGAACAGTGTATTAGAGGTATGGGTGACCAGATTTCTCATGGGGATGGACAGGCTGTCACTTTAATACTGAATGCTAGGATCTAATGTACTGACACATAACCGGTTTTCACTGAAATATTTATGTTCACTTAAACCATAATAACCGACTGTATTTACATGAGATACTCCACGTGATGGGCATTTTGACAACTGTGTCTGTATTTGACCATTCAGGCACAAAGATAAATTAATTCGGGATGGCGCGCTGTCTGAGAGAGCGCTTCTGGTGTGTCATTCACCGCAATACCACATTGAGTTATTTTTTCACAACTTACTGAGCATAATAACTTGATAAACTCTTTTTGAAGATCCTCGTTAAATGTACACACCCGTTTCTTTGACATCTTCACATATGACTTGATCTCCTTCACACTCTCTAATATCACGCCTTCACTAACTGCAAGTTAATCGAATTGTGATTGGATGGTAATTTTGCTCTCCAAAATATACAACGATGAGATTGGCTAGCTTTGATTAGGCTATTCTCACGTGACAGCTACTCGCTTTTATATGATCACATAGCAAAGACAATTTAGGAAAGAAGAAATACGGGACAAAACATGATTTTTTTAAAACTATGCTTGAACCAGAGCTGTTCGGACCAATCAAATTGTCAGGGCGGGCTTTATACGATGATGGACAGATGATCAACAGTAACGTAATCATCCACGTCACCAAAGAGCGCTTGGGTTGAATTCGTTTACAACAAAGATGACTGCCGCTGGAGAATTGAGATGTGTAGATTCCGCCATCACGTCTGTTATAGAATATATCGACAGCGCATCAATTTTAAAAGAGGAACAGAGAACCACGATCAAGGCATTTGTCGATCGGAAAGATGAATGAAGAACATACGTCACTTACTCCGTTGCTCTAATTGGTTGTAGGGGCATTTTCTTTCCTGGTTCGGTTGATACTCCTTAATCACAGCCCAATGGAGCAGTATCAGACTCATATTCTGACTAGAATCTGAGTATGACGACATCAGGCTAACCCCCTCAGCCAAACATCCTGCAACATCACTGGCTTTAATAGGGGAAACTGTGAAAACGGGAGTAAAACAAACAATTATCTTTTTAAATTAAAGGCAGTTGGACTCAACAGTGATCCTCACAACTCACCAAAGAACCAGTGGTCTATGGCCTCATCCATGACGGTGACGAGTCTGCTTACAGACAGGAGGTTAAAGAGCTCAAAACAGAGGAGATGATAGTGTACTATAGGAGAAACCCCCCAGCACTCCCCCCACTCAACAATGGCAACAGTGGAGTCAATTAGGTTCCATCTCTCAGGACCTGAGATGGGACACTCAAATAGGCTCCACGGTGGAAAAAGGCCCAGCAAAGGTTGTATTTCCTTCACCAGTTGAGGAACACCACAGGAGCCACTGACACAGTTCTCTGCAGTCATCGAGTCTGCCCTCTGCACTTCTATAACTGCCTGGTTCAGCTCAGCTAACAAATCAGACATCAGAAGACTGCAGCGGATCGTCCGGAGTGCTGGGAGAATCACCGTAAACCCCTTTCCACTCTCCAAGAACTGTACTCATCCAGAGTGAGGAAAAGGGCAGGCAAAATCATTCTGGACCGCTCACATCCAGACCACTTCCTCTTTGTACAGTTGGCGTCTGGTCGGCGCTGCAGAGCACTGAGCACCAGGACAGCCAGGCACAAGAAAAGATTATTTCCATACGCCATCTACAGTTAAATGCCCCAACTGGGCAATAAACATATGCAATACACAACACTATTTATACTCATATTTATTTAGCATAACATACCTCTTATTCACATTCCCTTGCATTGTATATAACATACCTGTACATACATAAATTGTCTATTATCTATTTTTTATATACAGTATTCTGTCATTCTGTCTATGCACTGGAAGCTTCTGTTACCAAGACAAATTCCTTGTATGTGCAAGCATACTTGGCAATTGAAAATTCTGATTTTGATAATTAAAACTCAAAAATAAATTATTAAATTTGTTAATTTAGATTTCATGGTGACTTTAAGTAAGTATTGGGACACTGATTTGCACTCCAATCTAATGCCTCGTTTCCACCGAGCGGTACGGTACGGTACAGTTCAGTACGGTATGCAATTTTTGCCATTTCCATTGTCAGAAGTTGTGAATGGTACCCTAATTCTGAACCGTATACTGTAGCCTACCACTTTTTTGGGACCTTTCCATTGGGAAACCTAGCACAGTAGTCCGGCGGTACTAAAGGGTGGAGCTAGACTCACTGCAGAACCAGAACGTTGATTGGTTGACAGAAAATCGTCACTTGCGCGTGCTACAAGGGGAATGACGCTATTTTTTAATACAGTTGAAAACACAATACCATTTTTTCTTGTGACAAACAGCCACTTGACTATGTCGAGAAGCAAGAACAAGATCTGCTGTATGTCCTCCAATGTTGTTTACTGTGTTGCTTTCTTCTTCACGCGAGAATGACATTGATCGCTACTTTCCGGCATACACCACGCCTATCAAGTAAGAGTACTGTTGGCGGTGGAAACACAAGCCGGATCAGGGTTTAGCATCCCGAATCGTATTGTACTGTACTGTCCTGTACCGATCGGTAGAAACGAGGCATAAATGAGTGACCATGACACAGTCTGCACAGGGCTAGAGAGAAAACAACATAAATGTTTTATTTATTTTATGACTTCTGCTTTGAACTCACTGGTTGACAGTTCTCAAAGATCAATGCAAAGCCATGAATGAAGATGGCAAAGAAGAAATAAAGTAAAGAAAGATTTTCGTTAGCACCTTATTTTACAGTCCTGTTCCCCATGTGCATACTATGTACTTATTATAGTAAAATAACTTGGTTAAAACTAGGTATACTAACCCTGAACTGAACCTACCCCTAAACCTAACCTTAACCCATGTAGTTACATTATATCACTCAGTACTTTCTTAGGTAA
The DNA here is from genome assembly GCF_963993115.1 of Abramis brama. Lineage (NCBI taxonomy): Eukaryota > Metazoa > Chordata > Actinopteri > Cypriniformes > Leuciscidae > Abramis > Abramis brama. The sequence continues at coordinate 5,978,579 of NC_139971.1, forward strand.
GTACACATAAGTGCACGTACTGTAAAATGAAATGCGACCAGATTTTCTAAAGAAAATGTAGGGAGTGCTTGCCCACACCAAAACTGAAGAGAAAAGATCCAGGGAAGAGTGCGGCATTGAGTGGAGAGAGGGATGTCTAATCCACACTCGTTCCCTTCATAAGCATCACTCATGTCTGACAAATGACCCTCAACGGAGCGCCGGCGGGACAGAGATGTCATCAAACTGCTGTGCTAAATCATGAGCACCATCACTCACCTTCAAATCTGCAGACCACAGGCTAACCGGAGCTCCGGGGAGAAAGCCCTGGCTTCATGGCATTCACAATTTTAGATAAGAAAAATTAGATTTTTGACCCCTCTAATCTTCCCGGGAAGCATCTGTTAAAGTGTATCCTTTCCCTCCAAGAGGTAATGATGAACCTGGCCCTTTCATGTGATCTAAAGATGAACAGGAAAATAATGATCAGTGATGCAAACAGAATTCAATTCTGCTGTAAAGAAGCTCCCAAAAAGACAATAGTGACATTCAGCTGAAGTCAGTTCAGTGTCGATTCAGTTCAGTTCAACAATTCAGTTCTATCTATTGTGATATAAGATCAGTTAAGTTAAGCAGCTCTACAGTAGACAGTGTCATTATTCACTTTGAGTCAGTTCAACGTTGATTAATTTCAGTTCAATAAATGTGTCAATGTAGCAAAATTCGTCAAATGAAGTTGAATCAATAAAGCAGCAAAAGACATTTTGACTTCTGACAGTTTAGTTAGATTTAGTTTACTTTAGTTTTTTTTATTAGGTATGCATATTAAAGTTATTGCCAATACTGCAAAAGCTGACAATTATTTTCAGGTTCTGGATACAAAACTATAAATTCCGATAAATTCTATTCTATAATAAAAATTCAATCAACTTAAATGCTGAATTTAGGCAAACATGTAAATGTTTAATGAAATGAAAAATGAGGATTTTTTAATTCACTTTAAGTGAGTGTCAGCAAAGGTAATCCAATTGTAAAAATAGAAGAAATGAGCATGCACAATTAAATAAACAACATAGACCAACACTGATGTCCAGCTGACGTAACCAAGCTCAGCAAGCTGTTTATAAGTGAAAACTGTTGTTGTTGTGGTTAGATTTTTACAATTGTAAAATCATTCATTATAAAATACATCCTGACAAAGATCTGTTCCAGCATTTAGAAAGGCATCTTCATTCTCTCAGTATGCACAGGGGACCAACAGAGGGATCAAATACTAAATTAAATCTGTGCTTTTGATTAAGACTGAATTAATCAACGCAGGACAGTGGTGAACCATGTGCCAATCAAATTCAAATTCCGTCAGGAGGACGCAATATATTAAAATTTAATTCAGAAAGGAGTGTGTATTTTAAAAACACACTCTGAACCCTGGAGGTTTGAGACAGAGAGAGAGAGAGAGAGAGAGAGAGAGAGAGAGAGAGAGAGAGAGAGAGAGAGAGAGACAGCCAAAAGTAAACAACAATACCATCAATGTACAGTACATGTGAAAAGTGAATCAACCTCTTCTAACTTTGTCCTGTCACATCACGTTATCATTGTCACATAGAAGAATGCCTTCTATATATTGTCAACACTTATAATTAGCCACGACATTCAGAAACAGGCGGTTCAAGAATTGTGTCCTTTAGTAAATATAGCCTAGCTTCAAACTATTTTTGCACACAGAGACCTAATGAACAAGACTTAAAGGCATAGCTCACCCACAAATTAAGGTTCTGTCATCATTTGCTCACCTTAAAGGGTTAGTTCACCCAAAAATGAAAATTCTGTCAGTAATTACTCACCCTCATGTTGTTCCAACCGCGTAAGACCTTCGTTCATCTTCGGAACATAAATTAAAGATATTTTTGATGAAATCTGAGAGCTGATTACTTCTCCATAGGCTGCTAGGTGGCCGAAACTTGCTGGCCCAGAAAAGTTATTAAAGAGATCGTTAATATAGTCCAAGTGACTACAGTGGCTTAATCTTAAGTATATCAAGCGACGAAAATACTTTTTGTGCGCAAAAACAAACAAAAATAACGACTTTATTCCACTATTCATTTCCTTCTCTCTGGGCCTTTAATAACTTTTCTGGGCCAGCAAGTTTCGGTCACCTAGCAGCCTATGGAGAAGTGATCCAGCACTCAGATTTCATCAAAAAAAATCTTAATTTGTGTTCCGAAGATAAACGAAGGTCTTACGCGGTTGGAACAACATGAGGGTGAGTAATTACTGACAGAATTTTCATTTTTGGGTGAACTAACCCTTTAACGGAATTTGCATACTTTCAATGTTACTACAGATTTTGTGTGTGTGTTCTGTATATTTATGGTTTATGAGGACGCAAATGTGTATAATGACATGGGTATTACAAAGTAAACGTGGTTTACGAGGACACTTCCTGTGTCCTTTATTTAATTAAATAAAAATAAATAAATAAAAAAATGTGATGGGAAGGTTTAGGGGTAGGGTTAGTGTGGCGATAGACTATACACAGTTTGTACAGTATAAAAATCATTACACGTATATGCAAGTGTGTGTGTGTTTCAGGTATTCCCTATACGTTATGGGGACAAAATTTAATTTTGGAAAAATATTTGATCTCCATGAGGAACAACAGCTTTTGTGAGGTTTTAAGCATGCGCTGTAAGGTGAATTTAGATTTTTCCCACGTTTCAGTGTGGATTAGAAACTTTTGGAAAACGCCTGAGTGTGGACGGAGTTTGCCTGTGTTCTGTGTCCCTATAGTCCTTCATGGCTGTTAATGAACCCCACACCTGTTCCTAGTTCTGTTAATTATATCTCCCTGTGTATTTAAACCCTGAGTTCTGTCTGTTCCGTGTCGTCGATGACGTTAACGTGGTTGTGTTACTTATTTTGCTTATTCCTGTGATTTCTTGAGTATTACCGAGTTGGATTTGTTTTCGTTTGATTCCTCGTTTTCGTGTGCATCGTTACAGCGACAGTAGGCTTTCTTTCTTTTTTAGAAAGGAACATTTTAGCTGGTTTAGCTTGTGTTTAAAATATGAATACTAAGTATAACGGTATGATGCAGTGAAGTTAATCCCTTTAAAGGGGTCATATAATGTCATTTTTGTACAAGCTAATATGATTCTTTAGGGTCTAAATTAAAAGTTTGTAATATACTTTAATTAAAAATTCTCATTAGTATTGTAAGAAAACACTCATTTACCTGGTCAAAAACAGCTCTGTTTTCAGCACGCCGTTTCAGTGCATGTCTTTAAATGATAATGAGCTTTGCTGACCCCGCCCCTCTGTTCTGTGCGTACACCGTTTAAAATAATAATACAAAAACCATAACGCGTTGTTCATTATAAACGTGGGATTATGAATTATATTGAGAACGTCGCACATAGATAATGTACCCTGAGTGTAAAAATAGCCACATTCATCGTGAAGCGTGCAAGCTATTTGCAAAGATTAATATAAAGATTAATATAAAGGTCATTAAAACGTTACACTCACTTGTTCTTCTGGGGGTTCAGCAGGAACACGAATAGTTGGTACTGATCCTTTTTTCTGGAGCAGCTTCTTAGCAAAAACAGCTTTATACTGACCCTCGTTTGTAAAGCAGTCTGGTGAAATGATTCGCGCAAACATGACAGCATTGACGTTGATCGTGGGGAATATTCCCTTCGAAAACAAACTCAGCCACTGCGTCTTCAGCTGTACGTATTTAGAAACATCATCAATATGACTGCTGTGTTCGTTATTACACCCAAGAACAGAACACCACAATCGCTAGACGCCATTCTACTCAGCACTCCAGCTATCAACAATGAACGCGCGTCGGCGCGTGCTATGATTGACAGCTCGCTCACGAGGGCGCGAGGGCGGGTCTGTGTTTGAAACGCTGCTGTCAATCACCCATCGTGGGAGGGGCGTCGATATTGTGACGTCACAATATCGAACAGCTTGATTTGAGACAGGAGGAAACATATAAGAAGATTAAAAAAAAAACATTGGATGGATTTTTATCATTTTATGATGGTTGTGTACAGGCACTGCCAACACACATTTCAGTACAATCAACTTGTAAAAGTGCATGTACCATTATATGACCCCTTTAAAATTCCCTTTAAAATCTCAAAACCATTACCAGAATTACCAAATCTCTTTACCACTGTAAAAATGAATACGCTATATTTAATCAATAAAATTGTGGCAACAGATTACAAGCAATATTATTAATTAAATTTAACAAATTAGAATTGAGTTTGGCTGCTGTACCTGAGTTATAACCAGATGAACAACGAGAAAAGGTGATCTGATGGTGTTGGTTGTGTTTTAACATAATCATTATTTCACAATCATTTGACCTGAATTACTGAACTCATATAGAGCCCAAATTCTGAGTTAGGTTTACTTTATTAACCCTTAGGCTGCATTAGGGACATTTTTGTCCTTTTCATTTTTATTTCTTTGACCATTTTGGCTGTTTTAATGCCAATGGTATGTAATTTGGCAAAGTTGTGACTTTTTGCATAAATTTACAAATTTTGAAAAAAAAAAATTAAAATATGTATAACACACACGGTGTAGAACAAATAGCACCATTCAGTACCATAAGGGACAAAAATGTCCCATTGACACCCATTAAAACGTCGTTTAAAGCCGGGGCCGTCATTAATACATAAATCATGATTTATGTTGAAACATTCTTTCATTTTGAAGCAAAGGCATTATATTTGCATTATATAGTGTATTTTACCAGATGACGTCACTAATGCACGCTATTTTCCTGGTTTCCACTATAGGGGCACTTGACTGTGCATGAAGGATTTGAATGGTTCAAAGATCTAAAAATTATGTTTCCGAGTATGTGTGGATGTCTGAGAGCGATGTGTGTCTGCGTTGACAAAAATTGTGTGTGTGTGTGTGTGTGTAGGGCCGTAATGCATGGTGTTTAGGCGAGTGACAAAAATCACAATATCCTGAAAGTCATGTTTTACTCTCTCTCTCTCTCTGTGTGTGTGTGTGTGTGAGTGTGTGTGTGTGTGAGCGCGCGCGCGCGCACGAGAGAGAGAAAGCGCTTCTCACGGCATTGTTTTCTTTCGGTTTGATTCATGCGTAATTTACGCACAGACATGAACCTTTGACACGGCTTCGTTTTTTAGCAGTCTATGTTTCAAAGGTAACTAATAATTTCTCACATAGGACAACGTAGGCACAAGCACAGCCATGCAGTCAGTCCTTAGACATAACAACTTTCATCTTGCGGCAACACAAAGATCTATCTGCGAGGGATCCAAAACAAAGTCTACCTTTGTTTTGCAATAGTCTAAGTGAGAAATCGGTGTTTATACAAGTGCGGTTGATGCAAAAGTTATAAAGCTGTGCCTTTGGTGCGGCCATTTCACACTCGACAAGATGATAAAAATAAAAGTTCATGTTCATGGTGATCTTGTAGTTTTGCTTTCTTTCTAGAGATTTTGATGTGTAGGGAGACAGACACAGGTTATAGTCACCTAGTAGAAATCAGGAGAATGTTTGCAATACTGCATGATGTTTGTCAGATGTATGAAAATTGGTACCAACTGGTTGAATACAGTAAAAAGTAAATATTTTACCCCAAGGCTTGGTGATGACAGGGTATTTGAATAAAAATTATGATTTTAGAATATTATGACAGTGGGTTCAAAAATGGATATTTTAATGGGTTTCAATGGGGACAATTTTGTCCTTAATGCACTGAATGGTTTTTTTTTATTTTAATCTGACGTAGCACAAAAAATAAAAATGCACCAAAATTTTTTTTGCTGCTAATCTTTTACATATTCAAGACTGTGATAATCCAAAGCCAAGATTTTCAATTTGCATTTACTATATGGAAAATAATTAGATTTTTGTGTTTTTTCCTCTTATAAAATTGAGGGTACCGTCACCAAAACTGGAATTTAAAGGGTTAAAATCCTGAAATTAAATAAATATGTGGTATGTATGATGAGGACTGATGCTGGTTAAAATATTGAACTCAGTCAAAGTGGAAAAAAATAATAATATATAATAGTTTTATGGCAGTGTTTAGAGTGGACATTTTTGTCCCTTAACGCACTCAACGGTGTCAAATATATAATGCAGCCCAAGGGTTAATTATAGCAGCTCTGTCCTTGTACAGCATACTATTTTTAGCCTTTTCAATGAAATCCATATGATCAAATCAATTTAAAAAAAAAACTTAAAAAAAAAGTTTTTATGTAGGCACACACAGACATCAAGAATTTGCGTATGAATCTCAGCAATGGTGACAAACAGATCACCTCTGATCATAAGCTCATTATTTATTCATGCAGCAATGTATGATGGGAGCCATGAATGAGTTTTGATTGGTGGCACCCAGAATGCACTGCAACATGCTTTATAATTGGCACCATTGTTGAGATTCACAGGCTGATTATTGATGTCTGTGTGTCTAAAAACTAAATCAAAACAACAACAAAAAAATATTTTTTGTATATGAGACATGTTTAAGTAATCTTTGGATTACATTGTAAAAGTTCAAAATAATATGCTGTGCAAGAACAGTGCTGCTATAATTAAAAACCTAAATTGGTAAATTAGGTTCCCAAGTAAATTGGGATCTATATGAGTTCAGAGATTCAGGTCAAATGATTGTGAAATAATGATTATGTTAAAACACAACCAACACCATCAGATCACCTTTTCTCGTTGTTCATCTGGCTGTTATAACTCCGGTACAGCAGCCAAACAAAATCTAAAGTCAATGATTTAAGGTCAAGAGCCCAACTAAAACAAACACTGATCACCATAATGGTGACTTAAAATGACTTAAAATTTATCCTTCAGTGATTCTGCTTGTTAACATCAGGTGTCTTCAATGTTGGCAATAAAAAAAATTGTTTAAAAAAAATTGTTGTAAATTTTACTAATTTTAAATGGTTACCTTTTAAGGAATTAATTTGATTAATTATTACTCAATTTGTTAAATTTAATTAATAATATTGCTTGTAATCTGTTGCCACAATTTTATTGATTAGATATAGCGATAGCGTACTCATTTTTACAGTGTATAGTATATTACACCATACTAGAATTATATTATTATATACCAGAATATATAAATTCAGATTTATATCAAGTCAGGGGGTAACAGATTTTATCTACACTCAAAACTAATCCATGACTATAATGTGGTCTCTTTCTCTCTACAGTGTGTGTATTCATGTGTGCCCACTCAGCCCATCTCTAGATGCCCACCAGTGCCAGATGGCCAGTAAACACAGGCTTGAACTTACTTGGGAGATTTTGCAACCTCTAGTGTTCAGTTATTAACATAAAGCGAGAAATGGATCATTAACCTTTTAAAGAAATTAAAGTGGATTGCTTCTATAAACGCATATGCTCAATTAATTCTAGTTCATTTGAAAGCACTGATGATGGTTATGGGCTATATTCAATTTTGGGTCATGCATCTAGAGGTTTTCTAATCCCTGTCTGCGCTGTTGACCCATAGACGAGGTTTTAGAAGATTACTGGTTCAAAGAGAGAAAATGTTTAGAGCAGAAGACTAGCATACTGCTGTAAACACTGTAAAACAAACTGCTGTACTCTTAAAAATAGTATGTGAAACAGCATGCAATGCTAAACATTTCAAAACAGCAATACACTGTACAGTATAACAAAGTTATGAACAAACGTTCCTCCAGTAACTTTGCTTGAATGTTCATTCAAAGATATCTGGTCTTTAATAATGTTCTCAAAACATTAGCACAAAAATATTGTATACATTGCTCATGGAAGGTTCTGAAACATTTTAGTTTGACAGATTATTTGAATATTCTGATATTAGTTCACTGACAGTGCAGTCAGGGATATATATATATATATATATATATATATATATATGAAGAGTTCAGATGAAAAAGCCTCTAAGTGCCATCTGAAATTTTCTTCTAGAATGATCATTTTTATCAAGCTTGTATATTTAAGTTCAGTAATTTCATTTAAATTACAATTCATAGGTAATTTTCATTGCCATTTAAGTGAAATTACTGAACTTAATATACGAGCTTGATAAAAATTATCATTCTAGAAGATATATATATATAAACAAATATAGTAACAAAAGTGTGTGTGTGTGTGTGTGTGTGTGTGTGTGTGTGTGGAAGAAAGAAAGCTATTTGAATTATATGGTTTTAAGGACGTATCAGGACATAATAAAAAGATCATCTGGTCTTTAGCAGGTCTTAAAAGTAGGCAAATACAGCCTCAGACGAACAACAACACATGACATATTACACTGTGTCATTGTTTATTTAACAAAAATAAAGCTGAAATGGAAAAGTGTGACAAACTACTTTTTACTACTAAAGTACACCCATATATATATATATATATATATATATATATATATATGTATTTTTTTTAAGTTCATCCATTGTACATACCATAAACTGTAAAGGTACATACCCTTAGCCGGAGGGTGCATAACATTTCGCTTTGACGAGTTTTTCCTGAAGCAACCTGCACAAGCATCCCTGGCACAGTTCAACCAGGCATCCTGCCATTTGAGTACTTGCCATTGAGAATGCCAACTTCTTTATCCAAGTATATAGACACACTTACGTCTGTGCAATGTGCATCATGAATAAATGTACACGCATACGCAAAATAACGTTTGACTGTAAACAGGTAACTGCGTCTTTAAATGTCTCGCGCGCTAGCCGAACAGGAAGTGGCGTCAAAGGAAAACGCTCTGCATCTGCGGAAGTGTCAGTCTCCGTGTGTTTTCTGCGATGCGTTGTGTGTGATTGTGAATTTATTGCTTTGACTGTGATGTCGGTGCTCTACATGGATAAGTTAAGTCGTGTGTATGAGCGTTATCAGGAGTATGTGAGGACGAACCCGGCGGCCGCGTCTCACCTGGAGAGCACAGTGCGCGCGCTGAGTTACCTGATCGCAGGTGAGACTCTGAATGTCTGTCAAAGTGAAAGTAAACATACTCTCTCACGGCTTGTAAAACAGAGTCGTGCAAGACTGAAGCTAGATGTATATATATTAAGTTATTGTAGTTTATCGGCAGCTGTCTGTATTGTGTTGTTACCTTCTGTATTTGGGTCCTTGTTTTTTTTATTTCAAATACATTAAAATTCATCAAATGTATGTGGGATGTGTAATTTGCATGCCTCGTACACTCTTCTAAACGCTCAAATATTTCATGTAGCCTAATTAACATGAGATATAAAAAAATGCATTTAAAGTTTGTCATACCACAATGTAGAACACCACTGTCACTGTTTGACCTGTCATGCCAACTACCCATTAACTGTATAATGTATATTCAAACATTTTTGGACACACCTACTCATTCTTTATTATTAGCTACTATGTTCCACATTTTAGAATAAAAAAGTAATAAAAACTATGAAATAACAGAATTTGGAGTATGGAAACTATGACTAAAATGATAAGCAAATCTATGTAAATATATATTTTTTTATGTTTGAGCTTCTTCAAAGTAACCACTCTCTAGATTATAACTCTAGACAGTTTTTGATTACATAGTATTTTTCTCATTACAGGTCGCTTCTCAGACTCTCATGAAATCTCAGAGTTGGGTAGGATTCACTACTTTATATAGTCTTTTTCTTGTATTAATGCCCTTCTATATATTCTGTTGTGTTTTATGTTTCTCACTTTGATTTGCAGTCTACTCAGCATCTAACCTGCTAGTGCTGCTGAATGATGGTATCTTAAGGAAGAATCTTTCTCGGACGTTGACTGTGGTAATGCATGTCCCTTAATGTCATATTATATATTAAGGTTTTTTTTGCTTCAAGGTCTTCTTATTGTCAGTGAAGGGTTTTTTGGTTTCATTTTTCCACCTCCTCTCTGACTCTTGAAAATAAATGGTCCATTTTTGTTGCCAGGCTTTTAAGTAAGCGCCCCTTTCACACATGGAATGGTCCACTCACATTGACACATAACAATCCACCTTGTATGACGTTGCATAAACAATTAGTCAGGCTGAAATGATCAAAGACCTTGTTAAAATTAAACTTCAACTGCTATTTGACATCAGAATATTTGTTTCTAGTGAAGTAGAGAGTAAGTTTTGTTCTTACAGTAGGGGTGTGCGATACTGACAGAAAATTATATCTCGATATCATCATGATAATTAGACAATATTTTGCTGATTTTTTATTTTATTTTTTGTGCTGGTACCTTGACTTGTTTTGGCCTGTTGTGGACAGCTGACTCACAGCTTTTAATATTTTTCATTTTCTGTGCGGTGTTTAGTTCTCTGCAGTCACTGAAATTGACTTTTCAATTAAGGGGTGACATTTGCCACCTTAAATTGATTTCCATGGGCATTTTTACTTTTATGAAGGCATTTTTTTTTGTTCTAACCTTACTAGATGTGTGCATCATCGTTAATGCCAAATTCTTCCATTTAATCAAAAAGTTAGAATAATGAGACGCTATAGGCTGTTACCAGTCAAATATAATCAGTAACAATGAAATCCATTTTTGCACTGCAGAAGTGGCCCCGGAGCTACATTTAAAGCAGCATTTAGATGAATTTACTTTGGAATTATAATTGCATAAATAAATAATGCTTTATTTTTAAATTATTTTGAATATTGAAATATAAATTATAATACAAAAATAATAAACATTTATTTGTATAGCATTTTTCATACATAGAATGCAACTCAAAGTGCTTCACATGCATAAAATCAAATAATACAATCACACAATGCAAATATAAAAATATTCGAGAACAACTATAAAGGTTCAGCGTGTAAAATAAAGTAAATTGGCAATATAGTTTGACCTCAATATCGATATAAAATAAAATAAATAAAATAGAACATAAAACTGACTTACACAGCTTTGTTATATTACAACACCATATTGTTATATTGACAAGCAACTTTAAAAAGATAACCCGCTTTTTAAAAATATGAATGCTAGTAGCCTCTTTTACTTCATCTGGTAGACAATTCCAAATTTGTGGAGCATAGTGGCTAAAAGAAGTACCGCCAGATCGTTTATGCTTTACTGTATAATGTGCCAGAAGGCTAGCACTAGAGGATCTTAAACTACGATTTGGGACATATCTCGACAGACAGTCTGAAATGTATAGAGGAGCCAGTTTGTGCAGTGTTTTATAAACTAATAAAAGAACCTTAAAATCAATTCTTTGATGAACTGGTGGTAACCAATGCAATTCCATTAAAACAGGTGTAATGTGCTCTCTCTTTTTAAGTTTCATTAGTACTCTGGCTGCTGCATTTTGCGTCAATTGCAACTTCGCTATAGATCCAACTGCTATTTAATAGTAATAGTAATAATACTTTGAATATATAACTAAAACTGCTACTAAGTGGCAGCAAGTCACTGTCTTAATGAGTGAGTCAGTGGCTGCATCCGAAATTGCAAACTTCTCTACTACGTAGTAGATGAAAAACATTATGTGACAAAAGAAGTATGTCCAAATTCACAGTACTCATAAAAGAGTAGGCAAAAAGTACCCAGATGACCTACTACTTCCGGCGAGATTCGGAAATGTGCATATGATGGACACTTTGATGCATGGAAAAAAGAGCCAGAGAGAGAGTATTTTGCTAATTATGTGTAGGCCTACTATATTACATATTTATTATATTTTTTACTTGTATCATTAAACACAGTTGTTATTATGATAAAAAAATGCATTATATTTAATTAAATTTTTTATTTTTATTACATTTTTACTGTCGACAGTGGGTCTCCCTTCCATGCAATTTACTAGCGTTGCCATAGGAACGCTTCAGCTTTTGCCACCCGGAAGAACGTCTATTACTGTTGTGACGTCGTGGTGAATTGTCGTATAGAACATACTCAAAAACATACTATAGAAGTTATTCAAAATAACTACCTACTTGAGAGTATGTGATTTCGGACACAGCCTCTGATGAAAAAACAGCATGCTTGTGTGGTATTGCTTAACTATGTCAAGACAAAAACATTTTTGCCCTCATATATTGAATTTTGATGTCATTATACATGTTACATGTTGAGTGACATACTCAACAATGTCAGCTTCCACATAGTTAAAACCATGTCACTCACTCCTATCTGACAGATACATTATGTTTTCATGGTACATCAAGTTCTTTTATCTATTTAAAGTGTTTTTCTCATAAAAGTACTCTTCTAAGCCAGTCTCTTTCTCTTCTTAATCATCACACTTGCATAAGGGACTGATATGTGCATGTGCAGTTGGCATGGCAACCACCATAAAGTTATCTGCGAATGAGAGTTTTCTATTGTGAAACTTGTGAAACAGCACAGTCTGTGTCTGCTTCAAGAGAGAAGATTCAAAGTTGTGGCAAGCTTCATGTGTTCAAAGTCGCTGCAAGCTGCTTCCTTTGACCGCACATTGTCAAATAATTTATTTCCCAGGTCTTTTGCCCCAACTCTGCCACTGTGCTGCAATAGACTTGTTGTTATCCACATTTTCGCCCCCATGATGACAGCCTCGAATCGCTCGAGATGGCTTTGAAATGGGCGGCTTGTGAAATACGCCTGACCCCTTCAAAAGCAGTCTACAAAGCGCCATTGTTTTTTTCTTTTCTATTATGTTTGTACTTGAGAGACATATTTGGCTTTGTGGGCTCCATTGGCAGTGCACAGGAATAAACACATTTAAAGACAGGTACTTTCACAGCAGCTCAGCCACGGGGACAAGAAGAACGAGTTTGTGTTTACAGCCATGGGCTTTTGAGTCGTGACCATAATGGACCTCCTCAGAGGCTGTTTGACTTTATATTGAGTTTGTGATAGTCCAACTAGTCCAGTAAACGACATAAAGTCTAGTCCTCTTTCTCATTCTGGCTTAAAAACACCACTTAGACAGGAAGACTGACTGACATGTAAAGCTCCCATCCACAGTTAATTTTGTTCCATTTAGGAGAGTTAAAAGGATAGTTCTCCCAAATAGAAAATTGTGTCGTCAACTGCTTACTCTCATGTTGTTCCAAACCCTCAAGACTTTCGTTCGTCTTCGAAACAGAAATAAAGATATTTTTAAATGAAATCTGAGAGCTTTCGGTCCCTCCATTGAAAGTCAATCACCCAAAACTTTCTTAAAGAGATTGTAAAATAAATCCATACGAATCGAGTGGTTTAATCCTTAAGTCTCCTGAGGAGATACGATAACTTTATATAATGAACACATTTAATTGAGGCTTTTATTCACACATAAACATTGATAAGCAAACACACATAGAGGACTCCAATATGGTATCGAAAGCTCAGTTGTACCTGTGACAAACGGGAACAAATCTCATTGGTTCTCACACATCAACAAGCATGTTTGAATGACATGTTACTGAAAAACAAACTTGCTAAATGAAATGTGTTCGTTATATAAAGTGTTTGTGTGATACGTTTCTCTTCAGAGGACATGGATTAAACCGCTCAGTTCGTATGGATTTCTTTTATGAGCTCTTTATGAATGTTTTGAAGCATCAGAGTTTTGGGTGAACAGACTTTCAGTGGAGGAACAGAAATCTCTCAAGATTTAGTTAAAAATATCTTCATTTGTGTTTCGATGATGAATGAAAGTCTTATGGGTTTGGAAAGACATGAGGGTAAGTAACTAGTTTTCACTTTTGGTTGATCTATCACTTTAATCTAAAATGGATTAAACCACAGTAATAAAGAAATGATGAATTTTAATAATGACACACTAAGGCTGAGAGTACAGTACGGCTAACCTCTTTTCTTTTGGACCAAACTGAACTGAAAAATATTAAACATTTCTCTGCGTTTTATCCTGATCTTATGCATGTGTGTGTGTGTGTAGTCTCTTTCTCAACAGAAGCTGTTAACCTGGCTGTCAGTATTGGAGTATGTGGAGGTTTTCACTGAGATGGGGGCCGCCAAGCTGTGGGGGGACGCTGGACGTTGGCTTGTTATTGTTCTCATTCAGATTGCCAAGTAAGGACCCTCTTTCACAGGTAGTATGCTTAAAGAAGTAGTTCACCAAGAGGACATCATTATTTATGCACCGTCATGTCGTTTCATGTACGACTTTCTCTTTTCTACGGGATGTAAAATGTTTAGCCGAATGTTCTGAGTGCTCTTTTCCAGACAATGAAAGTGAATGGGGACATGCACTCCAAAACAAGCTAAAAAAAGGACACAAAGAGCACCATAAAAATAGTCCATATGACTCCACCACCATTTTCTAAAGCCATACAATAGCTTTTACAAAACAAAAAAATTTAAGTTGATGTTTTATGAATATTCATCTGCTGTAGCTCTCATTGATGACAGAATTGTCATGTTCAGTTGTACTAACAGTTAATCTAATTATTGCTGTGTCCTCATTTCTGTCGTCCCAATTCGTCATTCTCTCCTGTGTTTTCAGAGCGATTCTGCGCTGTCTCCTGCTTTTCTGGTACAAATCAGGCATCCAGACATCACCACCTATAATTCCCCTGGACAGGGACTCTCAGCTCTGTAGTCAAGGTGAGATAGACAAGAACCACAAGCAGATTCATATTTCAAAAATAACTAGAAAAGTTCAAGACAAACTATTGACTCAACAAAGCCTTGTATGAAACTTTAACCCGTGGAAGATTTTTATTGAGTTAAATATGAAAGAATTAAGTGTGGTCAATGTGAAAATAGCCATTTTATCCTACAATTATTTCTGATGATCATTCCGGAGCTCTTTAGCACTCGCGCCACCGGCCTCGCTCCGTTCCCACAGCTCTTGGCTCCGCCCTGCTTGCCACTCTCATTTATAATGAACTGAAGACTCTTTGTTCTACCATCATATGAGAAAGCATGTGATAAACTGATATCTCTTGTTGTACTTAATATAGTTTAAAATATACAATAGTGGCATATAGGGGTGTTGCAATATACCGGTGTTGACGATAATCGTGATATTCAAAGCATGAAATATCGACATCGTGTTAATTTAGAGTGTGACAATATACCGGTATTGGCGAAAATAACCACAATGTTTAAAATGAATAGGACTCTTATGATAACATGACACGTAAATACTACAGCGCCAGTACCTGGTTGACCTCAAGTGGCAGTATTGCACCCGCGAACACCTGTCAAATAAGAAGACGACGCAGCGCTCGTCCGCGCTCGCGTAGCTGGAGTGAAACACTCTGTCCACAACCGAAAAAAGTAAGCTTGCCAGTAATAAGAAAAGAGTTCTTCGACTTCATCAAAGAAAACAGCACATTAAAGATGGTCGCACACCGGACGAGAAGCACAGCGCCACGTATTTAAAATTAGAACACATTCTGTATGAGTGTACACCTTTTACAGTCTATGGTGTACACACACCGGCGGCGCCCAGCAACGGCTCAGGACCTTGTTCAAAATCCTGCCGCGCCATTTACATCGTTTTATATTAAATTTACATTATATTTGTCTCAAATCATTCTAAATGATTTCACCCTGTGCTGCAATATACATTTAATTTTACATTTATTTACAGAAATCAGCTGCTTGAATGAAAATTGCTGATGTTATCGGATTTTCAGGTGATATTCTCAATGCATTCAGTTAACGGACGCTCTGAGGTAAAGTGTTCAGATGACACACTCAGCAACTATTGTATTTAATTGTACAGTATAATCATAACATAGTACAGACATTATCTCAATTCCATAATGTCCTTAAACATAATGATATTGCTGGCCATAAACTGAGAAAGTGCGATGTGTGCGATACCTCGAGTTGTCATAGACGCGGCGCGGCTATTATTTTACTAGTCATTTATTTATTTATTGCACAAGTCATACATACATATAAATTCATTCATTCATAACATAGTCATGGAATGGAAAACGTGACATTAACTGTTAACAGGGGGTTTCTGTGTTCATATATTTAACAAAGGGTGATTATTAAAATTAAGAACCCTGTTTTCTTTACTCATCTTATTTTTGTATTTGTATTTGCACTTGATTTTTTTGTTCAAATCTGCTATTCTGCATGACTTTATTGGCAATAGGTTTAAGAGCTTTTCAGTTCTTCAGGAAACCTTCAGACAGTGTTTGGCTTCAGTTTGAAACCAGATAAACTTCACATGCTTGTCTTCCTTCACAAAAATTTGCCATAGATTGAGTACCTAAGAAGTAAAAATGCATGTGCCTTGTGTTTATCAGTATCCTTATGTTTGTTGGGTAAAAAAGAAAAACTATATAAACAAAGTAAAAATTAATTTGACTGATAACTACTACTAACTAAATCACATGAGTTTTTTGTTGTGCATCGAGGGATTTATTCTGTAAATGTGTTTCCATTGTAGTTTATGCGCATGTCTTCTTATCTGATAAAAAATGATCCACCTCAATCGATTGCATACATTTTTATGCGCAATTTTAGAATTTATGGCGTTTCCATCCAGCTTATTTTCAATGCAATATCACAAATTTCACTTAAAAATAGGTGGATGGAAACAGAGATGATCTTAGTTACTAAGTGTTCCTGAAGCTCAAATATTAGAGCACTGTGCTAACAATGCCAAGGTTAGGTTTAATTCCCAAAGAATGCAAGAACTGAGAAAATACAGTATATACACCTATGAATAAAAGTATGCCGAATGCAGAAATCGAAATAATAACACAAAGATTTCAAATTCAAAAGTCAGAGTTAATTTATTGTTATTTCTCCACTGCATGACAGGATGACTGCACTGCATTAACCAACTGAAGTGTCTCTGGAAACACCGTGCAGGGCTTTTAGCACATTCACATCAAACAATGAACCCACAACAATAAGCACCAGAACACTCCCACTGATGACAATAAATAAACCGTGTGTGAGACAATAAGAGCAGTGTATGGCCTGTGCAGATAAACTGTCATTGTGTTGTTGAGTGTAATGTAAGGCTGAGTAAGAGCCCATGGAGGTACTGCGGTTTGTCCTTGAGCGTAACACCGGGAGACTCGAAGGAAACTGCTCCTGCAGTCAATGTACTGTGGGTTCTTTATGGCGAAAAGTGATTTCCTGCACACGGCTCATATATTGATCTCCCTACACAGAGAACAATACAGAAGAAGATGATGAGGACACGTCTTTCGTGGGCCAGCGTTCAGGAAGAGTGGTCCGGCCTCTGGGAAACGGTAAGATTTGGCAAAAACAGGACGTTTGGGTGTTTGATAAAGGAAATAATGTGATATGTTTGAACAACGATTTGTGTACCATCCAGATTGTAACCCTTTCTTAAAACATATTGTGCGATGGAAGCGGTACATTGATGATGTTTTCTGGCTATGGAATTGGAATATGGAGTCTCAGTATGAGTTTGAGTTTCATAAACTGTTTAGTGATAACTGCAGTGCACTGAAATTACCATCGAATTCCATCAGGAGCGTATCAAATTCGTTATCAAATCTCTATCAGGTCTGAATCGAAAACCTACTGATCATAATACACTGTTAACATGGTACGTCTTATCATCCTGAGTCATTAAAACATTCATTACATATCTCAGTTCAGTCGTATACGTCGTATGTGCAGTGTAGGTGATGATGACTTCCAACATCAAGCAGCAACTTTATCAGAGGTTTAGAGAAAAAGCATATTAGGAAGAATGGATTCAGTCTGCTGCGAGTCGTTTTATGAATATGTCACAACGTGTGTGTCTTGTTAAAAGAACATCGAGTGAACTGCTATATTCAATACTCACCGTTGGCAAAAGACATAGAAGGTGTGTTACTTAAACATTGGCATATTGTGGGCAGGGACCCTAATTTCAAGAAATGCTTTGAAAAACCACTGCATGTAGTATCTAAGAGACCACCTAATCTTCACAATAGTTTGGTTTGAGCGGATTTAACCCCTCCCTCACATTTTTTTAAATAAAGTGCCTTTTGACAATAGATGTAATTTTGTAATATAGATATCAACAATGTAATTTTACTTATAAAACTCAAACTTTCACACATACTGACACATACTGCAAAAAATTGTAAAATAAGAAATCGAGATTTCACAAGTCTGGTAACTCAGCACTTTGCTACTTTTAGACATTAGGTCTCTACCTTACAATACGTAGGAATAGAATTAGTCAACTGTCCACGGCATGGAGGTGACATTAATCATGTACTTTTGAAACGTGAAACCTCCTGGATTTACACATTAGAAACTAGCGATTAAATGAAGATTTTGATATCCGTCCGTTTCTTTAAGATTCTTGGGTTTTCTCTTTGTTTTATGCTGGAATCATTCTTTTCTTAATATTATTAATTTTGCATGTTTAAAATTTGACTTTCACATTTAGTATCTTGTATTTTTCTTTTGCCTTTTTGTTCCATTACTTTCTTATCTTTTTTTCTTGGCATGTGATCCTTGATTAATCACCTGTGGGTATAAAGGCTTGTTGGGTAAAAACCTTTACTTTTTACAGCATGCTTGAAACATTACCTGTGTGTGAGCCCAACATAATTTTTTTTAATCTTTTGCTTTTTTGGAGCCTTGGTGTGCCGACTTTTTAGTGCTGTCAAATTGATTAATCGCATCTAACATAAAACAACATATTATATAAACAACAACTTTTATGTTAGATGCAATTAATCGATTTGACAGCGCTAGTTTTTTATTTTCTCTGGGGGTTTTTAAACGGTAAGAAATAAATATTTTTAAGCAGTAAGTTCTGTGCCCTTATAAAAATGTATTGTTTCTTTTTTTTTTTCAGCACCATCATTACAGTCTCGTCTTTGGGGTCTCCCACAGAAAAGGAAAACAAGTAGGAATCAGGAAGAGGACCTCCACTCAAGCCCGACCCCTCTGGGTCTGCAGGAAACCATTGCAGAGTCCCTGTACATCGCACGACCGCTTGTTCATTGTATCCTTTCTGCTAATTCTCTTTTATGACAATTTTCACAACAATATCCCAGTGTAATATTATCCCAGGATAGCTGAATAGTTAATTTACTCCCAGGGGTGTGGGAACAATTGGAAAACTCAAGTGGGAATTAGCTATTGTAAGATTACTGCTTACCGCTTGGTTTTTAAGTGTCATTTTATGTGACCATCTACACATTTTCTTTACAGCATGGTCAAACAAAATAAACACTTAAAATATAATGAAATACAATTACTCTAATGCAGTGGTTCTCAACGTTTTTTACTCCAATGCCTCCTATTTTCCAATACAATATTCAAAGGCCGTCAAATGTTCTGTAAATTACATTTCAGGATTCCAGAAGTTTTAAGAGCTGAATGATTTCAGTGTTACCACTCTTTAATCAATGAATTTACATGGCTTTTTCCAGTTCGTTGTTTACTGGATTAGGATTAAGGATAAGGATAGTTAAAGTGAAATGAAAGTTGCGATAGACTTTCCTTCCCTATTGTGACGTATATCCAAGTGAAACGGCTTCTCGGATTAGAAAAAAATGTAGTGCGGGACTTGAATTTGTCCATATGAAATAGCATGGTTGTGGTTTGCTATTGGTCAATCTCATGTGATTGACAGGTTGTCCCGCCCTCGCGTCAGTAAACACATCATCAAAGAGATATCGCTGCAAAAGGGAGGGAGAGATATTTTGATTTGGTGAGCAACGCGTCTTTCTGTGCGTCGTGTGTGTCACATAGCCAGGATATTCACAGACTTGTAACTTGAATTGTTTAAAAGCATTTGCATGAATGAGAGCATGGTCATAAAAATATTCAAACAGTTTCATCACCACTGATCATATTAAAGCTTCATGAGGATTTATCTAGTTATACCAAACTCTAAAACGTATGCTCATTATAAAATCCTCATGAAGTTTTAAGATGATCAATGGTGATGAAATTGTTAGAATATTTTTTCAGTTTGTCATCCATCATCCTTAACATTTGCAAGTGGCCAGTCTCGGGATTTGTGGAAAGCGTTCCTGGAAGCCTTGGATCATCTCTGGTCTATTAGAGATAACCAGGTACAGAGTGCTGAAGTTTGCTCCTCTCTCTCTTTGCTGTCTTTGTCAGTCTGTCTGTAAAGATTTAAAGAAGTTCAATCTGATGCTGTTTTCTGTCCAGTTTCAGTTTGTTGAGTGACATGAAGGCGCTGAACCGCAGAGAGCGCGCTGAGATGAGGAGACGGGCCTTCCTTCTCCTCTACTACCTGCTCCGCTCACCCTTCTATGACCGATACTCTGAGTCAGTGCTTCCTTTATTGCATCCTCTGCATTAGTGCAGTCTTCTCATATGATGTGCTTCTGGTAGTGTTTTGTTCAAATCCATTAAGCTTAAATATTTCATCTTTGGTGAGCAACTCAGCTTGCACAATTTGTCCTACAAACATGAATCATTCCTCAAATTGTGCAGTGTTTTGAGAGGAGGTTCTGTTTTCTAAGCAATCAGAGTTCAAATTTTCACTTGACGTAGAACGAATTGGTTAAATAAAATCTGATATGGGCTTAGCAACCACTCAGAAAACCCTAGCAACCGATTAAGGCCTGATATACTAACAGCAAAGTTTTCGTTTTTTGCTTTTAGGGGTAAAAATATGTTTGCATACGATACCTTTGCAGCGATATACTGTTAGCGAACGTCCCAATGCCGATCATTTAGATGAAAATAGCCAAGTTTCCATCCACTTTTTGCGCTGTTTTTTTATCAACAAAGTGAATATACGTTAAAAAAAGATTGTGAAATGTGCTGTATCCAGCCTCTTTCCATCCAATTGGCGTATTACCGATAAAATGGTGTGCGTAATGACGTCATCTATAAAAAAAAACCCCGCTTTGTCACGTAAGTTTTGCTGTATCGCTAAAAAAAATCAGCCCTCGAGTCATTTCCATACATAATGTCATGTATATCGCAAATTATATCACTGCTTATTATTTTCACTTATAATAAGCCTATTTCTAAATTAGGAAATATTAGTTTATCAAAAATCACTGCGTAGTGGGAAGGCTTGTCTGACAGGACTGTATGTTTCAGCCTTTATTTGATGAACCCCATGGGTTTGGACACAGGGCAGCTCATTTGTCCTGTAGCCTATGGAAAATTTTAGGATCCATAAAAAAGATTGGTACAGTAAAATGTTTGGTCGTATAGAAATAATCTTTAACAAAAGGATGCTGAATAGGCTAATTCTGTCATGTGACACCACATTAATTTGTGTTAAAGCCCTTTTTCTGTACAAAAAGTGTTTCCAAATTAGTTTTTCGCGACATTTGAAGTATAGACCTACAATTTATGCGCTAAAGTTAAACGGAAAAACATTTGCAAAAAATTATAGAAAATTGGCATTTCCATCAGCTATATCGGTAAACATTTTGATACGCTAAACCTTTTTCCGCAAAAAAAATCCTTGGATGGAAACCTGGCTTATGTAAATATTTGCTGCACACTTTCCTCTCAATAACAAAATGAACAAAAATGACAGCGGTAAGAAAGCACCAGCATGAATTGGCCAAATCCATTTCATTTAAATTTGGATTGTAAGGGGTGGTTTAAACCTTTTGTAATCCGATCGAGAGGACATGTAAACACTTGATCGGATTGAAAGTACTGCGCATGTTTAATGACGTAGAAATGGTAATGACGTATGACGCAATGAACGAGCTGCTGTTGTTGAATGAAGTGTCATCAATGACTGTCGTCTCATTCTAAAATTCTCCTTCCTCTCATCGTCTGTGAAGTGGAGCAAAACTACGTCCCACCAGTCCTTGTTTTCCGACTCTCATTCACAGACGCTTTGTTTTGGGCGTGGAAAGAGGCGTTTTTTACAGCTTGATAAATATAAGCAGAACGGCACAACAATTCATGTGCTCGTCGTCTCCTAATTACGACCTGAAATCAAATAAAAGAAGTAATTTAGTAAGTGCAAACAGCGGGAAACTCTGTATATTCGTGCAGTGTGCACACGTCATAAAAATCAATTCCGATTTGAAGCTTGTGACATAAACGTGCACATCAGCCTGAACACTTTATTTAGCGTTCATGTAAACACTACGTTCGGCTTCATCAATCGGAATGAATTCATTCATTGAAACAAAAGGTGTCCATGCAAACGTAGCTAGTGACGCTACTTTCTACTATAAAACAGCTCTCCAGTGTGTTCGTGATACTTGCGTCTGACATATGTCTCAGAGCCACACCTACCTATTACATCATCGGCATGGACAAATGGTACATCAAAGGTGTTTACCAGCCAGAGTGAACTTCCCGGAAGGTTTACTTTGACAAGCTTTTTCAAACTGTTTTGGCCCGATTTTGCTCAAAATGACGTCATGCCAGTTCGTCTTTGATTTCGCTTGAAATATATCGGGGCCTTGCCTTTTAGCCACTTCCTGGCATCATGACAGCTGGCTTCGCACGGCTATATTTTTTTCCAGAAAATATAAAAAATGTATTTTTACACGTCATCTATCTAGATTTCACCATGCACACCTTCACTGCATAATGGGGCTTTTTGTTCCCAGATCTAATGTCTCTTTTACACTCACAGGACGAAGATTCTCTTCCTCCTTCGCTTCTTGGCAGATTATGTTCCCGGAGTTGGTTTTGTTGCACGTAAGTGGCGTATCCATCTCACCCAATGGATGTTCAATGCTGTCACACTAAAAGCTTTAAAAAAGCTCAGAGATATGTGCTGACTGGATTTCTTTTCCTGTCCTCTCAGGTCCGCTGATGGAGTACTTGCCCATTTGGCAGAAGATCTACTTTTATAACTGGGGCTGACGTCAAAGTGAATCTTTCACAGGTCTGCGCCGCCAAAATGGTTAGTAGAGAATGAGAGGAAGCCATTTAGAGGATGCTACAGCGACACAAGGACTCAATCACACCTGTGCCAGAACATTACCACATTTATTGAGGAGTTTTGTAGTCAGTGAGTAACAGATGCACTGCTGGTCCCTGAGATGCATATATCTGGATAGTGGATATCAAGATTGCTGTTTTTCTTATCTCTTTTAGCTTTCACATAATTGTATGCATCTGAGCCTTTTTCCACATTTTTTGCACTTATAAACATCTGTTGTCAAATGAATTTTGGCCAAACTTCAAGCTCTCTCTCATCCCGTTATCTATCCCTAAACATGAATGCCTTCTTTCTGATTTAGATGGTTAATTCCAGGGAACGGTTTTATTGAACACAATAATTGACTGGCTGAAATGAATTAGACAGTCTTTCTGTTTGTTCTGTTTCTGTCTGATTCATCCTCAAGAGTTTTGTGGCATGGATGGGATGAAGCTGAATCTGAATCTGATACTTTTAATTGTTTGCTACATTTGCTCATTAAATGGTATAATCTATCAATGATGAAGGTCCACCGTTGTTTCACAGGACTCCAATGAGACTTTGGCATCTAAACCAGCACTATGAGCGTGTTTTTACACTGTGTGAAATAAACTCATTCGCCTCTCTGTTTGAAAGCCCATCATTACTTTGATTGAAAGACCTGAAGCAAAAATGAAAAGCATGACTTTTTTGAAATGCTGAAAGTGTGAAATTGCATAATTGGTTTTGTAAATACCTCCGTGCATTTAATAAATCTTTAAATAATAAGAGTCCTCATGCCTCAAGTGTTTTCCATCAGAGAGCAGAATTTATAATGCCTCTAAGAGCTACTTGTACACATATGGGCCATAACTCAAAGTCTGGTCTCACAGTGTTTTCATTCAGCTTTTCAAATCAATGTTTGAATTAAACATAAATGTGATGTATGTCCTCCAGATTCATGGAGTCGCGGCTGTAGTGTATATGCTCGTGAAAAAATCCCTGAACTACAGTATCAGCAATGCTGAAGATGATAAACTGCTTCCGGAAGAAAGGCAAAAAATGTCCTCATGGACCTCAGAGCTGGGAACAGCCAAGCTATCCATTATACGTCCCTGTGGGGTTAAAAAAGACATCTCTCTTGAATTGTGCCCCTAGATACTCACTAGCTCCCAGTGCAATTTATCTATCTCTTTCGCTCTTTTATCTTTATGCTGTGTGCGTATATTCTGAAGTTTATCTGATCCACCAGAGGTTTTGTAAGTTTGCACATAACGTAGTCATGTATCCTGTCTAACCACTGTATACTGTTATTAGTATATTAAATTCTAAAGCCTTTTCACCACTAGCAAATTACCTTCCATGTTGGGATGGGATCAATATCTAAATCAATTTAAAAACAATTAAACCTTTATAGAGTTCATTAATCACGCCTAGAATTGATTTTCTGATAAAATGCATTTGCTTTTGTTGTGTTTCCTATAAATTATTTTATTGACACAAATGAATACATGTAAAGTAACACACAGGTGTGTCAACTATATACAGTGCCTTGTGAAAGTATTTGTAACCCTTAATTTTTTTCACATTTTGTTATGTTGCAGACTTATGCTAAACTGTTTTAAAAGATTTTTTTCCTTCGTCAATATACACGCCATACAACTATAATGACAAAGCAAAAAAACTGATTTGTGTATATCTTTATAAATTTGTTACAAATAAAAAACTGAAATAATTACACTGCATAAGTATCCGTACCCTTTTCTGGGACACTTCAAATTTAGCTCAGGAGAATTCCAATTTCGCTTGTAGATGTCACTACAGTTCGAGTGGAGTTCATCTGTGCAAATTCAATTGAATTGGTATGATTTGGAAAGGCTCACACCTCTCAATAAAAGGTCTAACAGCTGAAAATGCATAATATCCGAGCAAAAGCCAAGCCATGAGGAGAATGCATGTAGAGCTCAGAGACAGGATGGTGTCAAGACAGATCTGGGGAAGACTACAAAAAAATTAAGTAATGTACATGTACTACATGTACTTACTGTAGTAATAACCCTAACTTTGAGTACATGTAGTTAATTAATATTGCTCAGTACTTATTTGAGTAACCTTAACATAAAGTGTAACCAAAAATGATGTTGCATTGAAGGTTCACAGAAGCATGTAGCTTCAATATTCCTTAATGGAGGACGTCTGGAACAACCAGGACTCTTTCTGTCCAAACTGAGCAATCAGTGGAGAAGTGCTTTGGTTTGAGTGCTAACCAAGAAGATGATGGTCACTCTAGTTGAGCTCTATGATCATATATGGAGATGGGAGAAATTTACAGAAGGACAAACATCACTGCAACACTCCACTTATCTGAGCTTTATAGCAGAGTGGCCAGACTCAAGCCTTTCAAGACATGAAAAAACCCACATGGAATTTGAAAAAATAAACCAAAAGCACCTAAAGGACTCTCTCAGACTGTGAGAAACAATCTTCTGTGGCCTGATGAACCTCAGTTTCAAGCATCATGTCTGGAGGAAACCACTGCTCATCTCCTGCACGATACCATCCCAACAGTAAAGAGTGGTGGAGCGGCGACAGGGACTGAGGGACTCGTCAGGGTAGAAGGAAAGATCAACGCAGCAAAATATACAGATAGCCTTAATGAAAACCTAGTCCAGAGTATTCAGAACCCTTCTGACGGACTCTGCCCTTTTAGCAATGTATTCTTATTAAAGCTACCAAAGTTAATTCAGTCAAGAGCAGTGAGTGATTTTTCTTTTGTTGTGATTCATATTAACAGCATAGCAGGTACTGTATATTACGCTGCTTTCACTTTAATACACAGATATAGCCTACACATGCAATTTCTTTACTAGCTGTTTACGTTCACAGACATAACCGACTCTGTTTATGTAAACTTTGGTTGACATAACCTTGTGTGTGTATTTGACAGTTTAAGCACAATAAGAGTTTAATAATCACGCAGTGTGCTGTCAAACATCCAGCTTTCTGTGCGCATGCTTCAGATGTGTGCGCTCAGAAAACCATATATCAGAAGTTTCTGATATATGGCTTTAAAACGTATTGCAGATAATAAACATTCATGTTGATGAAGAAGGGCTGGAGAACCCAGTTGCAGAAATGAGAGCTCAGTCAGGAAATACACTTAATGTATCTTTAATTAGTCCATAAAGTAATTCCACAACAATCCATAAAGTAATTCCAAAACTGTAACTCCAAATTGTTTCAAAGAGTCAATAAAAAATAAAAAGCAGAAAGAGGTTCTAGATAGAAGCATATAGGGTGTGTGTGTGTGTGTGTGTGTGTGTGTATCTATCTATGCAGTCTATGTGTTTGAACTTTCAGCAGCTTTAATAAAGTACTTCATTCATAGTTGCTTTTATAAAGCAACAATATAATACACTATATGCAATATTTTATGAAAATGTATTCATTTTAATTTGAGTTGGCATGCAACTCCCATTCCTCTCATTTTCACCCTTGTTCTTTTTAATACAGCTTTATTCTAAGAAAGAAAAAAAAAAGGCAAAAATGTTAAAATCTCTAGGTTTGGTAAAGCAGCCATGTAAAACTGTAGTTATGGGCGGAGCAGGAGACGTCCAGTACAGGGTTGTTTTGTCTGATAGCCTGGCTTCAGTGAGTGCGTGCGCGAGCTCTAATGTCATAGTAAGTACATGCGTCATTTTGTGACCTTTTTTGCTTTTTACATTAAACACAGGCTATTAAACAGGAAAAAGCTATTATGGTTTAGTAAATCAATATGAAAATGTCTCTGAGTGCTTGTGTCGTAGTTGCGCCATTTCAAGTAAGTTAGCCTAACTTTGTATCGACGTTAGCAGGGCAACATTTTCAGGTAGATGTGTTATTTTTTTGTTATATGTTTATGTTTAGTACACTTTTAATGTTTGCTGTGCAGTGCAAAAAAGAAGTTCCTCGTCTAATCTGTGTTTGAAACCAGTTTTTCCACACAGACTCACAGAGCAGTTTAAACATGTTTATGCATGTTTTTCTTTAGCGTCATGTAACGTTAGTGGAATACGTTTATTTGTGGTGTAATATTTTAACTTTCACCTCGTGGATAATAAGTCAGCATAAAATGGGAAACTTCATGGTGGGTCATTTGGTGGTTTCCGCTGATTATTCGCTTCATCCTGCGTCTGTCACGACAGCACACACTTCATGCTGAGAATAAACCAACACAAACCACACAGATGCACACTGTGAAGCCTGCATCTAAGGCATTATAATGCTTTATAGATATGGTAACCATAGGCATAACACATTATGATACGTTACATATCTATTCAGAATACTATAATGTAGCCTACGTCTATGCACACTAACGTAACTATACTTATTGCATCATTTTGAGTATAGTGCATTAACAATCATCATTATATTTCATGTGTTACTGTGTGTTAGGTTACATCACAGACCAATTCTCCACAGGTGCAGTCATGAACATAAGTAAAGTTTAAATGTCATATACAATAAAAATGTACTGTTACAGTTAAAATGTATAATGGATTGCAATGTGTATTCTATGGCATTAGGAAAACCTTCAGAATGATTTATAAATACAAGCTTCACAGAAAATATTTGCATGTTTTTTTCCTCCCATCTGATAGTATAAGTACACAGTCTTTCTGGCTAAAAAAAGTTATTGACTTTCACTTACTTTAACGCCCGACCGATAAAGGATTTTTAAGGCCGATACCGATACAAATATTTGGTGATTTAAAAATCCGATATTCCGATATATCGGCCGGTATATTTTTTTTAAAAAAAATCCAGAAACGCGTAACAAAACATGAACAGACTTTCCCTAACATTAGTTAGCCTATTTGTAGTTATTTAAGAGTCCTCAGCCTTACTAAAATAATATGATAATGCAGTTTAAAAATAAACTTTTTTTTTTTTAAATTAACTTTATTGTCACAACAGAACAGAATATATTAAAGTTCTGATAAATATATTAAAAATGTATATTAAAAATACAAACTTAAGATATGAAACTTAAAGTCCTTTGAACAAAAAAAATCAACTATTATTATTAATATTGACAGTAATAATTTAAAAAAAATCAATGATGATGATATTATTATTATCATCATCATTTGTATTATTATTAAACAAGACAAAGGTCACTCCTAATTCTATCCATCTATTCCATCAAGCTACAACAAACCATTTTCAATCATCATTTGCTGCCTGCCTTCTAAAATCTACTACTTAGTGATGCACTAAATACTCGTGATAATGCTGCGGCTAAACGAAGTCAGCAACGCACACTTGGATTTCACACACGTGTAAAAGAAAAGCTAACTTTTATGCACAGGCTATGTTTGATACTTTTTCTCTATGTCTAATGTTCACTCCTCGCGTGCCTAACTTACGTTTTACAATGCAGGGACTGGAACTACAGATATGCTAGTTATAAATACAGTAATCATTACTTTATTTAGGCAGAATAAGTTTGTTGTGATTTCCAAGCTCATTGATGTTAGCAGTCTTCCTTGTAGAGTGGCCTCTGGTGGACAAACTATGCAGCGCCAACACTCATAACATGGTTGCAGGGTGTTTCGTCCACTTTTATTTTATTTTATTTTTTAAATATTCATTTATCGGCCATTATAAATGCCGATACCGATAGTTTGGAAAATGCCTAATATCGGCCGATAATATCGGCCCGCCAATATATCGGTCGGGCTCTAATATTCTCTCTCTCTCTCTCTCTCTCTCTCTCTCTCTCTCTCTCTCTCTCTCTCTCTCTCTCTCTCTCTCTCTCACACAGAGTATATAAAATGAGTGAGGATGTGTATGAGGTCCCTGAGGGGACAGAGTATCGTTATCTAGTGCAGGATGAAGAGGAGGAACAGGTAAGGTACGTCCGTCGCCACTACGTCAGTCCATTCCGGGCAGTGTCACGCAGATGCATGTTCCTCATCGGCTGTGCCGTGGTCAGTCTCCTCTCTCTCGCGGGATACCTGGCGTATGTGGCGAAGACTCCTCCTCCAGGGGCGGCAGAGGTGAAGACGGACTGCGGATGGCTGCGCGGGCGCTGGGAAGGTGGAGCGTACTCTTTCAAGGGCATCCCGTACGCTGTACCGCCAGTGGGTGAACGTCGTTGGCAACCTCCAGCGGATCTAGTGGAGGCGGGAAAGTGTTGGCATGGCATGTACGATGCTACTCGATTCCGCAGCATCTGCGCGCAGGTGCAACCCCTCCGAACAGATGGGCAGGTCATGGGACAGGAGGACTGTCTGCATCTCAGCGTGTGGACTCCGAGTCTAGAGCCCGCAAAACCCCTGCCTGTCATGGTGTGGATCCACGGAGGGTATCTCCACATGCTGAGCGGCCAGGAGAGAGGCTACTCCCCCACTGAAGAGCTGGCAGCCCACACGCAGACGGTGTACGTCAGTCTGAATTACAGGCTCAATGCTTTCGGCTTCATGGCCCTGGAGGTGCTCAGAGAAGGCTCTCCCACCAACTCCTCAGGTAAGGAGTCCCTGTCCTCCTTACCCAGTCCCTGTCCAGTTCACTTATGACTGCTGCCCATCTCAGACACTTTTATTCAATAAACTACTGACAACATATCTTGCAAATTTCAAGTCAAAATATTGTCATTTAGAGCATTTATTTGCAGAAAATGACAACTGGTCAAAATAACAAAACACATTCCATGGTTTTAGACCTTGAATAGTTTATGCTCATTTTTTAACATGTTTAGAAATCAATGTGTTGTGGAAAACCCCAGATTTACACAGTTTTCATGCATCTTGGCATGTTCTCTACCAGTCTTTCACATTGATGTTGGGTGACTTTATGCCACTCCTGGTACTAAGATTCAAGCAGCTCGGCTTTGTCTGATGTGCTTGTGACCTTGTGTCCTTCCTCTTGATCACATTCCAGAGGTTTTCAATGGGGTTCAAGTCTGGAGATTGGGCTAGCCATGACAGGGTCTTGACCTTTGTGTGGCATAGAGCATTGTCCTGCGAGAAAACCCAATCTTTGTAATTGGGGAACATTGCCAGAGCAGAAGAAAGCTATTTTTCTTCCAGGCTAACCTTGTACTGTACGTGACTTGAGTCATGCGTCCTTCAAAAAGACGGATCTGTCCGATTCCAGCCTTCCTGAAGAACCCCCAGATCATCACCAATCCTCCACAGAGGGTACGAGAGACTGCGGCTTGTAGGCTTCTCCAGGTCTCTGTCTAACCATTAGAGGACCAGGTGTTGAGCAAAGCTGAAACATCAGAATCAGGCACATGTGTCTTTGTGAAGGACGCTTGACTCAAGCCACATACAAGGTTATCCTGGGTAATGTAGTTTTTCATCACAAATTCAACTTTTAAACACGATTATTTTAAAAAATAAGTTGAAATAACGCAGGCTGATGGCATCAACAAAAGCATATACCATCGATTAACAACCTCAGGTCTCACAGTAGGTCTGTCTTTAAAGATTTATAAGTTGTTTTTTAAAATCCATTCCCTTATGGACTCCATCAGCTCTCTGCTTGTCACTACAGCATATTGAAATTCATCAAATGTCATTAAGCAGTTTTTTTTCTGTCTGCTGTCAAAGGGAATTATGGCTTCATGGACCAGATCCAAGCACTTCAGTGGGTCCAGCAGAATATCCATAACTTCGGTGGGGATGCAGGGAGAGTTACCATATTTGGTCAAAGCTCAGGTACAACATACAATGAATGACCCCTAAAAGTATTTGGACACTTAAAATGTCTGATTGTCAGTGCATAATCCTGTACCCTTTACTTTTTAAGAATGTGTTATTATACGGTCAACATGTTTCTAAAATTAAATAAGTTTGCAACATATTTCATATATTATAATATTATTTGTTTTGTATTTAAGCTTTTATATTTTTACTTTAAAATATATTTATAAAATATATTGTTACTTTATAATAAGTTAACAGTACTTTTTTTTTACACTGACCCAAAGGTTTATTCATGTGTAAACCTTTAAAATGACATCTAAATTTGTATTTGTTTCTAAATGTTAAATGTGCTGTCAATAGAATAAAGCCAGTAATCATGATCTAAACTCAATCCCAACCAAAAATAATATATTATTTTTTTAATATAAATATAATATATTTTTATATAGCATGTTAAAATTGTCACTTTTTGAGGGTGAGCAAAAACACACCATTTTGTGTCTGTTCCTTTAAATGCAAATGAGCTGCTGCTCCCGGCACAGGGGGCGGAGCTTCAACAGCTTGTGTCCCTTTACCTCACACAGACATGCACTGAAAATTTCAAAAACTTTTAGCCTTTTATGTTCAAACCAGAGTCAGACAAAGATGGAGAGACTCAAGAAGAAGTGACAACATGTAGAATGCAACAGGAATGGTCATTTGGTGAATTTATGTAGCTTATGTGAAGTTATCTTCTAGTCATTGATTAGCATATTCTGTCTTGATAATCTATAAATCGTGTTCCGGGGGCGGGGTTTATGTAAATCATAGGGTTGGTGATGTCACTAACCAGGGAGGAACCAGCCGTTTGTTGTAGTCCTTAAAAGGCTATTTCTTTAAAAGCAAATATCTCCCTTTGCTTTGAACTTTGAGCATTGCAACTTTGCAGATGTTGTTTATGCTCAAACAGCAACATTACACACTAACTAAAGTTAGAAAAGTGAAATCATAATTAACCCTCTGAGGTCGGCAAACGCGCGGGCGCGTTTTGCCGGATTTTCTCCACATTGTAGCACTATAAACTTAAATTACTCCATCATTTATGGTCATACAGAAAAAAGAAATATAAAAAAAGAATCTGTGATATTTCTCCTTTTGTATGTGTCCACTTACAATCAAATCAAAACATTGTGCTTTTGTAAAATAAAGAAAATAAACAGGGTGTGCGTTCTGCCTCTCTGTCGCGGTGAACTTTTTTTTCTTGAGCACGTCTATAAACTGAAACAAAACTCAGCGAATACTTGTCACACATTTATGAGCCATATACCTTTATAAACATTTAAGTGTGTACTTTTAAATAATCGGATTCAAAACGAAAACAAATATTCTCTGTTTACGTAATTTGTATAAAACCAACAAGATGTCCAGCTTCTCAAACGCTTGCTCATTACAGTTAATTTGGCCACGCCTACTCGCGCAAAAGATATTCACATGCAAATCTCCACATGGAACGCGAACGCGCTCGTTACCTCAACAACAAAACACTTCACTTCACTTTTCGTCGAGTTTGAAAGACGTGCCTGAGCTTACATTGGATTTAGGCTACCTCAGAAGAAGAAGAACGCGATCTGAAGACAAGAAAGATAAGGTAAGAAATTCTTACATAGCCTAGTTTGTTATTGTTGCATAAATGTCACGTTGCAGTTGAACTGTTGCTAGATATATGGGGAATATTATAATATTTAGACCCGTGTTTACTGTGTTTGTGGATATCTGCTCAAACATAGATATGTTTATGGTAACCATAATGTTTTATATTTGAGCGTGATCGCGTTTGAATGTATCATATTTTGCAAGCGATCGCGTTTGAATGTATCATATTTTGGATGAAAGCAAAACGCACCAAACGGCTTCATGTTTTTATTATTATCTCATTCATATCATCATAACGGATGGAAACATTTGAAGTAACATGATAATCAATATATTTTTCTCTAGCTTAGTTGTTACTGAAATACTGAAAAAAGATTTATAGGCTGCTATAGGTTATTTATTGTTATTATTATTTTATCCGCACTGCGCATATACCTTATGCCTACAAGGCACAACAAACCTGGTGTTCATTTTATTATATATCGTTGGAAACGTGTGTGTGTGTGTGTGTGTATTCTGTGAATTTTAAAAAGGAATTTTAAAAAGCAATTTTAACCAGAAAAATCTAATATTTATTTCCAAAATCGTGCAGGCCTTTCTCTTGATATCAGTATGTTCACTTTTTTTTTCAGGTCCCAGATGCCACTGAGGACTTCAACATTCACATGAGTCTCAGTACGTGAACATGGTAAAGTGAAAATCTTGGAAATGAAAGGTATGTACAGTGTTTTTAGGAATGGCACAAAGGTCTCTGTCTTTGAAGTGCTTTTTTGGCATTTGTTGTGTATCTTTGGATTATGTTGTGTTGTAAATAAATCCAAACAATTTAAAAGCCATTCTTTTTTAAATCTCCTCATTTACAGTATTGTGCAAGGTTGCTCAGAATGATAGGTGCCTGATAGCTCCTAATAGGGCCGTTAGGGGAGGTTCTTTGTCTTTCTCAGGTGAGAAAAGCTTACATATTAATGAGCTCTCGCATAAGGCTTTTTCACGCAAAACACGTCGTAAAAATTTTAAATCAATATATTGTCTTATCTGAATGAGCAGTCAGGGTGATTTTCACATAGTTTTGCAGCAAATATTCTAGGCTACGTCATACAATTTTCAAAAGTCTTGTGAAGAAATAATCAGTATGGGTTTCATGGCCTTATTTCAGTGAGAATTTTTTTTTGTATTTTCAAAAACCACGCATAAATGTCATTATCTCAAAACTACAAACTTTTACATACATGCTGTTGATATATTATTGTAGCAGAGTTTGTGCTGAATACAGTGTAATTAGACTTTAGCCATGAAAATGTCACAAGTAACAGATATAACCAGAAATGTCAGAGCATGTCAGAACACCTCCAGGGCCCAGAAAACAGCTCAGACCTCAGAGGGTTAACCACCCCTTTAACATCAAATTCTGTAAATGTGTTAAAAACTACTATGTTAAATTAATTTCATTATATCTTAAGTTGAAATGGATGGGTGATTTGACCAAAATCACGATATGAGTTAGGGTTGTATAATGTATAGTTTTAGCATCGATATTGCGATGTGCGCATCCGCGATAGTCGTCCCGAAGGATGTGCGATGTCAAGTATAGGGATCGTAGTTGATCCGTGATCCGTAAGGACCAGGCCACATGATTCCAGACGTAGATTAAAGGGATAGTTCACCCAAAAATGAAAATTCTGTCATCATTTACTCACCCTCAAATTGTTCCAAACCTGTATAAATGTCTTTGTTCTGCTGAACACAAAGAAAGATATTTGGAAGAATGTTTGTAACCAAGCAGATCTCAGGCCCCATTGACTTCCATAGTATTTTTTCCCCTACTATGGTAGTCATTGAAAAATACTCATAAGATTTCAAGTACATTACTAGTGCACATTCAATATAATTAAGTGTACTTCTTTTTCACAAGGGTTTAACTTTATAGATAAGATGTATAATAAGTATCTCTCTCACTGTGTGATCATGAGGAGGAACTTCGGTTTGGACTTTGATGATGTCTCCACTAGCCAAAGGACTCTTTCATCGTGCGATTGACATGAGCGGCTCGTATGTGTATAATGCTTCCCTGGAGTCAGCAGAAAAAGACAACTTGGAATTCCTGAGGAGAACTGGCTGCAAGGACGCCATCTGCCTGAGAGGACTACACATCACTCAAGTTCTTCAGGTGAGAAATTCATGGCCAAGCTTGTAACCTTCCACAGCAGAGTCATGGCTGACTAACAACAGCCTCAACCTGTTGGCTTGGCTTCTTCATCCGTAAACTCTCTTTAATAAATCATCAAACCTCAACTTCCTGCCAGAACTCACCGAACGCTCAATGAATTCCCAATGAACATCAGAGGAAGGGGTTTAATTTTTCTAAATGGTAGTAATATATCAGAAATGGACCTGTGGTTGAATTAATGTCAGTGATTTGTATCTGACTCAGGCCATCCCGTGGCAGAAGTACCCATCATGGGCAGCTGATGACTTAGTCGATCTTCCAGTCAAAGGTATATTTGTTGGTCCAGTCGCAGTGGTTGACGGCCATGTTCTCAAAGCTCCTCCGTTTGAGACCTGGGAGAAAGGAGGAGCCTATAATGATGTCCCATTTGTGGTTGGAACAACTGAACAGGAGACTGATTTTAGGTAACCGGCTTTGTTTGATTTTCAGTCATAAGTTGTCAAATGAAAATACTGTCAGGAATGTGCGCCATTCAGAATTGAACCCAAATTGAGTTCTTGAATTGGAATTGAGGTTCAAAGAAATATAGAAATCTAATTTGTAACTATTCATTACAATTCATTATACAATTCCCATAAACGTTATCATACACAACATGGTGTATTTCGACTGGAGTATTTCCACCAACATTAGATGATATTTATAATCACTGTTTGAAATGCCACCTATAGAAATTTGTATTTAATTTATTATTTAGTTATTATTATTTTATTAGAATTATAAAAAATCTATTAATATATATAAGAATATGTATATATATATTTTTTATTATTATTTTATATATATATATATATATATATATATATATATTTATTTTATTTTTTTTATAGATTTTTTATAATTCTAATAAAATAATTATAACTAACTAATCTAATGTTGCTGGAAATACTCCAGTCAAAATTCGCCATATTGTGTATGATAACGTTTATGGGAATTGTATAATGAATTGTAATGAATAGTTACAAATTACAATTAAAAGATTTCTATATTTCTTTGTACATATATATATACAATACAATGCATCCCCTAATATTCTACATACATTCTACAGGAAATAAATAAGCATAAATAATTAAAAAAATCAATTAATTATTAATGTTTTGTTGTGAAATGTATGTTGGACTAATTAAATTTCTCTAATGCAATTCAGTAAATTTCTCCTCCTGTCATTCCTAGTCAAATTCTGATTCAAACCGGTGAGGAGTATTTTACCATGGTACCAACCATGGAAATTACATTGTGAACATGGCATCATATATCATATATATTTTTTCTAGTTCTGTCAAATTGATTAATTGAGAGTAATTATATATATTTACACACAAATATGCAGTGTACTGCATATGTGTATAAATATGTGTGTATACAGTATATACACACACAGACATATATACAATATATATAAATGTAATAATATATATATATATACACACATTATGTAAACACAAACTTTTAGATGCGATTCATCACAAATAATCGATTTGACAGCACTAATATATCATACTCTATACATCATTCTCTAGTCCTCCATATGAAAACATCTCTACATGGACATGGGGGGACTATCGCTGGATTGTGACAAGTAAGTCGCTCATAAGAGACATTTCAAAAAGAACATTATGAATGAGAGTCTTTATATAAGTGAATGTGTTTTTCCTCACCACGTCTCTGTCGATTCCTTCACACAGACAAACTGAGCCCTTTCGGAAAGAACCTGAGCGATCAGGCGCTGAGGCTGTATGATAGTTCAGCACCGTGTCCGACCTCTGACCGCTGTCCAGAGAGACTCTTCACCACCATGGTCTCGGACATGAAGGCCACATGCCCCAGGAACGACCTGGCTAAGAGAGCTGCAGGTTCAAATCAATTTTTCATTTCACAATTAAAGGGAATTGAGCTTTATCAGCACTCTGAATATTTTATAATTTGTGAGCTCCAATAAATATTTCATGGTAAGTGTAATAAGCAATATAGCGTACATCTAAACCTTTTCAATGATGTCACATGTATTCCAGGCGCTTTAAAGAGCCCAGTGTACCGTTATCTGGTGACTTACACTCCATCAAAACAGGCAAACGCCTCCAGCTGGCTTCCCTTCCCCAGTCGCTTTGCCTTTCATCTTCTAGACAGCTTGGCCTTCTTCAGGGGTCTTGAAATGGTGCTAGGGACCCTGTCGCCAGCTGATATGAACTTCCAGGAAATGATCACCAAGTATTTTGTACATTTTGCCAAAGAAGGTAAGCTTATTGTGAGATTTCCCATAATAATAGCACAACACTATAGTAAATCTATCCTGCTTGATTCTTCAACTATTTTATGAGACATACACTACACTACTATTTAAAGGTTTGAAGTCAGTACGATGTTTTTTTTGTTTTTTTTAAGAAATAATTTATGGATGCACCCATAGGATTTCTTTTTGGTCGATGCCAATTTTAACAAACAACTAATTCTGATACTGATGTAACTTTTGTTATTAAAATAGATTACTCTTTATTAGCAAAGTTCAAAAAGGTATATTAGCTAGTTTATTGACGCATCATCAAATCATCTTCACTGAACATGGGTTTGATCCATTTATGATTCAACAAGCCAACATAAATTCATCAATACAACAGAACAAAGGTACATATGAAATAAACAGTGCTCTTCAGGTAGGTCTAACAGTTGTTTTCAGGTACAGAAATTGAATAAAGTAATCACATGTATAAATTAAATATATATTAATCCTTATTATAGTTACAAAAGTTATTTAGTCAAAAGCAGTGAGCGTTTATTCAGATGCAAAAGCCTCTAAGTGCCATCTGAAATTTTCTTCTAGAATGATAATTTTTATAAAGCTTATATATTTAAGTTAAGTAATTTCACTTAAATGACAATTAATAGGTAATTTGCATTTCCATTTAAGTGAAATTATTGAACTTAAATATACGAGCTTGATAAAAATGATCATTCTAGAAGAAAATTTCAGATGGCACTTAGAGGCTTTTGCATCTGAACTCTTCATATCCAAAACAATCACCAACTAACTCTTCCAGCAGCCTGAGGTTTACAGAGGAAGTGCAAGAGCAGGTTTTTCCTGATCATTTTTGCTTTGATTCAAATCAATGTTTATTCATAACAAAGCTGGCTGGTTTGGTTCGAAACTTAAAACACTTTTACTAAATGAAGTAAAGAAATTTCGCAGCAACCCAAGTTCGATTCCCGGCTCGATGTCCTTTGTCGATCCCGTTCCTCTCTCTGCACCCTGTGCTTTTCTGTCTGATCTCTACACTGTCCTATCCAATAATGCCATAAAAAGGCCAAAAAATATAATTTTAAACAAATGGAGCAATTCCAAGAGGGCCCGAGCACCAGTGGAGCGAGGTAACGTTACTAATGAATAGTACGTCTGAAACCTAAGCTGGTGAAAATTAGGCAGTCGATGTTGTGCTCTGACAAATAACTTTTTTGTGTGTGAATAATGTGATCAAATCTTGCCCATAACGTTGCAAACCTCTTCATAACGTCACAGGTAGGATGCCGGAGGAGTGGCCGGAGTTCCCCTCAAGCGTCGCCCTGTTGGACAAGAACATTTCTTTCGTGCTAAACTACTCCAAAGAGAGGTGTGACCTGTGGGAGCAGAACGACTTCTACTCGTACGCCTGGATCAACTGAGCCTCATCATCATCGCTGGTGGTATTGATCCAACCACTGCATTTCCATCTGACTGTGTGACACGAGCAAAGCTTTATTGTGTGATTATACAGTATATTGACACATTTATAAGACTTCGCAGAGTATGGGGTGAATATTGTGCGCAGTTGTTTGACCTCCAGGAAAATACGTGTTTCCGTATGAAAGCAAAATCGCAGAGATCTCTTCAATGTCTCAATTTCTTTCCCCTAGAGAGCAACGAGACTAAATCGAACTCAAATGGAGACTCGGGTCTTTCTAATGTGGAAAGTATCCATGAAAGATCCCAGACTGTGATCAAATTTGCCTACAAAGACCACAATAAGAATTTAAACATTTCTAATCAAACATTTCCAAGCCCAAATTATGGGTTATTTTATAGCTGTTTTTTTTCTTACTGTCTTTTTTTATTTTGGGACAAACATCTAAGACAAAGTTGATTGGGATAAAAGGGCATCCATCCGTCCATCCCCTAAGCTGTGAATTGAATTTGCGAATCCGAAGGCTGTTTTAAGCCACAAGTCCCCATTATTCAGGTTTTTTCTTTGTTTGTTTGTTACTCTAATCGGCTCCATTCATATATTTACAGAATATAGCCAGTCTGCCTTCAAACCTGTTATTCTTTGGTTGTGTGACTAAGTAAATCCAAAGCTTTGACATGGATGAGAAGCCAGGGACACAATGAGGGCCTAGAAAGGGATTTAATGCGGCTCTCTGATCGCCCTCTTTTAATTTAACTGCTATGCAAATAAGACTTACGGTTACATTGATCTTTTGTTTGTTTGTAGATGCCGTAGAACCCTGCTATCGATGCAATAACAGAAGGTGACATTTATGTGTGTTTTTGTACCTGTGATCAAAGGGTCTTGTCAGGAAATCAGGAACATCACACCACCTGGAGCACTACCACACTAAATCTGATCCAGGAACAGTTGTGTTTTATTATACAGACCCATTTGCCTTGCATGGCTGAATGAGTGGAGAGGTCATAGGTCGCCCTGCCCCTGTACAACGGGATGAAAGGTGTCCGCTGAATGGGAGCACATGAAAGCCCTGACCCATATACTGTCTTTTCTTTAACCCTATAAAGCTTGACATATAAAATAATAGTCCGAAAAAATCTGTCTTTTTTATTTAAAGGTACACTTTTTTAGTGGTTAAAAAACAAAACTGCATGCAGTTTGCAGAAAAACGTTGTTCTGGTTTTATGGCTCATATGATGTAGGAGAAAATGAAGCCCATACTCGAGGGGGGAAAAACACCCAATTTTATTCAGAGGCCCAAACTGAGCAAAAATATGCAATTTGCTGCAGTTGCTGCTGTTTATATGGCCAAAAAGTAAGATGAAATTCTGACAGCTTATAATGTAAATCAATGAGATCTTCATAACAGTAAAACAGACTACTTACATGAAATGCATATCAGTTGTTACTCTATAATTCCTAAAAATGATATTTAAATGCTTTTATGATCAAAGCTCTGTAGTTTTTATTGTGGTGGGCAAAACACATGATGATTGGGATGTACAAAATAACATTCTTCTAGAGATCGTTGTATCATATTTGGTAAATTTTAACATGATTCTAAAAATGATTATGTGTAATCAAGTAAACCTAAGTTGCTTCAGTCCAGTAAGTGTTCATCTTGAAATATTACTAACAATATAAAATATATTATGGTTGCTTTAAAATCAGTAAAAATTTCACAGCAATAAGACACGTCATGTAACAACCTAAAGGTGTACGCTTTTACAATCATACTCTTGCTTAAAAAGTATAAACTGTCAATCGGATGACAGAAGGCAAGTCGTAGATTGTGTACATATTTTTTTAGCAACGTTTTTATCATGTTGAAAATTTAGATGCCTTAAAAATGTGCATATCAAATGATACAGTAGGCTTTATAGGGTTAACGTCAGCCAGAGCCATTAAAGGGTTAACACCTTCTCTACTTTGTACTCTGTCTGAATGAACATTTCATATTATTTTAATACCACTCTTGTTGGTTTTGCACTTTATCTGTAATCCTTATGTCATAAAATGATTGTGTTGACTAAATCAAAGTCTTAAACAGCTGTTGTGGGGAATTTCATTCTTTATTCACATAATTCTCAACAGGCCACAATAAAAAGCTTTTATTCCAGGCGGTCGTTGGATTGTTGTTCTTCTATTTTCAAATTTAGCAGACAAATACCATTGACCAGTTCCCAGTCTGGCATAAACCCAAAAGAATAGGAAAGAAAGGCTGTAATGCATGTACTAGAAAACAGACGACATCACTTCAGTGGGTGAATTTTAAATAAAGAACCGTTTTGTCAGCTGTCATTTTATCATCTAAACTGAGAGAGTCGTATTAAATTGTTGATTAAATCACATCACTGTAAACCTCCTCAGTCAGCTTGGTTTCTTGAGCAGTTTATCTGTAAATACGACGAGTGAATGCTGGAAATCTGACTCGTTGTACAGCACCAGTGTCTACGGCTTATGCTGGCATGCAAAACAAACATGGTTCAGATTACAATAATCTGTCCTGAAACTCAAACTCCCAGGTATCACTCACACATCCACAAAAAAACCTCAAGAACTCGTCCTTGACATGCGAGGACATATTGCACAACATTACTGTTATTTTATCACTTAAATCACTCAAACTTTCTCATAATTACTAACCATGTAAAATTATGATGCATCAATTTTAAAGATTGTATTTAGGAAATGGGCTCAATTTATAAATATACCATACGGGGTTCCCTTTCCTTGTTCACTGAATGCACTGAGGTCTTCGGAGAGCGTTAAAATACAAAAAAAGAAAGCCATTAGAACATATTAGCACTAGAAGTTCAGTTATACATTTAATTCCAGACAGAATACTTTCAAATCCAAAACTATTTGAAATCAAAGACCAGTACATGGCATAGAAAACAGGTTATTTCAAACAGAAAGCACTGCGACTCTGAAAACAGACTTTACACTCTGTCAAGCGTTTCTGTTGTTATCTGAAAATAAAACAAGAGTCTTCAAAAAAAAAAAAAATTAAAATACTGTCAGCAAGAGTCTACAGTGGTCTGGGGAGAGAGTGGGAGTTCCCAGGTCTTCGTCTTGCTCTCTCGCTCCCGCTCTCTCTCTGATGTGTGTTCATGTAGGAAAGACAGACTAGATCCAATCAGCAGTGAGGTGTGTCCTGTTTGATGCAACTTCCATTTCATTCGAACGCAGTCCTTTCAGTAAGATCCGTAGCGATCCTGAAACGTGATCGGAGAGAGTTAATACAGCTGTCGTAGAAGTGTTAAATCAGAATCGGCGTGGTATCGTCAACACTGGAATATAAAGCACATTTGTGCATTCACCTGAATGGTGTTCATAACCCCATTAGCCAGCACTGCCATCTTGCCTGCCACGGTCTTCACACCTTGCTTGAACTGGGCGATGTCTGGACCAGAGGGAAGCACGTTATCGAATCCTGATGAGCCTATAGGGACAACACACACAGAGTCAAAGTCTCGCTTACGCAATATACTACGGCAACATGGCGAGCAGGAGAGGGATGTGTTTACCAGAGGAACGCACACTGCCGTCACCAAACAGGTCAGCAGAGCTGATGGAGGTACTTCCAGACATGCCCTCCAGACGAGTCTTTGCTTCATACTAGTAGAGACATTACATATTTATATAAACAATGAAAGAAGTCTCCATATTCTTTCTTGAGATAAATATATTACACATTTTTAAATACACAACATAATAATAATAATTTTTATTTATATAGCGCCTTTCCAGGGCTCAAGGACGCTTGAAAATTGTACATAAAATTGTAGGGGTGGGAAACTTTTGGTACCTCACGATTAGATTCAAAACGATTCTTGATTTTGAATCAAATTTCAATTCGATGTGTGCATAGATTTGATTGTAGTTTACTGTTTTGTGTTACTTTTCATATTTGACTG
This sequence comes from Abramis brama, assembly GCF_963993115.1. Lineage (NCBI taxonomy): Eukaryota > Metazoa > Chordata > Actinopteri > Cypriniformes > Leuciscidae > Abramis > Abramis brama. The sequence goes on from NC_139971.1 coordinate 6,020,497, forward strand.
CGGTAGACAGTTAAGCAGTTTGCAAAATAAAACACTGTATAGTCTTCACTGTGTGAATTAAATATAAATTGATTCACATTAAAGATAAAGTGATTCAGTCAAAAGCAGTGAGTGTTTTTTTAAATCAACATTAATGAAACGGATGGCAACAGTTTATGAGGCTGCTGTCCCTTTAAGAATGAATGCACAGATCTATTACACATCTGATTTTCTCCCATTTGTTTTCGTTCGTGTAGGACAGGGTTCACCAATCTCGGTCCTGGAGGGCCGCTGTCCTGCAGAGTTTAGCTCCAACCCCAATTAAACACACCTGAACCAGCTAATCAAGGTCTCACTAGGCATACTAAAAACTTTGAAACAGGTGTGTTGGAGCTGGTTGGAGCTAAACTCTGCAGGACAGCGGCCCTCCAGGACCGAGATTGGTGAACCCTGGTGTAGGACATAACAGACCCTGTTTACAGTGAATACTCCACAGTTCACACGATGTGTATTTTGACACAACTGTGTGTGTAGCGGTGAAAGAACTGAATTTGAGATCGCATGCATGTGAGAAGCGACATCTCGATTTGTGAGTCCGTCAGCACGAGCAGCTTTTGTGATTAACGTCAATAATTTTAAGTAACTTTAAGTAGTACTGCGAAGTTAAAGAAGTGTAACACTTTAGAAAAATCGATTTTTGAAATTTGTGAATCGATGCAAATCGGAATATAGAATCAAGATTGATATATGAATCGATTTTTTCCCCACACCTCTATAAAATTGTGCGATATAATTTAACACACAATAACATTATCCTTAGATTACAGTAAACGAACACCAAAGTTTTACCAAAGAGGTCCAGTTAGTGTCAAAATTAACTCGATGTACTGAAGGTCTAGTGGGCTCATGGTACCTCTGGGTTGCTCTCGCGGCCGAAGAACATGTCCGATGAGATGGCTTTAGCATTGGCAAACTTCTCTCGTGCTTCACTAGACTCTGCGGCGGGCACAGACACCTCAGGCTTCCGTCGGCTGGGCAACCTGACATGCATTGTGTCACCAGTCATGAAAGCGGCCACAAATCAAATCACCGACTACTGGATCAGGACATTATTAAGACAGACCAACCTTTCTCCGATTGGCTGGATGCTTGAGATGGTGACCTCACTGTCTTTAGGTTCATCCTTCTCCAGGGCCCAGGAGGAGAATGATGATCCTCCATCATTGTCCCACCGTGACCCAAAGCTGTCTCCTGATGTGAATGGGTTGTCCTTGTACCTGAGATCACAATGAATGATACCAATTACAAACACACACACACACACACACACACACAAATGGCGTCCGTCTCAAACATACTTTGGCGGTCCCGAGGCAAAGCCAGGCTCATCAAACATGTCCAGCTTGGAGCGAGAGGAGGATTTGACTCCCACCGGGGTCTCCTGCTCGATCACTTGCATCTCGGACATCACGGAATGAGACACGGCACTGCAGAAAAACATCACATTAACGAAACTAACATACACGCATCACTCTGTTCTGGGTTATTAATCTGCTGAAGACGGTGATGTCATGCTTGAGGGGAGTGATGTAATTAACGTGACAGTGGTTTAATGGAGGTTTCCGCCGTGTCTTTACCTCCTGTTCCCGAATCCCATGCCCAGTCTCTCCGCCTGTTGCTTCTTCTTCCCTTCTAGGTTCTGCAGTTTCTTCTCCTCGATCTTCCTGTCAATCTCCAGCTCTTTGTAGGCCAGTCGCATCGAGGCCACCCTGTGAGATAAGCGGGAAAGCAATCAGGCACTGTTAGAGGCGGCATGAGAATTCAATAGTTTAAAGAGAGGGCAAAAATCTTTAAAGGTGAAGTATGTTACGATTTTATGTTAAAATACATTCTATTAACCCTGTTTATTGTTCAATGAATGCTTCAATACTATACAGCTCCACCATACACTCATTCAGAAAGACACGATGTGTACCAGTTTATATTGTATACTTTGATGGGTCCGGTACAGCCTCAAACAGTCGTGGAGCGTTGTCCGGTGCAGACACATTGGACGAAACACTCACGTTCGCTCTAGACTTAGCCGGCTCTGTTGCTTACTCATGACACATAGCAACACAGCTAAAAGTATTCATAAAATGTTTGACCTTTTCTTGGAAGTAGCCTACTTTTAAAGGGTTGAGAGATGACTTCACTGTAAGAGCTGGACATAATGTTTGAGTTGGGGAAGGTGCGATGCTTTGAAAGAGTGTTTGCAAGGCTGTAATTCCACTAGGTGCCACTAGTGAACTACATTATTTACCTTTAAAGAATGATTTAAAAAAAAGTTTTCCAGCATCTGCAAACATGTCCAACAGATTTAGAATCAGACTCACATGGACTCTTCAGCTTGTTTCTTGGCTTCTGCGACCTGTTCCTCTCTCATCTTCTCCGCCACCTGGGCTTGTTTCTCCACCTCAGTGAAGCTCTTGCTGCTCACCTTCTGGGCACCAAGACCCTTTTTAACGCCAAGCTAAAAACCAAAAGGAAGACATTTTTTCAAATGATCACCTACAAAGATAACCATGAGCTCTGAGGTTAAATGACAGTATATACTTCTGCAGATGGTTTACATTTGACAAAAAAAGAAACAAAGAAAATTCGGTAACACTTTATTTTACAGTGTCCTTGTTACATGTACTTACCATAGTAATAACAGTAAATTATGCATAATTACATGCAACTAACCCTCAATCAAATCCTAATGCTACCCTAACCCTATAGTAAGTACATGTAGTTGCTTAATATTACTCAGTACTTAAAAACACTGTAACAATGACACCTTAAAATAAAGTGTAACCGAAAATTCTTATTTTATGGAATATTACAGTGTTTATGATATATGATTTATCCATGCATATTTTGTATTACTTCACATGCCTTCATTATATTTAATAAAATAACTTCCCCTCCTTCTTGCAGTGACATCATCTCTGATGACACGTTTATAGGCGCGAGGGCGGAACAACCTGTCACTCACAAGATCGCCCAATAGAAAACCACAACCATCCAATCAATTACCGATGGACAAATTCAAGTCCTGCCCTACATTTGTTTTTCTTCGAGAAGCTGTTTCACTCTGATATGTGAGACAATATAGGGAAGAAAAGACTATCGCATGTCAACTAAGTACATTTATCCCCTTAAAAAAACAAACAAACATAAAAGCAGTACAATAAATACTAGGATTTTAAGTAAATTAACAAATCACAAAAAATAGAGACTTTTGATATTAGAGTACCACAATGCTAAAAAAAAATAAAAAGAAAAAAGAAAAAAAAAGAGTCTCATTCTCAATGACAACTACACAATTATGCTTCAATGATAATCCTTAAAAGTAAAATACATTATCCTATTTGATTTCAAGATGAAATATGACCTGGACATGTTGACAGGTTAATGCTTTTAACTCTTTACTGAGAACAAAAAAAAAAAGTCTGACCGACTAAATGGGGAAAAACAAACATTACGTTTGTGTAACTATTATTAGAAGATTTAACATTCAGATTCTGCCATTACTTGCACATGTCTGCATTGATTATTGGTTTTCTTCTTTAGCTTGAGGCAGAACCACAGTTCTAGATTCTGTACAAGTCTGACACCTACTGCCAAAAACTGAACACTGCAAGATCAGGAAACACAATTGCCTGAATAGGAAGTGACCGAGAGCACTGATTGTTCACCTACCCCTTTCTTTGCAGTGGCTGGCTTCTTCTTTCCAATGATGGAGGACTTAATTTCTGAAAACGGAAAGCATAGTCAGAGAAAAGTAAACAAGCATTTCCTCCTAGATTATTCCAGAGAACACAACTTCTCTAGATAAGGATCATTAGTGCATGGCGATAGAGGCCACGGCCAATAATGACCTGAGAAATATCATGCCGGCAAAGCCTGAGGAAAGGCAAGAGGTCACACTTGCACACAAATCAATTAGATTATCAGAGCAAGAGTGTGTTGAAAGTGTACATGTGAACATTCATGCTGTATTCATTTCGCAGTGAGCTACAAAAATAAATAGAAAATTGGGGTGACTGGAAGCTTTGTACTAAGGCGAATGCTGAAACTGGTCTTGAAGTTTAAACCCACTGCATCCTGATCAACAATGAAAAGTCGCTCTAATCTCATTCAGGGCATAAATCAATCCAGACCGGAAGTACACATCAGAAATACCACAACATAAGCTCTGTGTCCAGAATGGAAAGTGTCTGCGAGCTCTTTATGAGATCAGAAAACCCTACACCTTTTGTATCAGTGAGTGACTTTACACACTGGCTACACTTGTGTAAAATTGCAGAAATTAGATTAACAAAAAATAATAATAATTTGGGAATGTGTCAAAGAATTAATAAGATTAAAAGGTGGCATCAATAATTAAGGCCATGTGTCCACCAAGGCATCTTTTCTTAAGGACAGTGTATATTTGAAATGTTTAAATGGGAGAGCCACATATTTATAATGGCAGCAGCGTGACGAGGCAGTGAGGCAGCTGCGCACTTAGCGGTTTATTATGGTCGCTGAGGGTTGAAAATTTTTCAACTTTGGGTTAAAGTGCATAACTCATCACTGTCACTTTTTACCCAGCCGTCCAATCACAGTGGAAGAGGGGCGGGACAAATACCACACTGACCAATTGTCACATCCTGCATCAACAATGACAACAACAAGCACAACAACGGCATAATGGAGGAGAAATTAATATTGCTGGTCTCAGAATATACATACAATGTATTCAGAAGCAAACTATCTGTGAAATCAGATACTAGTAACAATTCCACGGATATTGCGTATAACCGCAACCAAAGAGTCTCAACTGAAAAAATGCTGTGCCATCAAAGTGTACAAATGCTCTCTATCGCCGGCAGCTAGGCGTTTTCAGAGGAGAGCCTGTCGTTTTCAGCCAGCTAAAACACTTGGACAATTTTTTGGACAAAAAGCGTTCCAGTGACAATTTGCCGCACCTTAGGAATAAAAATTGACAAATACTTTGTGAATAATAATAGTTTTGTAGCATGCAAGTTAGTTCTGCATTAACATTCAATTACTAGGGACGTCACGTTCTGGCAATTTTTCAAGTTGACTCCTTAAGGCAGGGTAGGTGATTTGCTTCAAAAACATTTTTTGTTGTGCTGCGTGAAAGTCTCTTCACATCCCGATAGCAATCACTAAGTTGAGTGGTCTAAATGTATCATCTGTGGAAGGTGTAGGACCATAAAATGTTAGTCCAATCACAGATCTCGTTCTGAGGGCTACGACAGGATGTCCTACCTGCCTGTCAACATATGTTTTTACATACCCTTCGCTCAGACATCATACGTCATCAGCGCGCTTCATGATATGCAGAGTTAGACAGACGTTAGTCACTGAGCACCGCAACCGAAACAGCAGTCGTCTTTTACAGTTCCTCCTGAACCAATACAACAAGCTTATGCAGCGTACACAATAGAACTACTGTAATTTGAAAGAATTGGAAACCTGTAACGTTATACTCGAGGTTGTTCGTGCGTTTCAATGGCAACACCATCAACGGCGAAATGAACCTGCAGCAGTCAGGTGGTACAGGTCAGTGTTTATGTTCATTATTATTGTAATGGTATGTGCTTTGAGACATGAGGTAGTTTAACGCAGTCTCTCATGAGGCTTTTGTTTGCTCCCTACTGAATGCGTTCGTGTTTTGGAGGAGGCGTGGCTTTGGAGACGCTCTGAAAGGAGGGTGGGATCTGATGCTTTCAAAGCTAGCTCGCTACTGCAAGCCTCTCCGAAAATCGCAAACCCTACCTTTAAAATTATCAATACCAAGCAATGTTCAAGGTGCAAGTGAAGCCCAAAGTTTACTTCAGGTTTTATGTGTCCACTAAGGTATATTTACAGCGCATGTGACGTAATTTCTTTCATCATCACAGTATGCATGTACTGTATGCGAGCAGCCATATTTTTCTATATATCCTTGAATTTCGTTTGAACTAATTAGGGGCATTAACAGAATTAGGGCCACATTCAAAAAATAAATGACAATAATAACAAGTGGATGGCTACAACAATAGACGGTTGAAGAATACTTTAAGCTCGATCAACAGCATTTGTTTCATAATGTTGATTAGCACTGAATATCTCTTTTTTAAATAAAATAAATTAAATCCCAGCCAACAATTGTCAGTGTAACATATACACTGTCCCTGATGACACCCTGAATAGATTTGAAGCAGTAAGAAAAATGTTTTTTAATAAGCAGTAAAGACCATTTTTAAATAGGAGCAGCTTTGCGAGGAAGGGGTGGAGCCAAAGCGGCACACACACTCAAATTAAGTGTCAGTCAAGCGCAGAACCATGCTGCTACTTTCTGATCAGCCAATAGGCATTTCAAAATCATTCAAATCACCTTCAGGACTTTGACGCTCTTCAGACGCCAATCTCATTGAGTTCTCAATCTCTACATTAACAGAACAGACAGGACAGCAGGCTCTGAATTCATTTGCAATAAATGTCGCAGAACTACATTTACTGGCTTGCTATTACACATAGATATGATTTTAGACTTAAGTACATACATAGTCATGAGTTTGTCATTGTAATGTTTATAAAATATGGTGTTTTAGTACCATAGCACTTTTTTTTTTTTTTTTCATTATTTGCTGTCAGTTGTCCATAAAAAGGTTGATATACCAGTCCCAACCAGGTCCTGGAGCTTGACTTGCTTATAGGATTCATTAATGTGTGGTGATAGTATCTAAAAAAAAAACACTTCAAAAATAATAATGGGGAATTGGGTGGTGAAGGGAGAAAGACACACATGGGGATGTTCTGATGATAATGTACATTCTGCCAGAGCACTAACACACACACACACAAACCAGCAAACACTCACCTATTGTGGCTTTAGGACTAGTGCTCAGTCCTTCAATGCTCGGACCCTCTTCAGGCACTGGATCACATGGACAAGAAATGTTTACATGTAAAAAGTAATGACAATGATGTATTAATGGTGTGTAATGTGCTACACTCACAAGTGCTGGTAGTCTCTGAACTCTTAGGACTGCTCTGCTCCAGTTGAGGGCTAACAGTAACAGCTCCATTCAGATCTGTTAGGGATGGGGACGCCATGTCCCAACTGTTGGCAGGCTACAGGTAAGAAAACACAATTATTAAATATTACATATCAAGTCATAATAATGGCATATTTGCATGAGCACTATCTTAAAGAGAGAGCGAAACTTTTGACACCATTTTCAGTCGTTCCCAATAATAAGGAATTTAAAAGATCTTTTCACTCACAAAATGCAATTACTGATTAAATATTTTAGAGAACCAGAAAAACTTTAAATTAAAATGTTTCATTTATTTTCTTGACTCTCACAATTATAATTAACAAAATTCCATGATATTTTCAGGTTTCCAAGACTGAGGGAATCCTGTTTCTGGCACACAAAAAACATCAGGTAAACTAGTCCCTCCTGATGCACTGTTCAGCTAAAAGTTTAGTAAAACTTTTTCAAAATAAATACAAATAAAAGTGTTCCTTAAGACATAACTCAGCATTTACTAGTCAAAATGCACAATTCTATACCTGAATCCGATATGCGACAAGAATGAAGAACTCATAAAAGAGTAGGCAAAAGAGTATGACCTTCTACTTCCGCCAATATTCGGAAGTGTGCACTGCATACAATGGACACTTTACTATCCCATAAGGCCACGGGGAAAGGATTTATGAATGGCAGTGAAGTGACGTAACTGACGCTGGTAGGTCACGTGATAATGACAACATAGCGAATGTAGTACGTCTGGATTACATTCATACTACACACTATACCATATAGAACATACTTTTTTAGTGGTCGCAAAGTAAGACCTTATTCAACATAAGTACCTACTCAAGAGAGTATGTGATTTCAGATGCAGCCTGTGTGTCCTACCTGTGTGAGCTCATCGAAGAAGTCAGTCTCTCTCTTCTCTACAGGTGATGGCTGAGCACAGCCTGAGCTGTCAATCCACAGCTGAACGATGAGAAAAAAAAGGGGGTCAGAAAGCAGAATAAAAGTTCTGAATGCAGCTCTCCAGATACACTGGACGTCAGGGGAGTCTGGGAAGATAAAGCTAACGAATACTGCTGGAACGTGGAGTTTGTTCAGTGACTCAAGTTCAAAGTTCATTCAATATCACAAACACCACAGCTGCATATAAAAAAAGAAAAAAAAGTGAAATCCAAATCTCTTTTTGCTTTACATAACTAAACAGCAACATAGTCAAGTCAAGTCAAGTCAAGTTTATTTATATAGCGCTTTTCACAATACAGATTGTATCAAAGCAGCTTCACAGTATTAAAATAAAATAATACATCAATGCTTGTTTCTAGTGGAAAACGTCCACATTTGGTAATGCTGATCAATAGTATTGTTGATTGATTAATTAAATTAAATATCCCCAACTGAGCAAGCCAAAGGCAACAGTGGCAAGGAACATAGAACTATTAAAATATATAAAGTAAAAAAAATAAAAATAATATAAAATAATCCAACACAAATATATTTTTAGACTATGTGGTTAGCGATTATTATTAGGTTGCATGTCTGTTATTATAGATTCAAAGTAAGTGTGTGTGTGTGTCTGTGCGTGTGTGTTGGGGAATTAACCATAAAGTCATTAAATAAACAATGCATAATTGGGATACACTTGTCCATGAAGAAAATGCTTGACATTTGTTGTTGACAACAAAAAGCATGCATTCAATCAAACTCTTCCATGAAAAAGAATATATAACCCAGACTACATTAAATAAGTTCACTGAACTGAGCTGGACGATGACATCATTTTTTGCAGAAATGCTTTAGATAAAACAAACTCATTTAATAATTGGTGATCTTTACAACGGAACAGAATCAACGCTGAACTGACTTCTGCTGAACAACAGCTGAAACGCACCATTTCCCTTTCATCACTGTAAAGCTGTTTTGTATAAAGCGCTATATAGATAAAGGTGACGACTTACAACAGAGATAAAACATGGTTTGTGATGATTTGCACAATGTATGCAGTTCTGTGAATTATTGGCATTTAGAACCCAAACATTCAGACTACTTATTAAAACATGCCTGTTGTAATATCAATAAAGTTTCTTTTAATAAATTTCGATATATATTTTGTTTCATTTTTGTTACTTAGTGTTTGCCATAAAATGTCTTCTGGGTGTTGAAGATAAGCTGGATGGCAGGCCCTGCCTTTAGAGCATGTAAACAGCATGACAGTACAACATCTTTTAATAATGAATGCTGACAACAAACCCAAGGAGCATAGTTCACTTTCTAGGCAGTGATAACGCTGGAACAGAATGAGGTTCGTATACTCACCTCAGTGCCATACTTGGAGAGCGCAGCGTTGGCAAGCTGTCGAATCTTCTCTCTGTACATCTGAGCCGCACGACTGTTATACTTCGCATTGGTGTCATTAGTGGTACAGCCATGTTGGCGGAAAAACCCCATCTGGGCACAAAGAATAGCATATAGAGTCTACAGTACTGGCTCATGCAAATAGCTGAATTAAAAGGCTAAGTTTTAAAGGAAGAACTGATGCAATGCATCTTATAGGGTAGGAAAAAGAAGAACTAACCGCATTGGCATTTCCTCCAACCTGCATACATCTCAGCTGAAACCAGCTCCAGTTGTTATCCAGCTCTGTGGATCTGGAAAGACAATACACCTCAACTCTTGCCTTGTTATTAACAAATGAATGTGGCATTGTGGAACACCACAGATGACTAAAAACTTTAACAGACATTTGCATGACAGTATAATATAATTAAAGAGAAAGACAATAGAGAGTCAGACCGACCTGATAAAGCTCAAGTGTACTCCCAAGGAGCGATGGATCCCAGAACAGTCAATGCACAGAAATACTCCATATGTAATACTGGCCCAGCTCGGGTTCTTAGCGGAGCAGTCAAAGCAGGCCTAGGCACAAAACAAATCATTTACATTAAAAAAAAAAAATAATTCATAAATAAATCTCTGTAAACAAATGTTTGAACTGACTTAAAGACAAAGAGTTGCAACATATGGTTCACAAACCACATGTTCATAAAAACTCAGTAATGTGTACATTTGGAAAATCGAGAATATAAAAGGAATGTACAAAAACTTCACCAAAACGTTCAATTTTAAGTCAATAACAAGCATTATGTAAACTTAAAAGATCTGATCGTACAATAATTCACGATTCCATGCCCCAATATACAGATTTTACCATATGAATGAGTTTGATGCATCTATGGGACAGTACAGACTGACAACTCCGTGGATTTTGAGGCACATTTTAACAGGATGAGTAATTTTCCATCGCCACTGCGTCATTCTCACATCTCACAGATAGAGCAGGTAAACCTGCAATCATCTGATTTCTTTTTAAGACAGCTGATTTAGTCATAATAGCTCGTTGATACGAAGTAATTATTGTTTGATAGTTTAGTACTGATCTGTTTTTGAGATGTGTTGTTGATAGTAAACATATATGTGTTAGACGGCACTCAGGCCCCATCAGCACCGGCTTAGCGACTAACAAATGACACGTAATCCCACATGAAAGACACATAAGGATGTCTCTGAATAAGTTATAACGATAATGAAAACAGTCTCAGGTAGGTTTTAATAAGACCTCACGTGTTACCTTGTTTGTAGGTATAGAGCGCAAACGTTTAAAAATGGTTAGAATTTCTGTCTTGTTCGGTTCCGACGCCATCTTGCCAACTGAGCAAAGGGAAAACAGAAACCAGACATTAAAGACCAGGCGGAAGTGATGTTTCTGAAAAATAAAGGTCCCTTGAGACAAACGCTTTTGAAGACCATTAAAAAACTCTCACAGAAACGTGAAAATGCATAAATACTATCCGTAAAAACCATGTGAAAACACTGTATTATAGACCGTTCGTATAATATCTAAATATTGATACAAAAAAAAAAAAATACTTTTAGACGTACGCACCTAGAAAAAACTTATACAAATTGATAAATAAAATATTTTAATAAAATTGTAATTCATTTATTAATTACACAAATCTGGATTTTGTTAATCTAATATGAATCCATAAATTCTATATAATGTAAAATTAAGAGTGCAACTTCAAGCCCTGATTTTTTAATAAATGCATAAACAACAATTACATACATAAATATAAAAATACTACATGATAACTATATTATATTACTATTTTATAATTCCTTAAGCACCTCAGAGAAAACAATGTTACTGATTACTGAGTACTGTACATTATAATTACAAGATTAATAATGGATGCCTCGTTTTCCAAACTTTTATCATAATTAAAAAAACTAAACAAATAGTACATCCTAATATATATAAGAAAATCGCACAAGAAAACTCTTCAAGCCCTGATTTTTTAATAAATGCATAAACAACAATTACATACATAAATATAAAAATACGACATGATGATAACTATATATAGTTATATAATATATTATATCTATATTGTATTATATTATATTACTATTTTATAATTTTTCTCCAAACTTTTATCATAATTTAAAAAAACAAATAAGAAAATCGCACAAAAAAAGCCAAATACTTAAAAGCCCTGGTCATATGTGGCGGAAGTTACATCATTTCCGCATTATGCCACTGACGTGTCTGATCGTGAGTTGAGTGTAGATTCTCACGGCAGGCAGCACTGCGTGCGCACAGTAACTCAAGCGCAGGGCAACTTTGGAGTACTTATTTATTTTTTTACACCTATTTCGTTTTTGTTGAACGCTGTTTGTTCTGTCCTAACCTAGAATTAGGTTGTTTCGTGTTTGGCAAAGATGCTGGACTTCTTCGCCATCTTCAGTAAAGGGGGAATCGTGTTGTGGTGTTTCCAGGGGGCCGGAGTCTCTGAGTCCTTTACCGGGCCTGTCAACGCTCTCATCCGCTCCGTCATCCTCCAGGTGAAGTCCCTGCTCGGCCTGCTGTGGATTATTGTTGAATTCACAAACGTTATATAGGCAGGGGAGATATCGCCAGCTTAGCCCAGCTAACACATGGGCTAGTTAGGCTGTGAGGGTGTAATGTAGGCAGGTTACTATGGGAACTATGATAGACGATGTAAAATAGCACGAATATGAAGCATGACAGATGAAGCATTAGGTGGTTTCTGAATCTCAGTTTTGTATTGTACGTGTTGGACAGTCAAATGCGTTGCGTAACACAGCACGTGCCAGCCTAGACAAACCGAGAGATGAATATAGACACCTTTAATGTTTAGATTATACTTTTTTTTTTAGTACTATTACTCCTTGCATACATTCATAATTGTAAGTAGCAACTTTTTATTTTCAAGAAAAATGATACATATGAATTCTTTAAAGAAATGAAATTACTTGTAGGAATCTTTTAAGCTATAAAACTTATAAGATAATAATATAATACACTTTGGTTAATTTTAGAATTGAATGTATTGTAACCATCTAATTTCGTTTGTCTTTTTGCTTGAACAGGTTGTATTCTTTGTTGCAATATAAAAACCCAGACAGAGGGCTTTTATTTATTTACTCTAATAAGTATTTTATCATTATTATAAAATTGTTTTTGTCAAAGTTTATGATTATGCAACGGTAGCCGCTAACTCAAAGTAGAATAAAAAATCAAAATATAACATTAAAAGCCTCTTTCCATGAATGTTAATTAACTATTATCTAATTTAAAATGAACCTAGCATGAAAACAAACCAAGTGTCTGTATCACTCTCCATCCCTTTAAACGATTATTTTGGTCTGTCCATCCTTCTCCGCTCCATCCAACAGTTAACTTGATTAAAGATTATCAGAGTTATTATAACAAGTTGTATGTTAAAGTGCCCCTATTATCCTATTAAAGGTTCCTAATTTTGTTTTGGAGGTCTCCTACAACTGGTTTACTTGCATCAAAGGTGAAAAAACACTTTCCTTGTATATATACATTTTTCAATGATTCTCAAACGACTTGTCCGAAGATTCAGACTCTCTAAACCCCTCCTTTCCGAGAGCTTACTCTTCTCTGATTGGTCAGATGACCCAGTCTGTTGTGATTGGTCTACCAATCTATGCCTGTTACCATAACTGAATTTCAGCACCAGAGGCTTCATAAAGCTCAGCAATTGTAAACACTGTAAAGACAGTAATGTTGCATAGATTTTAACATATCCAGCCGTTCGTGAGTCCGATGATGAAACATCAAAATAACTAGTTAACCAACCCGTTTACATTCACAGATACCCTTATTACACACTGCATGAAAGGCAATATTCGAAAAAGACATTAGAAGTTGAATGTGTTTTTTTGCTTTCTGTTTGCAGGAGAGGACTGGGAATAACTCTTTCAACCACAATGCCCTCAATCTTAAATACAAGCTGGACAATGAGTTTGAGCTTGTGTTTGTGGTGAGTTTCATTTTCCTTTTTCAGTGCAAGTAAAGTTCAGTCAATGTCCCATGGCTCAACCGTCCATATGCCTGATCGTGTGCTTCTGGTGTCCCAGGTGGGTTTTCAAAAGATCCTGACGCTGACATACGTGGATAAGTTCATAGATGATGTCCAGCTTCACTTCAGAGATCGATACAAGAATGAGCTGGAGCAGAGAGGTGCCCTAAAGTTTCTGCTCAATAATTTTGAGTTTGGAGAGGACTTCCACAATCTTCTACGGTGAGAAAAGACCTTTTTCCTGGGTCGATAAATATGAATAGCTGTCAGATTTTTATTTTTAAATGTATTTTTGTCTGCAAAACTAATTTCACACACTTAAGAGTAAACCTTTGGATCAAAATATTTTTTTTCAGGTATACAGGGCTCAACGCTAATCATTTTTACTTGCCCTGCCAAGATTTCCACTGGCCCCATCACAAAAAAATAAAATAGCCTAAATAAAATAGGCCTAGTCATTGTCTTTGTTGTTATATATCGTTGTTAACCTTAATAAATAAGGTTGTGTCAACCTAACCCCTATCAATTTCAAATATTGTTAAAGACAAATAAACTAGCAGTAATACAATAGGAACATATAATCAAATTACGAGCAATAGCACAAATACAGTAGAACAAACATACAAATTAAATAAACACTGCTTTTCATGTTTTTCTCATTTTCAGGGAGAGAAAATGAATGATCATATGTAAAATAACACTGCATAGTCTTCACTGTTTAAATTAAATATAGATTAATCCTTATTAAAGTTGCAAAAGTTATTCAGTCAAGCAGCGATTGTTGTTTGATTAACATTTAACAAGAAAGTAGCAGGTTTGTTAGGCTGCTGTCACTTAAAGAGCTGCACCTATCCAAAATATATGTTCTAATGTTTTTATTCCGCAAAGATGCATTCAATTGATTAAGATTTGTATTTCAAATAAATGTTCTTTTGAACTTTCATCAAACAATCTTTTAAAAAAATGTATCATGGTTTCCACAAAAATATGAAAATATAACTGTTTTCAACATTGAAAATAATAAGAAATGCTTCTTGATGCACCAAATCATCATATTAGAATGATTTCTGAAGGATCATGTGATATTTAAAGACACTGAAAATGTAGCTTTGCATCTCAGGAATAAATGACATTTTAAAATATGCTTACTTTAGTTATTTTAAATTGTCACAATGTTACTGTTTTTTTTTTTAATGTATTTTTGATCAGATAAATGTAGCCTTGCTAACCAGAAGAGACTACCGTACTACTTGTTTAAATAAAAGATTACAATTACAATTTTTGCAGGGAGGCGGAGGACCGCAGCAAAGCCAAGGGCCCCGCCCCTATGAAGAATTTCAAGGAGTCCCAGAAATCCCAGAAAACTGTGAAGTCTATGATTGAGACAAAGGATGGAGACAAAAGCAAGGAGCAAGGAGGCAAGAAAAGTAAAAATGCCAAAAAGGAAGGTGAGAAATGTGAAGGACGAGGCAGTGGGGAGTAAGTGGCGCTTTCAGTGCTTATACGTTTGTTAGTGTGACCGTTTCATTCTTGTTCATCTATTCTCAGGCGTCTCAGGAGGAGATCAGACTAAAGCTGCTTCACAGACGGTCTCTAAGAAGACTGTGGAGAATGGAAGCGATGGTCTGACCGCAGAGGAGATTATTGAGAGGAACCGTGCCAAGTTCATCAGCAAGCAGCTGGGTGGCGGAAAACCAGACAAGACCACCAGGTAGGAGACATTATGAACTGTGTGAAAATGCATTGCAGGTGAAGCCGTTTTTGATCACAGATCACTAAATGACTTCCACTTTAACCCTCAAGTTGAATTCTAGACTACATTTGACAGCAGAAGGTTATAATAAACTATGGAAGCTTGTTTCCGCCACAGAATAAAGAATAAAAAGGTAAATGAGACCTTTTCATCTCACAATTCTGACTTTTTTCTCACAATTGCGAGTTTACATTCTGCAGAACTGTGAGATAAAAAGTCGCAAGTTTGAGGAAAAAAAAGGCAGTCCAGAAATGGGCTTTGGACTCTTCAGAATTGGACTTTATAACTTGCAATTGCGACTTTATATGTCACAATTCTGAGGGGAAAAAAGTCAGAATTGTAAGATGAAAAAGTCGCAGTTATCTTTAAATTGTTTTATTTCATGGCGGAAACAAGCTTCCTTAATAAACTCTCCTGATGTTTAAAGTTTTTATTGCTGTTGTATTTCACAGTAAGTCCCCTAAACCCCAGAAGCCAAAGGGGAAGGCAAACCGGGTGTGGGATATGGGTGGGAGGAACGCTGGAGAGCTGGACTACAGTGGAAGCAATGGCAACAACTACAGTGACGGGCAGACACAAGACCATGAGGCCTCAGCTGAACCGGTGAGCAGTCCAGATTTCAGTTACCTTCATTTATATAGCGCTTTTTACAATACAGATACAGCTTTACCGTTATAATAGGAAATTATTACAACACAGATTGTTTTGGCTGTACAGCAGCTCTTGAAGAAAGCCATTGTCTAGCTTAAGTAAGTCTTGGATTGATTCATTTCCGTTGTAAAAATTAACTTGGGTGCCGCTTACATGAAACCGCTTTCAACTGAAAAGAGAAAACTTTTAATGCCTTCTGGCTGTTCATTTACACGACAACGGCGTTTTGGTGGCCTGAGAGCACAAACTTTGAAGTAGGTTTCAAAGTGCAAGTTTTTGAAAACGGGTTTCATCTCCATGTAAACTTCAGAAACGTGAATCTGTGAAAACAGTGACGACATGTGTTACGTGTTTAGTCTATAGGCATGCGTGTTTGAAAGCATATGTGCGCGGGTGTGTAGTCTTTCTTTCTTCTTTCCGGATCCGGCTGACTACAGTAAACCTCGGGATAAACAGAGACTAATATTAGCGTAGACGGCATTCTTCTTATGGTGCAACGAGTACATCACGTGTTTTGGGAAGTGTTCCCGGTTCCGGTTGACCTGATTTATGCAGCCTGAAATTTCTGAATTATAGAAATTTATAATGTGTATGCCAGGTTAAAGAGATGTGTTTTTAGTCATTTAAACTGACAGTGTGTGTCTGCTTCCCGAACAATGCTAGGAAGACCCGGGTATACTTCATTTTCCACGTTCCGCTCCGTCTGAACTATCCCTTTATAGGCTGCCAAAAGTTTCATTTATAGGGTAGTTTAACACTTTTAAATGAATTGCAGATGAAATTGTCTGTGTTCCTCTCAGCTGATCCAGGTGGATTCAATGAAAGGTGACCTGAGAGGTGTCGATTATGAGTCCTCAGATGAGGATGATGATGATGAGGATGAAGAAGTGGAGGAGGAGAGAGTTGTGGTGCCAGACACTAACAAGAAAGGGTAACATTTTAAAATCTCGATTCTGTTCTTTCAACATTGAATTTCTTCATCTGAACTTGCTGCTGAATGAGTCTTGGTTTGAATCTTGAATCTGCTTGTTTCTCTGCAGAGCTAAAAAGGGTGGTTTTGGGGGAATGTTTGGGATGCTGAAAGGCCTGGTGGGATCTAAGAATCTGACTCAGGAGGACATGGAGCCAGTTCTGGACAAGATGAGGGACCATCTTATTGGTAGGACATCGCTCTTGCTCCATGGCACCTCACTCAATACACTTGTTTACAATTTGTTTTTAATGAAATTGTTACAGGGTTCCTACAGTCATGGACAAACTGGAAATATTGAGGATTTCTTTAGATTGGTGTTTTCCAGGCCTGGAAAAGTCATTGCAATGAATGAGACATTTTGATTTTGACTGTACATATTTCTAGTTAAATTTCTACTAATATATTTAATTACACGAAGGTGTGCTATGGAATTTGTGTAAAAATTTACAGAAAAACAGTGTAAAAATGTTAATAACTAGAATAAATAAAATAAAATAAAATAAAAGGGACAAAATGAAGTAGGAAGAAGGAATTAAAAATACAGGTATTATAGGTTGAAAAGGGCAGAAAAATTTGTGATAAAAATATGATTAAAGTAAATAAATTTGATATAATAAAAAAACTTTAAATAAAAAAAATAGATAATTGATATGTAAATATATCCAAAAAACTGTACTATAAGTAGAGAAAGTATAATAAAAATGAAAGTAAATAAGAATTTGAGTTAATTATAAATATGTATTAAATAAATAAAAAATAAAAATGTATATTAATAAATACATCCAACAATACAGAGCTATATGTAGAAAAAGTAAAAAAAATGGGTTTAAATAAACAAATAAATAGATTAAATTAGTAAAAAAGATTAAAATAAATAATAATTGATATAAATAAATACATCTAGAAGTACAGGTAGAATATAGGTTGAAAAAGTAGAATTTTTTTTTAATAAAAACAAATATACAATAAATAGATCTAATAGTACAGTACTATAGGTAGAAAAATCTGATTTAAATGGTGATTTAAATTAATAAAAAATAAATATAAATAGATATTGATACAAGTAAATAAAAAAGCATAATAAAAAAAATTTAAATTGTAAAATTTGTAATTTAAAAAATGAGTAAAATAAATAACATTTGATTTAAATGTTTGATTTAAATAAATATAAAATCTTATAAAAAAAATGATACATCGAACAGTACAGTAACAGGTTGAATAAAAGCGTAATAAAAATGTAGTTAAAATAAATAATTTAAAAGTGCACTATGTAACATTTGGCGCTCTAGCGGTTAAACAAAATTGCATGTATAATAACAGTAAATTATGCATGATTACATGCAACTAACCCTAAACCAAAGCCTAACTCTTAAGCAAGTACATGTGTATAATTACTGAGTCTGTAACAAGGACACCTTAAACTGAAGTATAACCCAGCCTACATGTATAACTGGATCAAGCTAGCTGCAATTTGAGTTTTGTCTCTCGTTCTTCTAGCCAAGAATGTAGCAGCTGAAATCTCCTCCCAGCTCTGTGAGTCTGTGGCCAAGAAACTGGAAGGCAAAGTCATGGGCACTTTCACCAGTGAGTACAGCACACACACACACACACACACACGCCTGCTGAACAGCTCATGCAAACAAGAGCCTTCCCACAGACATGTGTACGTTCTCATGCCAGCACATCGAGTGCATGTCTCTGCTCTTGTAAATGTCCCTGTGCTGTGTTCTCCTGTCCAGCTGTGGCCTCTACAGTAAAGCAGGCTCTACAGGACTCCCTGGTGCAGATCCTGCAGCCCAAGCGGCGTGTGGACATCCTGAGGGACGTGCTGGACGCTCGATCTCAGCGCAAACCCTTCGTCATCACCTTCTGCGGGGTCAACGGCGTCGGCAAGTCCACCAACCTCGCCAAGGTGAAGTGAAGTAAAAAAAAAAGCACTTGTAGAAGTTTAAGGTCTGGAATACCTGGAAAGCTTCTGTTGAAAAGTGCTTGAAATTTAAAAGGAATATGTGTGTGCGGTTTGCATGCCCGAGAAACAAATACACTACGATTTCTTAATCTCTTAGTCTCTTCTGCTCACCAAGGCTGCTTTTATTTGATTAAAAAAAACAGCAAAAAATAGAAATATTGTGAAATGTAATTACAATTGGGGAAAAAAAACTATTTCTATTTGAATACATTTTAAAATGTAATTTATTCCTGTGATCAAAGCTGGTGTGTGGTGGCGTTCTGCCCTTCGCATCATCAGGTGGTGTTTGAGGAGATTCCCCCCTTCCATATGTATAGCGCTTTGTGTGAGAAAAGCGCTATTTAAATGTAACAAATTATTATTAATTTTATCATTAAAGCTGAATTGTCAGCATTATCATCACTCCAGTCTTCAGTTTCACATGATCCTTCAGAAATCGTTCTAATATGCTGATTTGCTGCTCAATTATTATCGGTGTTCAATTATTAATGATGTTTTTATTATTATCTATGTTAAAAAGTCAAAACAATATTTATATTAACAAAAATGGTAAAACTTTACAATAAGGTTTCATTAGGTAACATTAGTTAACATGAACTCAGAATGAACAGTACTTCTACAGCATTTATTAATCTTCATATTAGTTCAAAGTTCATATTAGTTTCAACATTTACTAAAGCATAATTAAAATCAAAGGTTGTATCAGTTAACATTAGTTAAGGCACTGTGAACTAACATGAACAATGAACGACTGTATTTATTAACTAACATTAACAAAGATTAATAAATACTGTAACAAATGTATTGATCATTGTTAGTTCATCTTAGTTAATACATTAACTAATGCTATCTAACGAACCTTATTGTAAAGTGTTACCGTGAAAATGTATATATTAATAATAAAATAACAGCTTAATATTTTTGTAGAAACCAGATTTTTCTTTTTTCAGGATTCTTTGATAAATAGAATGTTTGACGAACAGGATTTATTTTAAAAAGTCTTTTGTCTTTACTGCCACTTGATCAATTTAATGCATCCTTGCCGAGTAAAAGTATTTATTTATTTTATTTCTTTTAAAAATTGAATAGTGCATCACAATTTCCGCAAAAACATTAAGCAGCAAAAACTGTTTTCAATATTGCTAATGTTTCTTGAGCAGTAAATCTGCATATTAAGGTCATGTGCCTTTTTCTTCCTGTACAGATCTCTTATTGGCTAATTGAGAACGGCTTCTCGGTGCTCATCGCCGCGTGCGACACGTTCCGCGCGGGTGCGGTGGAGCAGCTGAGGACTCACCAGCGGCGTCTGAACGCTCTGCACCCGCCGGAGAAACACGCGGGACGCCCCGCCGTACAGCTCTTCGAGAAGGGTTACGGCAAGGACGCGGCCGGGATCGCCATGGAAGCCATTGCCTTTGGTAAAATCCACGTGATTTTAATGAAAGAAGCGAAACTTTCCCAAGGACTCATTGGTTAAGGCATCTCTCTCTCTCTCCAGCTCGTAACCAGGGTTTTGAAGTGGTGTTGATCGACACAGCTGGCCGTATGCAGGATAACGCCCCTCTGATGACGGCTCTGGCGAAGCTGATCGCGGTCAACACCCCGGACCTGGTCTTGTTTGTGGGAGAAGCACTGGTGGGCAATGAGGCTGTGGATCAGCTGGTAGGTGTAATGCCAGATATAGTCTATAGATGGTAGGGCTGGGAATCACTGGGTACTTCACGATACGATACGATACGCGATACATTGTTCACGATACCGATAATATCACGATATGGCGATACTGCGATAATCGATATATTATCAGTAATAACTCACAATATATAATGTTTTAAGAAATAAAAAGTTTTTTTTTTTAATTAGGAAAATGAATCTCCATTTCGTTTTTGGATGAAACACAATAACAAAAACAACTTGTGTCTTATCAGTTGCAACAAAACAGTCACAGACACTATTTTTGTTTTGCTGCAGATGATTTTTTTCACTCGGGAGAAATCGAGTGGAATCGGTGATGCTCGCATGGTCGCGGCTCGCAGCGTGTGAGAGGAATTACAAGCCGAGCCGAGCACGTTACGAGCACCTCCCGATAATTTTTAAACATGTTTTTTCACCAGCTGTCCCCTATTGCCAAATCATACACAACCACGTCGATGGGGCTATACCTCAGTGGCAGCAACCATACAGCGTGCACTGTCACTGTCACACACACACACACACACACTTTTCTTTCTCTCTCTCTCTCTCTCTCTCTCTCTCTCTCTCTCTCTCTCTCTCTCTCTCTCTCTCTCTCTCTCTCTCTCTCTCTCTCTCTCTCTCTCTCTCTCTCTCTCTCTCTCCCATTCGCAACATGAAGGTTTAGCGCGAAAGCCCACGTGATTGCTGCCGGCTCGGGATAAAATTCATGCAGGACAGTCGTGCCTGCTTTGATGCGATTATCAGTTAAACTGATCTCACGACCTCCCGAGTGTCCGAACTCGCACCGTGTACGCCCGCCCTAACGGCTTTTAAGATCGATAATTGGCAAGAGAGCATCGAGAATCGATCGCGGGAGAAAATATCGCGAGATATTGCCATATCGATATTTTGGCGCACCCCTAATAGATGGCACTGCTTTATAGTGTTGTATGGAGTGGTGCAGGGATGACGTCACTTTGTAGGCCAAAACGTGGAAGCGAGTTAGCATTTTAGCACTTCTGGTTTCCTCGTCCTGAAGTCAATGGGTTTTATGAATGGGGTTTTGGTTAAATAAATAAGCCCAAGACACTTTAATGTTTAAGTCTACGACATAAAATACATCCATATTACCCCACTCGTGAAGTGTCTTGAAAAAGGCGGTTGCTAAATGAGAGGCTGTCGAGGAGATTAAACGTCATTGCGCTGAACAGGTAAACTCAGTCTGCTTTTATAGCCTCGTTATGCTTATAATTGTGCTCTTACAAACTATTCTAATGTTCTGGGCAAATGTTTTTAGATAACTGAAAGAGTTTGTCGGAAGCTTAGCGATGGTGACGTTGAAGTCGAGCGACTGGTGTAGTTCGTTTATAGCCTACCTTTAGCTTTTTACTTCTGGCGACTGCATTTAGGCTTCAAAATTCATAAAAGTTGTGTTCATCTGTGATAATTATCTTGATCGACAAAACGTGCAAGTATCATAAACTTTTGTTGATCACAGAGCTTGATTTTTAGTGATAATCTAAAGCCTGTGGGAAAATCCTATTGGGGTTTTCTCGAGGGAACCAGCGTGATGCTGACTGCCGGTTGGCCGACAGTGACGTCACACCTGCACTCTATTCAAATTGTATGTTTCTGGTTAATAACTGGGAGACAAAAAGTGGTCTTGCACTAGACGGGAGCTTGATGGTTCTGAAAGAGTGGTCCTCAAGGGTTAACAGCTCACTGGAGGAGTATTTCAGTCAGTTATGACTTTAATGATGCTTTTATTACGTTGAAAAAGTTTTTTCTTTTTTTTATAGAAATGTATTATTTTATTCAACAAGGACACATTAAATACGATAAGTCTTTACTGTCACTTTTCATCTGTTACTAAAGATTTCTATTTTAAATAAATGTTGTTCTTTTGAACTTTCTATTCATCAAAGAAACCTGAAACCTATTATGAAATGTCTGTATTTTTTGTTTTAGTTTGATCTATTTTAGTACATCTAACTAAATAAAAGTGGGAAATGTTAATTTTAATGTATTTTAAGTGAAAAAAAAAAAAGTATTCTATTATAATTGTTAAATTGTAAAAAAAAATATTTCGCAATATTGCAGTTTTTTTTATAGTATTTTTGATCAAATAAACAAATAAACCTCGAGAGATTCCACATGGCAACATATATGTATAATAATGATATTGATAGCCTTTAATAATGAATTCAATTGAACACACGCGAGGAAAAGTAAAAGCAGGATAATTCAACCAATTACAAACAGCGTCAAGGCTGCTAAGCCCCACCCATTTTTAGGTCATCCTGATACATGCTATGTTCTGTTTCTATTGGATCCACTTGAATGTGGGAAGTCGATGTCAGAAACCAGTTCTGGCATTCATAACACATATTTCGGTTAATATTAATATTCAGTCTGTAATACATGGATGTTTACTGCATTTTTGTAGGTGAAATTTAATCAAGCCCTGGCTGATCATTCCAAGACTGACAAACCCAGGCTTATCGATGGCATTGTTCTGACCAAGTTCGACACCATCGATGACAAGGTATGACTGTTGGAATCCTTCTTTAGTTTTAAGCTCTTGTGAAATGATCCTTGGTTAAGAACTTTGCATGTTTCCTGTAGGTGGGCGCCGCCATCTCCATGACCTACATCACGGGTCAGCCCATCGTGTTTGTGGGCACCGGGCAGACGTACAGCGATCTGCGCAGCCTGAACGCCAGGGCTGTGGTCAGCGCGCTCATGAAGGCCTGAGCTACACCACCGCTCTCAGCTTCCTGTCAATGCACACAAGCCTATGTGTTTTTTTGGTTTACTACAGGTTTAACTGAAATTCAGTTTATATTTAGGAGCCCTCTTGTGTTTTGTTCCAGGAAAGAAAAAAAAAGTGTTTGATTCAGTTTAATGAGTGGAAGGAATAACATTTGACTTGATCTCACCTCAGCAACTGTTTTTGATTGACATGCAGCACAGCCAATCAGAGAGCAGCAGCTACAAACGCTCATTTAGATCTTTTCATTCAAGATGAGAATGAGATGAGGAAAGTATTTTTGCACTTTTCTGCCTCTCTTCGCTACGATCAAGTGTTCTCATGCGCACTTCCCCGCAAAAGAAGAAAAAAGACGGATAGAGGTGTAATTCAAATGTCATAAAAGAAATATAATATATTCTAAATGTATTTTGTCTACTTTTTATTTGATTTAATGTAGGTACATTCAGAAGATGGCCAGCCACCCGAAACTGTCTCAAGAATTCACTACCATAGTGCCTCAGCTCATTACATTCGCAGTTGTTCCCAAAACTGCCTTTCCTCATTCTTCCTTTTTTACTCAGGCTTTTCATGTCACTTGATATGAAAGTTATTAAAGGTTATTGAAAGATTTGGTGCTTGAGGTTTAAAGGTCAAGGTCTGAGAGAGGCACCTCAGCAAAGAGTTGTAGAATGCTGCGTATACCAAACTATCTGAATCCCTACAAAGTTACCCTTTTGTTTTAATTCATTAGTAACTGTACTGTCATTTTCTTTTCTTTCAGATCCCTTCATGCTTTTATTTTAGAACAAAAAGTCAGGTTTTAATTCTCCTCACATTAATTTGCGCTAGCACAATGGTAAGACTGGAGAGCTTCATCGAGAAGATTTGATGTACTTTAAGAATGTGTAATATTTCTTAAATAAAGCTGCTATAATAGCCTGTAATGACCTGTTTTGTTTGGTAGGCTGCTGGGAGTTGGTTTCCTGTACAGTACTGGTATGTTCACCACATTTCTAAAGAATAAAGACAATAGACATGCCTGTTGCATTGCAAAAACAAACAGCATGACTGATGAGGTGTTATTCCCTGAATCATAACTTTTATAGGCCAGGTCTTATGAATCAGTCAAAAATAATCACAAATTATCGATATACTCGATATACTCAAATCCATCAGGGTGGTGCTTACTGAGAATCATCTATGTTTGTGATGGAGTAGTTACACATTTTTCAGATAAAAATTTTGGTGTAGTGGAAGTGTTTTGTTCAGTATGTAGATGCTGCTGTAGGAAACACTGTTCTCTCACCATATTTTGCAATGCAAAAGTACGCTATTTTCAGTGAATGTGCGAGAGATTCATCAGTCGCTATAGATAACCAACTAGAAGAAAGTTACAAATGGCTGCATCAATTCGTACACTGTTAAAAATAAGATGGAAAAATGCTTCTATTTAGCTTTCCTATAGAGCGTTGGCGCTTGCAACGCCAAGGTCATGGATTCGATTCCCAGGGAAAGCAAGAACTGATAAAAATGTAAATGTGTACCTTGAAATGCTTTAGATAAAAGCGTCCGCCAAATGCATAAATGTAAATGTATTTGCTTTCAGTAATGACAACACATTTGGTACCAAATAGATATTTTATTTTAAAATAGCATATAAATACCCAAGACATTTGTGGACTGAGATGCTTAAACAGTGGTCCACTGGAGTTAAAATACAAAAAAGTTTATAAACAACTGTTTACTTTTTTATTTTAGAGCATTACTGACCAAGCATTTAAGACTATAAATGGGAACTAACTGTCCAAGTGCAATAAAATGTATTGAAAGTTGTGTGGCTTGAGAGGAATGATGGCATTATATCATTATCCTCAGTCTCGTGACAGGTTCAAGTAGATTCATGGAAGCTGAAATGCAGATTTAGTTGTAAAAGAAATGCCCTGAGTCATATTTCAACCAATTAACATGTACACAAACTACAGGTTAAAAGTTTGGAATAAAGTTTTTTTTTTTTTTTTTTTATGTTTTGGAAATATTATGCTCACCAAGGCAAAACATTTTTTTTTTAATGAAAAATACAGTAAAAACAGCAATATTGTGAAATTTGAACTTTTCTTTTTGAACATATTAAAATGTGATTTATTCTGTGATGCAAGCTGGATTTTCAGCATCATTCCAGTCTTCAGTGTCACATGATCCTTCAGAAATTGTTATAATACACTCAGTTATTGGTACATAATTATTAATAATGGTTACATCATTATCAATGTTAAAAACATTGTTGCTTATTTTTGTGAAAAACATACTTTTTTCAGAATTCTTTGATGAATAGAAAGTTAAAAAGAACAGCATTTATTTGAAATTAAATAGTTTGTAACATAATAAATGTGTTTACTGTCACTTTTGAAAAATGTAATGAATCCTTGCTTAATTAAAGGATCATGATGTGACACTGAAGACTGGAGTAATGATGCTGAAAATTCAGCCTTGCATCACAGGAATAAATTACATTTTAAAATATATTACAATAGAAAACTGTTCTTTTAAATTGTAATAATATTTCATAGTATTACTATATATTGTATTTTGCTTTAAAAAAACGTAATTATTCCAAACTTTTGACCAGTAGTGTGTACTATATAGTGTGTGTAAGCGTGATATGTTTTTTTATTTTTTATTTCCCTTTTAATTTTGGGATGAAAAATGCCCATGGACATTTATTTTGTGAGGTTCAGTCACTAATTAAATATTGCTGGTGCATTTGATGATGTGAAAAATGGGAATTGAGGAACCACTACATTTGACCACTCATGTTAAAGATCAGACTGGGCCCTGAACATCATTCTTGGTCCACACTTCAATTACCACATTAAAAAAAGCCACAAATTTCTCCTTCACTCACATGAAGAGTTTCATGAAACATTTTCTGAGTTGCAGGAGTTCACAGTTTGCCTGGTGGTGTTTTTACAGACGCCTGTCCCGTGTGAAGCGAACCGGTACTGACGCCGCTCGGTTTAAGTATGAGAAAGGAGTCTGTTGTGCGTGGAGATCTGGTCATACCAGACCTGTGCGGCGGAGCTGTGGATATGTTCTCAGACTGCCACTTGTGTCACGAGTGGTAGTCTGGACAGAGAGACAGGAAGAAGATCTCGTTACAACAGAAGCATCAGCTGATTTCATCACAGGAAGCCAACAGCGCACATGGACTCAAGTGCAGAAGAGGACAGTGGAAAGGTGTAGTGAGTTTAAAACAACAACAGAAGCCCTTGTGCTGCTTTCAGGTCTATGATTCTTTCGTACTAGAAGCATGCATTTAAGGAAAGGAGGGAAAAAGGCGTCACCATGCTCCAGTCAAATGCCCAAATTGCCTTTAGCATGCAAGCCAGGCAACAACACGAAAGCGGTCCTAACCTTGCAGGAGGTTTTTCTGGGTCGTAAAGCCATTTTGACTTTCTTCGCCTTGTGAGACGGGAGATCCTGAACGAATCAAGCAAATGAAAAGGTGAAAAACCTCAAACATTGTATGTAACGTGTCTTAAAAGTGAAGCCCAAGCTTACCCCAACCGTTGGTCACTACGTCCCGGTCCACATCACGGTTGCAGATCTCATTGGCCAGCCGCTCGAAGTACTCCGGCAGGTCGGCGTATTCGTTGCCGTACGAGATGACCTTAATGCCTTTGTCCAGCATGTTATCTCGAAGCTTTTTGAATTCGCCCACGTCCTCTCGCCGCACCAGCATGAAATGCTCAAGGTCAGACTTGTGTTTGACCGCCTCGAGAAACAGTGCCTGGAAGGTGGTGTCGTCCACTGTCCTCCCGCAGCCCAGGAACACAAAAGACTTGGTTTCGTAGAGTTTCTGGATCTCCCTCTGCAAAAACAATATTAGAACTGACGTTATGGAGTGACATTTTAAGGATCACCGAGAAATAACAGACAAAAAAGTTCTAATTCAAAACAAGTTCATGATGATTTCATTTGGTTTTGAAAAACGTTTATGGCATTTTCAATAAAAGTTTATTTTCAAAAAACATTAAATATATCTTTCAAGGTAAAAAGTATTTAAAATGTATATCATGAATTCTAATTCATTTTATTTTTTAATTATGCACGTTAATCTCACCACATGACTTTGATTTGGTGGACTAAATTTTTTCAAATAATAAGCAAATGTTACTACATTTTGTTTGAAAGACTTAAATTTTAAAAATGCTGAACTACTTAAGGTTTTGTTTTCAATCATTTTAAAAAAAATGTTTTTTAGGGGAGCACAATTTAGGTAAAATATTTTGATGTGAATATGTCAATATTGTGAATATGTCAATATGGCTATTTAATAATAATAATAATAATAATAATAAATACAAATATAACAATTACTAAATAAAAACAAAAGAAATTTTACTATTGTAATAATAATAAAAATAATAAAATTTCTCTTTAAAATAAAAATAGAGCATTTAAGAAAAAACATATATTTTCATTAGAACTGTAAAATTACAATGCTAATATTTAGCATATTTAGTCTTAAGTTCTGCATTTTCAAATGTTAAAGCCAGCATGAAATCAATTTTCTTTATTTATTTTTATTATAAATTATTTATCCGTGAACATAATTTTTTATTTATTTAATTTAATTTCATGTGCCCTCATAATCTTCAATCAAAATAACTTCCTTCCCGTTCAAGGACTGGACAGAGAACAACAAAAACTTCTACAAAAGGGATAAGTATCTCTTCGGACCAGAATGCTTTGGTTCACTGTGTCCGCCACCCCAGTGAATTATCAACTTCCAGCGGTTCAGCTTTATTTTCTCCTGAGAGCAGAAAACATTTACTCACCATGACCTCTGTGTTCCTCAGAACATTCTGGTAGCCCGCAGGATGCAGTACAATACCACTGGGGTTGGTGTAAACACCGTGAATATGGAGTACACTTAGTCTTCTCTTCTCCTGAGCCCACTCCAGAACCTGCACACACATGCACGCATTTCATACTCCACTGATCCCAATCCGGTTCCCACTAGGTCCAGCTGCTTTTAATGACTGTGGGTTCTAATCAAGAGGCATCTGATGGAAAAGGTGCATAAACACCCAGCCTAAAGGCCACACTATGGAAAACCACACACGGCCTGATTAATAAAGACAGAGAACTGAACATGCAGTCACTTGTGTTTCAGAGGGCCCTTCAGGTGAGCTGCTGTAGAGCCTACATGCACTAATGCACTACATGACGCTTGGCCCGGGGACCATAAGGCTGATTTTATGGCTAATAGCTGAAGCTTTCACTGCTTTGTGCTGAAGGAAATTTATGGCCAAAAGCAAACAGAGATGAACCCAGTGCCCTGAACATCTGAAGAACATAATTTCACAAATTGATTTCATTATTTTTAGTGATCTGATGATAAGTATTATTCTACAAGTCTTCATGGTCTCTTCTTCAGATGTTTTTTTGTTTCTGCCAGTGACTGATTTATCTCAGAGGGGAATTCCACTCAGCAACATAAACAATGCAATTCATAGACTAAATAATTGCGCCCTATATGATGTCACATTGCCGATGGACTTTGAGATCCCATTGACCTGCCACCTGATTCGGTAGCGCTGAGGGGGGGATTGTTAATCATAAAGGCAATTTACTAATAAATGTACTATCATTGCATTAATAAGGGTCATTACTAATAATACTACATGTTTATTTCTTGGAAATGCACATTGACCAGTAAAGCATTGAGCTTAAGTTGAGATGCAGATAAAATTAACTTTTAACAACAACCTAAGTTTTATAGGGAACATTTTTTATTTTCTATTATATTCTACTCTTAATGTACCATTGTTCTTCGATGGTCTCATACTGAACTGACAGACAGCTTCACTGATTATAAAAGGACTGCTCTTTACTTACTTTCTGTGTAATTCTTTGCAATTTAAAGTTGTTGTTTTTTCATGAGACTTTGTGACTTTTCCTACTTCATACTCAAGTACAAAGAGTGTCAAACTTTGATAAAAATGTATTTCTTAATGATTTGATATTTTATAATAGGGATCAATTTAAAAGCAAAATGTGATAAATAAATAAAAAACTTTATTAGGGAGTCGAAATGGCTAATAAGCCAATAAGTGCTACTGGCACTTCTTTTTTTTTATAAAAAAATAAAATAAAAGCGTTTGTTTGCCACGTGTTAGTTTTCCTACATCTTGAAACTTTTAGTTTTACAAATGGGGACAATCTTTTATTGATGAACAACAAATAATGTTTTTGGTCATCACATTAAAAATAACATTTAAACTGGATAATATTTAGAGCTTTGAATGAAGTGCTGGAAAAAGTGTGAAGCCCAATAAAGTCCTTGAAAAGTGCTTGAATTTCTCTCTCAAAAGGTTGTACGAACCCTGAAATGAATAATGTAAAAGCATTCGCCTATTCCTGCCACAATACCATGGTTACAGTTAGTGTTACTACATTAAATCCATGGTGAGAGCTGGTGATTTGTAGACTGAAAAGCCTTCTTTAAATTCGCTTTTTGATCTGATATCTGTGTGATTTATAACAGAGAATTCTGTGCTGAATTTGAATGCCTCTCACTAGATCTTGATGCGATGTTTTTAATACTGCAGTGAATTCAAACGTTTTCTCACCAGATCTTTCAGCACTGTGTAGACACGAAGTGAATCAATCAAATTAACTTCAGCTGGAAAATAACTTTATTCAAGAACTGCTATAAATCCAAAACAATCTCTGTTACTTTAAACTATCCTTGTATCTCTGTAAAGCCGCTTTGGAACAATCTACATTGTTAAAAGCGCTATATAAATGAAGATGACTTGACTTGACATGGATCTTTCAGCACTGTGTAGTAACGGTGTCGCGTGATCGAGTGTCGTGAACGACTCATGAGAAAACCTGTTCTGAGCTCGCGCTGTATTGTCGATTATTGTTCTGAGCTGATAAACGGTCCGTGCTGTGCAGCTCAAATTAATAGTGCGGTTTCGTTGCGTTTTCATTTGCCGTTTGATTTTTCTCATATGCAACAGAAATGGCAGCTCTTATGAGTTGGGCAAAGTCGCACTGACAGGAAAAGGGGTTGCAAAATGCGACCATTTGATCTAGTCTGGAGCCCTGATATAGCTACCTATTTTACCTTTTTGTGTTCATATCTGACTTGAGCTCAATTTTCACATTAAGTGTGAGTAGCCTACTACTTTAAATATAATATCCAGTTTTAATATGCCATTTGAAGCAAAGCATGTTTGTGCAATTTTGTTATTTTAAAGGTGCCCTAGAATGTGTTGAAATAATATTTTAATTTTGTCTCTGATATCTACATAGAGGGTATGGCTTATTTAAGGGCATTTAAAATGTCCAGATATGGTTTTACAGGTCCATTTTCAACCCTAGAAATTGGCCCTAGAATGAAATGGTCCGTTTTTACCTTATTTGGAAGGGTCATGAATAGTAATGAGGAGTTCTGCTCTGATTGGCTGTTTCACTGCGGGCTCATAACAGTAGCTCAGAGTGACAGCAAAAAGGTCCCTGATGTCCAGCGTGACAATGGAGAGATTAGGCGTTCAACCGTACATCAGAGTCCTGCACGGGTCCGATTTTGTAAATCCGCACCCGCCCGTACACGCATTGCTTCAAACCGCATCCGACCCGTTTTCCGACAGCAGCACTAATTAAAATCCGCACCCGACCCGCTTAAAATAGAACCGACCCCGACCTGCACCCGAAATAAAATAAGTTTAGCCAATCACATTATAGACACAATTACAAAAATGTTTACTGCCAGGTCATACAGAAGTTATTACACGACAATTAACACAAGGACAACTTCAGCCGAAGCTGTAAAAAGGCCGGTACATGAAGAACATGGCTAACGTTACCACAAAACTGAGTAGCCTTATCACATTTCACCAATCGAACAGACGCGGCTGCAACACTATATCTGCCACGCAATTTCGTCTAGCCTACATCTGACAATGTTGGGTTCAAACACGCCCTGCACTGCACACCACACATACTTAACAGTGTTAAATTTGAAAAATACTGTTCGATAGAACTGCTTTGTTACCACAGTTATCTGCGTGCTTCCTCGGCGATGAAGTTCCACATTTGCGGCTATCCAACACGAAAATGCATGCAGCAAATAAGCCTTTCACAATATTTTTTTCAGATAACTCCAAATTTCTCCCACACACATGCATCCATTTCGACGACTGCAAGCAGATCTCGCGCGGTTATGATGAATTTTTAAAAGTGAAAGTAGCCTAGGTAACGTTAGATCATGGGAGGGCGCAGTTCCGCCTGGTATTGAACATGGGCTGGCATATGCACATTTTTGGAGGCGTACATATTAATAATCCCGACTGTTGCGTCATTTTTCAGGGGTGTTTTTCAAAAACGAGATTTAAATAAGAAGGAGAAAACAATGGTGTTTGAGACTCACTGTATGTCATGTCCATGTACTGAACTCTTGTTATTTAACTATGCCAAGATAAATTCAATTTCAAATTCTAGGGCACCTTTAATGCTTGGTGGTGTGCCGTGGGATTTTTACTTATTAAACTGTGCTGTGGCAAAAAAAAAAAAAAAAAGGCAAACACTGGTTTAGATTAATCAAGTACCTTCTTTCATTGATGCTACATTTATGCATTGACTGAATCCAAATAAAAAAAACTCCTTTATTATTCAAATTTAAAACATTGTAAGCGCCTAATAGGGCCGTCTGATCTGTAATGCTTATTCAGCTAATTTATACTTTAAAGTTTTTAAAGAAACATAGCAGGTACCTTCTTCTCATCTGTGAGATCCAAGGACTCCAGCTTGGTCCCTTGGTGGGCAGCGTAGATCTCTAACAGGTTGTCAAAGTTGGTGGTGAGGACCAGAGCACCGCTCTCCATCAACTGCAGCACAGAGCGGAGGAGATGCTTCCCAACGTTCTCCATCTTACACTCCAGGTCATCAAACACCTCGTAGAGGCAGTCTTTAAAAAAGGTGGAGCGTACATTTCCCGTCCGCTACAGAGAACGCAAGAGGTGAAAAAGAAATCTGAGATGTTTGGAAAAAAAAAACAACTTCAGGTCTATTTAAATAACTCTTGTTCGACAACGTTACATAGCCTGCTTTTAGAAGGGCATATAAACATTATCATCTTTGAGGACATTGAAATGTGCTCTATGGAACACATTAAAAGAAACCAAGTACTTAATTCATATATTTAAGCTAAAATTGTAGGCAATTAAATTAGCTTGATTTATACATTATCTGGGGAATCTCAAAAGAAATAGAAGTACTTCATTTCAGTCAGTAAAGTGTTAATTAGACACTGTACATGATTTGATTTCAAACACTGGAAAGTATGAGAGATTGTGTAGAGAGCGCTGAGAATAGAGTAGTTCTGACAGCAGTGCCCTTGTCCTGGTCATACTCAATCTCATTACACTGAGCTGAATTCATTCTCTGAGCTTGGCCGAGGCACATGGAAAACCAGAGAGAGAGAGGCTGCTATGAATAGCTTGCAGAATCCACTTTCTCAGGAAGAAGGCTAATTATCAGCACCTCCACACCTGCTGTGAACTAATGCCTCTGATCTTAGAGGTGTAGGTGTCTTTTAACTGTTTACACCTGGTATTAACATCCGTCTTGGTCGTCTGATCACATGTGGTCAGTGCTAAACAGATGTAAACCACGCAAACGAGATTTACAGAGCCTAAGACTATTTAAATGTACACGTTATGAATTAAAAATGTGCATGTAATGTCTTTTTATTTGCGTGTTCTGTGAAGAGTTGCCTATGACTTCACTTGTTGTGTTGACAAAATGAGACGTTGCGCATCAAAGTTTCAGTGGGAAAAAATGAATAGAATATGTTGTAAAAGGAGGGCATACATACACACGGCAGGATGACTGAAAATAAGTGTTTTAAAAGTGTAAAATGCCAGTTTATTCTTGTTACACCTTAAAAAACAAAAACGTGGCAGCTGTTTAAAGTCTGTAGTCAGTGTAGTGCATATTTCATTATTGACAGGAATGAAAATGATGCTGATGGATAGAAGTAAAGTGTGTTCAGTGGATTGTACTGTTGTTTAAAAACATACAGATTGATCATTTGATGAAACATCTTTCCAAAAAACATTCAGCAGACAAAAAGCTTTGAAAGTTGTGAGTTTTTAAAATGACATGTGATCTAGAATACAGCACATGACATTATTAAGACTGTAAATCTATCCCTCACAGCCTTGTTTCATTCATGTAAAATTCAATGTTATCTATTGATTTATTTGTCTGGAGCCCTGATTTAGGTAGTCAGTGAAAAATAACAGCATTGAGCAACAAGCACTGAGAAAGTAGATTAACAATCATATTTGACAGGTTTTGGACTTTTTGTGCTTATCAACATGCAGTAACTCGATAGCTTTGAAGTCTGAAACATGACTTTCATGCTCAAACATGTTAAATGTTTATTTTTGACTGGCATCCTCCGACTTGCAACGAGCATTACAAAGCATGCCTAACTAAAGAAACGCAAAAGCTGACTGGATTATTGTCTAGCCGTGGCCTGTTGTTCTTGAGGTGTGAATCCTGGATGTATTTTCAGATTAGCCTCATTTTCTGCACTGAACTCCAACAGGTCATTTGATTCACTAGGATCTGCTCTGCTCACTTAAGGCTCAAAACTCACACAAGTAGGTTAAACCATTAAAAGACCTGTGGAGATTTGAGACCTTTAAAGTTTGGGTAGGCGATGTTTTACATAAACACTTTTTGTTAAACTGGTTGAAACTCTCTTCACACCCTGATAGCAATCAATAATAGAAGTGGTCTAAATATAAAAAAATGTATTTATATCTTCTGTGGAAGTCTCAGGACCAAAAAAGTTTTCGTCCAATCATTGCATTCGGTCCCAATGCAATGATAGGATGTCCTACCTGTCTGTCAACATACAGTATATTTCCATCCGCACACCCTGCTCACGCAGACATCACACCAGGGCTCGAGACTAACGGCGTCCTATCGTCCTGGGGACGATAGAAAATGTGTTTAGGACGAACAGAAATATTCTCCAGGACGCCTACAGGACGAAAGACATTTTTGTATGTGTGTTCATTTATTACTAGCCTATTAGGGTAACTTACTTAGAAAATGCCAAAATTAACCGACCAAGCGCTGACTACAATCACTTACTATCACTGGCCGGCTACTCACCCGGAGACTTGTTTCGCGGTACATCTATCACATGGCTTAATGACATCGCAAATATGTTGCGCTGGTTAAACAACGGTGAGGACGAGGTCAAACAGATTGAGCACCAAGACGGCCCTGCATCTCCTCCATCGAACCCGAGTAGGCCTACAATCCCCGAGTCTGATGCGAGTACAATTTAAATTGATTATTTTATTTTTATTAGTCATTGGATTGAAACAGTCTGCTAACTACTTGCTACTATAACCTACTAACGTTAGCTAGCTAACGGGCTCTACCCCGGCTATGTGTGTGTATATTAGCTAAAGTATACATTTAGATTTCAATATATTTGTGGTCTTTTTTCTTAGTCAGTCTAATTTAGGGTGACCAGACTTTCACGTTTTCTGGGGACAGTCCCTGTTATTGGTGCAGTGTTAATTTTTTCACAGACGAAAACGAGACGATAACTAAATAAAAACTAGTTTTGAATGACAAAAACTATGACGAAAATCTATTGACATTTTCGTCAACGAATAAAAACTAGACAAAAATATTAGATAGTGACGATTTGGGAAGCGATCCAGTCAGAACTGATGTCCTGCGTTTGTGGTAGATGCGCACATTTGTACTGTAACGTGCTAATCTACCCAGCGACACTGTGCGCACACACCCGACCCGAAGCGTGCAGCCACGCACATAGACACCTATACAGCGCGCGAGTACTGAATTGAGCTCTCTTTCGTGTCTGAATGGACAAATACACACAACATTATGTCAAAATGTCCGTTTTGGAGAGTATTCACGTAAACTATGTTGGTTATGTCTTAAACAGTTTTGAGTGTATCGGATGTGCATCAGTGCAATTGGATCCGCATGTCATTGGA
Organism: Abramis brama; assembly: GCF_963993115.1. Taxonomy (NCBI): domain Eukaryota; kingdom Metazoa; phylum Chordata; class Actinopteri; order Cypriniformes; family Leuciscidae; genus Abramis; species Abramis brama. Next base: position 6,055,790 of record NC_139971.1, read on the forward strand.
CATGATCCAATGTCTTAAAGTGACAGTGGGTAATAAACCTAATGCGGTCTGTGTCCTTAATATTGATCAAGCAACAAAAGAAAAGAGAAAAGCATTCACTGCTCGTTAATAGCTTTAATAAGGATTCATTATATTTAATTCATACAAATAAATATGTCTGCTGCTTGAAAGAATAAAGAATGATGTATGCAAGTAGTTATAAAGAATGCATATATCATTCTTTGAAAAGAAGACTGTTTTATTTAATTTTAAGATATTTTTTAAGTCACAGTAGTTAAATCTGTATCTGTATTGCATGTTCAAACTTTAAAATCATTCATATTAACAGGTTAATAGATGTTTTCTCCAGAAGTATGTGGGTTTGGAAATTTTAGAGAAATTCTAAATTAATGCATTACAATTGAACTAAACCCATTATAGGCCTTACGCCTGCCTGCATGAGCTATGACGTGAAAATTGGCCTGAAGCCGTGCATAGTTGGGGGGGCTGAGGCAAATCAATTAATTTTCTTCTTCTTTACAGAAACAATTATGTGACTAACAACTAACAACTATAGATGATAATAACAAAGTACAGAAACAACATGTTTATTTTGGGACGGTTGACATTCACTTTAGGACGGTTCAAATTGTTTTTCAGGACGGTTCCAGGACGGAGGTGAAAAAAGTTAGTCTGGAGCCCTGCATCACACGTCATCACAGTGTTCTGTAAGGCTATGCAGAGTTGTAGACACAGTCACTGGGCGGCGTACAGTTCCTCCTGAACCAAAACACTGAGCTTATGCTGCGTTCACACCATGTCATAACCGTAATTATGAGATAGAGATGCACCGATCGACTGGCCAGGGATCAGAATCGGCTGATTTTCCGCTTGATTGGCCCGGACCAGTGAACGGTCGGTCAGTCTCACATCTTTCCGATTCTGTCCGTTTTGTTGCCAGCGGCACAGGCAATAACGGTAACTGCGCGTTCTCGCTCTCTTCTCTCCGACGGCGAAGTGACACACATCTGCCCCCTCTAACTCACTCGTCTCGTTCGCTCCGGTTAAATAGTGCTTGTATTGCCCCTAATTTTAGTCTTTCCTGCAGGTTACGCGCTCACACCACTGATCTATATAAGTGGAGCGCACAACCCGGCTCTCAGTCTCAAACAGCTTGTGCTGCGTTTAAACAGTCAAATACACACCAAATTATGTAAAAATGCCCATCTTGGCAAGTAGTGTTGTCAAAAGACCCGGTACTTCGGTACCAAGTCGGTACAACATTTTTTTTAAACGTCACGGTACCAGGTTTTCTCAAACCCGGTACTTGATGCGCGTGCAGTTGCGTCCTCTTCATAAAAGCGCTGAGACATGGCGACCGGTGGTGCTGCTGATGTGGTGCTGATGTTTTTGCGCATGCAGATACGTTATTTCAAATGGCGCGCGGCAAGCGCACTCATAATAGAAGCGGCGCGTTCGTTTTTCCATGCGCGCCTATGTTCATGGATGCATAGCAACAACAGACGCCACGGGAGAACAAGCGCTTGTGGGAAGGAGAAAGCGGTGCGAACTGCGCTCTCCATGATGACGAGGAAGTATTAGCAAAGAATTAATTGATTTCTAGCCCTTGCATTAGCTTTACTACTATATATAGTCTATTTATATATAGAGGAGAGGAACTATAGATATATTTATGGAGATGAGAAATAAAAAGCCGTCATTAATATCAGTCCGTCAGAAAAGCAGTTCTAGTCTTATTCTTGGCTGGATAACTCCTAGCAGGTTTAAAAAGCCCTTTTAAAATTAAATATGAATGCAGTTTTGGATTAAATAAAAGTACAGTCAAGTCAAATAAAACACGTTTTATCTCCTGTATAGTTTGGTAACGCTACAATAAGATACCATTCATTAACATCACTTAATGCGTTATCTAACATAACACATTGAGTGAACAATATATTTTTACAACATTAATTAATGTTTGTGAATGTTATTTAATACAAACACTTGATTGGTCATGTTTGTTCACTTCATTCATTGTGCATTAAATAATGTTAACAGAAATAATGTTAACTTTTGATTTTAAAAATTTATTTTTAAATGAACCCCTAAAGGAGAATAATTGCGACAGTATATAACTATTGTTTATTGTTAGGTAATTTTATCTAATGTTATCTAACAAATGGAATCTTATTGTAAAGTGTTTTTAAAACTACAGTTTCCATCTTTGTAACTGTGATATACACTTTAATATAATTATGTAAATTTAATCTAAATTAAGCTTTGGTACCGAAATTGGTACCGAGAACCGTGGATTTTCACTGGTATTGGTACCGAATACTGAAATTTTGGTACCGTGACAACACTATTGGCAAGTATTCAGTTAAACACAGTCAGTTTTGGAACGTAAATAATAGCTGCGAAGACTCGGATTTATACGAATGAGCTCTGCAAGTTGTTTAAGTTCATTATTATTGTAATGTTATGTTCTTTGAGACGAGGTAATTTAATGTAGTCTCTCGTGAGGCTTTGCAGACTCTGCTCTGGCTGTGTGCGTTCATGTGTTTTGAGGAGGTGTGGCTTTGGAGATGCTCTGAAAGGGAGGGTGGGAGCTCGCTATTGCTAGCCTCTCTGAAATTGCTTACCTTTAGAGCATTGCAATTAACAATAACAAACAAACTGAGCTTGGAAATTTACTGGGATGGCGAAAGACTGCAGGCTGATGTTTTTCTAGGAGAGTTGTTTTTGTTGATGTGGACTGTTCAGCTACAACCATTCCAAGCGATGAAACACCAGCAGTGGAATTGAAATTCATTACCAAACTCCCTTTCACAGGCCTAAAGCCATCTAAATCCTCTAGCCACATTGGTGGGTTTGGATGCAATTGATATAAGAGCTTGACAATGAAAAACAGGGATAAATCACTGTGCACTGTTTTGACAGGTTGACAAAAACAACAACACAGGTGGCACGTGGCTCTCCACCTCATTCTAGCCAGAGAGAAAGGAACAGACTAATGATGGACAAATTCAAAGTTGTGCTCTTCTACGCACTTCCTGGCATTGTGCTCATGATCAGAGCTCAACAGTAAGGATTTTTTCTTACCCTGCCAACATTTTCACTAACCCCACCACTACAAAAAATAAATAAAATTAAACATGTTTTTTTCCCTCAGGAAATGTGTTTCTTTACAAACTTACTACTAATTTATGATATAAGCCATAAGATTTTAGGGCTGGGTTAACAATATAAATTAGTCAATTTTAATCGATCTTCATTTTGATGAACTGATATTGAATTTTCTATCTATGCTTTTTTTCTGTTGTGTTATTTGTAGTGCGCCGGCCATTCAATAATCGTAATAAGCTTGCTGCTTTGTAACTTTGGGTTAGAAAAAATTGAAACAAACAAAAAATTGTGCCATTTAATGTGGCGTGACAGATCGCTGTGAACCGTCATCTCTTCCTCTTTACTACTAGTTATAGCATAAAATAAACATTAATAAGCATAAGAAGGTATATAGAAAGAAACAGTACAACTTGTTGAAATGTATCATGTCTCATGTAATTACTCAATCAGATTTTCTCCAACGGAAAGACGTCAATAAAATGGATTGTAAAAATGTAATGTAATGTTACATTTACCTAAGGAAAGCCATTTAATGTTTACAGCTCGTTAGTCAGCTAGAAAAAATAACTAGAGTATAGTTATAGTTGCTTAATATATGCTTAACATATAATTTATTATATTTTTACTTAACCTGTTAGTGAGGTCTCATTTATTGTATGTTTGCAAAAATCTGTTTTTGACCACCACCATTTAAATCTTTATATTTTAACAACAAACTGGAATAGAAACATAATTATATCATCAAATGCAAACATTTAAATTAAACTAAGTTTTTATTTGGGTGCTTTATATTTCTAAAAATAAATACCAATTCAATTTGGACTGTTGTTAATTTTAACCTGTAATATTAAAGGGTACTACCTATTATGAAAAATTCACTTTTACATAGTGTTTGAACATAAATGTGTGTTGGTAGTGTGTGTACAAAACCACCCTATAATGGTAAAGATCCAACCACTTCTATTTTTATATTGCCCTTAAATCATAAACAGTGTGTGTTAATGTACGTGTGAATGGCCCTGAATGGGAGAAAAAAAAATGTCTAGGGCATTTACATAGAAAATACTGGTAATGCAGAACACTTGCAAATGCAAAAACGAGTTCTATGGAAAGGCTTCATCCTCTTTCTCCTGTTTCCTTGTTTTATTGCCAGAGTCTCCGCGGCACGAGCTGTAAAGGCACAGCTCTCTTCTGGAAAGGGAGGTGGGGAGCAAGGGGCTCCTTTACATTTAAAGATACACACACAAAAACAGTGTGTTTTTGCTTCTAACTAAAAAGGGGCATTTTGGGCATAGTATAATAAATGATTTGTGGGGTATTTTGATCTGAAACTTTACAGATTCTCAAGACACAATCTGAAGACACTTAAGACATATGACATCTTGTAAAAAGAGGCAACAGACAGGGTTCTTTATATAGTTTACAGCTTTCATAGAGACTGTTTTCGTTAAGTAATACTAAAATGTACTGTATGGCCAATATAATATATCCAAAAATATTGACATTGGATTTGAATCTGAATCGCATCAAATAAAGAACTTGTGAATCTAAATCAAATTGATTTGAGAAATCGGTGTCATTAAAATAAGCACTAATAAAATCTCTATTAATTAACACACCTATATCTACTCCAGCATATTGTACAGTAGCTCAAAAAAAATTAGTATAGCACTAGCAACTGCAAGGTTATGGGTTTGATTCCCAGAGAATGCAAAAACTGATCAAGTGAATGAAACGTAAGTTGCTTTAGCCAAACGCATGCATGTAAGTGTACTATCAACACTTCAAACTTAAAAACTTAAGTGTAACTCTTTATTTAACATGTATAAGAAAAACCTATGAAATTTTCTTACCGGTGAAAGTTTCTGAATGAGGTCATGAGCAACGTGCACCAGGTTCTTGTCCTCTTGCAGACTTTTCTGGAAGCGGCGGCTCTCTTCCTCCTCTAGCAGATCAAAGTCATTGGCAGCATCTAGCAGCGCCTGGATCAGACCTTTCCAGGAGCGCAGCGCGGGCACCTGAGGAGCTACAGCTGAACTCACCCCCGTGCCGATCACCAGCACCAGCTCAGGGGCACGCTTGGTCTTCAGGCTGGGCAACAGCTTCCTATAGTCAGCAGAGATGGAGGAAATGTAGTCAGGTCAGAGGAGACATGCATATGGATGAAACTACGCTGCAGAGCTGTATACAAATGCACGGCTTAAACTGACTTCTGACTTTTTTTATACAGTCTATCAAACTCATGAGACATTTTGTAATGTTTGTGGACTATTGTACGTTCAGCTGTCACTCAGAAGGGACTATTTAATTTGGGTTTTTCTTGTGGGTTTGTTGTTACTGATAAACTTATATAATACCATAAAATAAAGAAAAAACATTTGTTAAATAATTTTTACTTGCGTAATAAGAGTTGAAAGTTTGAGCTTGATGAGTACAGTTAACAATTCATGTAAAAATGAAAATTAAATAATTGGAGAAAATCATGCATTGATAGGGTTGCACTCAATGTACTGAATGAGTCAATTGTTGTATAATTTTAATCTGCATAGTGATACAGTCAAGATCTCTGAAGTGGGGGGATACATATTTTTGATATTTAAGAGCGAGCTAGATACTAGTTTATCTCCTCACAGTCACAACAACAACACATTTTGATTTGTCTCTCCAATTCTTTCAAACGCTGTCTCATGCAATACTCTAGTGAACGTGATTTCACTAAGTAAAACATGTTCTTGGATCAACATCCTTGTTGATCCTAAAACAACATTCCAATCAACCAATCAGATTTGAAGGATAGGTTTACAGTTAATCTCAAGTTTAGGTTTACAACAAGGGTTAGGGGCTTTTCCTTATGATATTAATGAGGTCTTTCCTGTAGCTCAAAGAGAAGAGCGTTGACGCTTGCAACACCAAGGTCATGGGTTTGATTCCCAGGGAAAGCAAGAACTGATAAGAACTGATAAGAATGTAAATGTGTACCTTGAAATGTAATGTAAGTCGCTTTGGATAAAAGCGTCTGCCAAATGCATAAATGTAAAATGTAAATATTAGGGATAACTTATGGGTAGGGATACTGGGATACTACCCTACTGCTGATTAGCAACAAGTGTGTTGTGCTGCTAGGTCCAATTCACTTTCAACATTGTCAGGGTTTTTCCTGCATAGAGAATTATGAGGCGTCCGCCTCCGTTAAATTTCGGGCCGCCTCCGGCTCTCGACAAAACTCGGACAGACAGTCATGGTCAGATACACTTTTCCCAGCGTGACGGATCTGATGCGGTTACCGCTTGTGTCCATTCTCAAAACGTATAGTGCTACACGGATAATCCGCGGGTCGGGCGGGCCAAGTAATAAAAACATTCCATTCCAATTAATCGAGGGTGGATGACAGATAAATCATTATAATGTGTTGAGTTTAATAAAGACACGGAACTCTCATCACGGTAAAACGCAATGAACGTGCATGACTCTTTTACTTTCGTTTTCAACAACGTAATTCTCTTCAGGGAAAACAAATCAAGGAAAACATATCAGGGCTCGACAATAACGCTTGTCCGAGACCATAGACTGTGTCCGGGAACTGTGTTTTTTTTTCTTTTTTTGAAGGGAAAAGTGAGAGAGAATTGTAGCGAATCCGGACAAATGCCCTGATTAAAACAATTTTTAATATAAAATAAAAAATAACTAGGGAATCACCGAAAACGTGAGGATGATTCTGATTTATTTCATTTAATGTAAGTGGCGACTGATAGCCTATAGTTGATAATAATATAGTCCTACCTAATGTACTGACGGTAACAATGTTGCGCTGTTGAGGCTCGCGCAGTTATTTATAACATATTATAGTTAAGAAACAATATATAGCCTAGGCTACACACGACCAGAGAGCTGTTTTCCTGAATGCCATCAAGATTGAAACAGAGACTGATTTCATAAAAGTTCAATAAACAAATAGTTAAAATTAAGTCACTTACATTTAGACGCAATGACTGTTTTTGTTCTGTTTCAGCACCGAAAATAGTTCCAAACATCACAGCAGAACCATAGCGCATCTCACAGCAACACTTGTTGCAGCAGCATTACTGAATGATTCAGCGTTTTGAACGAAACGGTTGAGTCAAAGATTCAATTAACTATTCATAAACTGCTTCATTCTGAATAAATCAGCCGACTGAACGAATCGTTTGAATGAATGACTCAATGACTCGCTCATTAGGACGGTCGCCTGCCTCCTCCTACTGGCGGTTTAGTTTCATAAAGTATCATTCTTTTCAACATTCCTTATTTGTATATTCAAAAATATTTAAAATAATCTAATTTAATAGTTATAATTTTTCAATGTAAATTATTTAATTTGATTGGTAACAGCCTAGTGTCTTATTATTTTAATTGAATATTTTGATCAAATTTAAGACTTTGAAATGAAAGATGGAGCAAACATTTAGGAAAAAAATGCCTTTTATAAAGGTACAAAAAATTATTCAGAGTGTTTTCAAACAGTGATGTAATGAAACATTGACAATTTAAGCTTGAAGGGAGTAAAGTCTCTGTTTGGGCTATTAAGGAAATGTAATTTTGCCACAAGAAGAACTTTTATTTTAAATAAATGTTCTTTTTTAATTAGCCAACTTCAATGTGATATGTTACCATATTATCATGCTTAACACTGAGAATTTGAATAATTGTAATGTGATGATCAGATGCAGATATCTAAATCAAAGAATATAGGTGGTTTGCGGGTGGATTATTTATTTTTAACAGTGGATTCGGGTGACTCAAAGTGCACCAGATTAATGAATTTATCTTTAAAATGTACAAAATTTTCTTCCGGGGGGTACCCTTTCTTCCCTAGGGGTACCAGGCTCCATCCACAAAAATGATGTGGGAAACACATTAGGCTATATGATGATCTATGAAAAATACTAATTTAATCTTATTATTAAACCTTATTATTAAAATACATTATTAGGATTTTACCACCTCCGCCTCATTTTGAGCCAGGAAAAACCCTGAACATTGTTTCTCAGAAATCGCTTACAGCACCTTTAACTAATGAAAACTTATTAAGTGTTACCGAATATAAACAAATATAAATTAAAAAACACCTGGGTGATATCATCCTTCCCAGGAAGTTCTTTGTCAGAACAGATGAACAAGCAGGGGCTGATTCCAATGAATGAATAATATTTGGCACACCTTAGGAATGTGCAGGCAGCAAAGCAATACATGAACATCTGTTTTCATACCTAGCCTTCTTAGCCACTGTGTCGCCATCCTCAGAGTCGGGGGAAGGACGCTTCTCTGTCTTCACTGTAACAACAGAGGCCATTCGACTCCTACAAAAAAAAAAAAAAAATGTGTTGATCCAAGATAGGTAGATAGATAGACAGACCAACATCAAGTGTTCAATTAGGTTAACAAAGCTTAACAGAGCTTAATTGTTTTAATTGTCCTTGACATTGAAAAAGATTTATTCTCTTCTAGCTAGAGGAACCAATGTCAAGAGTATTTACACGCTCATGATGTGAGGAACAAGACTGAAGATGCTGCAGTTCTTTGTTGTGCTCACTTCACTCAGGGGCCAGCAGCTGATGGCCAGTCAACACATAGCTCTGTTCTTTCTGTTTTCTCTTTGTTTTTCTTTCATTTTCATGAGGCAGATTCGACTGCACATGAAAAGCCTAGAAAATCAATCATAACCTACAACAGCAAACTCCGGCCAAAAACCCAAGACAGCCTATTTGAGCTAGCAAGCTAACAGGCTAGCTATATGTGTGATTTATTTCAGCGCGTAAAAATCGAATTATTAAGTTATAACTGATCTTTTTATTACATATTTGACACCAGAACGTTTAAAAAAGTGAGACGTTTAAGTGTCTTCAACAAAACGTTCAGTCAATCACCTGTTGCTTTTGTTCCATATGTGATACACAGTAACGTTACAGATTTAGCATGCAGGCTAAAATTACACACTTTTCTATATATGGGTATTATTTAATATTCAAAATATTTAAGAAAGTACATCCATTAAGTTGAGGAAAGACGAGATAACTGAAAAGGAAAGATTTACCAATCCAATACACAAGTAAAGTTAACGTTACGACCAAAATAAAAATAAAAACTAATGACAACAGAAGTTAGCATACTGAAACAAAGAGCATGTCATAAAATGTTCCAAACACTACTTACCGAGGTGAACAGAGAAAAGCAGGATACGAGTACTAATCTTAAATATTCTCGAAGCGTTTAACGTTACTGATGATAAAACAAAACACTAAGGACAAACTATCTTATCTATCTATCGAACAAACGTTAAGTGGCTTTCTATATAGATCTCAACGCCAGTAGGGTATCAGTGCCAGTCAGCCTTCAGAGACAAAAACACTAAAGGCCTTAAAAAAAAAAAATCAGGTCAGCTTTCAGCGAAGTACCTGTCAGAGTCTCTTCCTCTCCCGTTCACATTCACAAGCTGAGCTTTACATGTGATGCGCGTGCCCCCGAGCGCGTGCGTGTGACTGCGCCTGGGATGCGAGTGAAGGTTTAATCCGCCAGACTGTCACACACGTCATCACTCACACAGGCAGGCAGTGTCTCCAAAACAGGGTTATTATAGTTAACTAAAACCATAAAAAAAGTTAAAAAAAATTAAAAAAGTACCTTAAATAATAAACTTATTGTATTTCAGCTACTTGCCAAGGCAACATTTCTCATTTCCCATTTCCATTTAGTTAAGTAAACCAGAAAAAAAAAAAAAAATATTGAATTATTTTTTCAAAAACTAATAAGAATAACAAAACGCACAACAAAATTACTAAAACTTTAACTAAAATTTAAATGAAAACAGAAAAAATAAATAAATAATTATAACTAATTCAAAACGTACTATAATAGTATCTCAATTATACTCAAATAACTGTGCTCCAAACAGTTCAAAAAGCTAATTACTCTTTTTGGAGGGCATTTTAGACGCATTAAATGTTCAGATTTCACGTTTTTGGACACACTCTGATTCTATAAATGGATAACGACATTTTTTCTTAATCGGAAGTCTGCATCTAAATAATTTTAATCAGATATGCTATTAGTTCTGCCTATGGGATATGCAAAATACTTTATTGCATGTCAGAAACAGCATTCAAGTCATTTTAAAAAATATGGTCACACTATATTTTAATGCAGTTGTTACAGTGTAATTACACAAAAGTAAAATTAACAACATGTACATACTGGGTTAAGGATTAGGGTTTGGTTTAGGGTTATAGTATGTAATTATGCATAATTTACAGTTAATACTACAGTAAAGTTTATGTAAAATATGTAAGAACACTGTAAAATTAGTGTTACCATATCAACTGTTACTCACATCAACTATGTGAGCCGTTAATGTCAATTGTGTGTGTGTGTGTGTATTCTCACTATTAACTAGCTGCTTATTAGCACACATATTACTTTAATATTGGCTGTTTTATTAGTACTTATAAAGCACATGCTCTTGAGATGCCATTTTGCTGGAGCTGTCAAGGTAGCCTACCATGCCAGTAACGTCACGGACCGTTGAAGCTCAAGATGGCTGCGCCCTGGTAGCAAAACAACAAACTAACATCACTGTTTCCTACCACAAATAAAGTGTCCTACCACAAATAACAATGATAACACATCTGTTATATCACCTTTACTTCCTATTTCGTTTCAGTTCCCCTTTAATGCCTTATTCAACAACTACCTTACTATTAATAAGCAGTCATTAGAAGTTTATTGAGGCAAAAGTCATAGTTAATAGTTAGTTAATAGCGAGAACTGGACCCTAATCTAAAGCGTGACCATATATATATATACATATATATATATATATATATATATATAAATACACACACAAACACAGTTGACAGTAATGGGTCACATAGTTGATGTGAGTAACATTGTTGACCAGACACATTATTGACTACATGAACATTTATTTTATAGCATATCAGTATAAAAAATAAATTTAAATAAAAACATTCTTAAAAGGACATAAACATAGCTTTCTACCTTGACTCTTCAGGTGTCCGGTCAAATTCAGGGCTGTCTGCTGGAGTAATTATGTTTTCTAGCATTTGCTTTTTTTGTCTTCTTCTCTGTTGGGCTTTTCTCCATTTGTCTCTTTTGCTTTGTTTCTCGCTCTCACTCAACTCTGCGATTGGTTTCACATTTCCTAGTCTTATCAGTCTGTACCATGCCTCTCTCTGCTTTTCTAAATATTGTGCCCTTCTTGAGGGATCAGCATCCCGCCGAGCCCGGTATCTTCGCTGTTTCTCTGCTGCCGACATCTGTCAAAATCATGGAAATTATGGTTTGTTACATAGTAATGGATCATGTATAATGTGAAGACATCATTCTAACATTTGGGGTCAATAAAAAAAAAATTCAACAATATTCAATTCAATAAATGTTGTTATTTTGAACTTTCTATTCATCAAAGAATCTGAAAAAATGTATCACAGTTTCCACAAAAATATTGAGCAGCACTGTTTTTAGCATTGATAATATTAATAAGAAATGTTTCTTGAGCACCAAATCAATTAGAATGATTTCTGAAAGATTATGTGACACTGAAGACTTGAGTTATGATTCAAAAAATGTATCACAGAAATACAAAAATATATATATTCTAACTTATTTCAAAAACATAAAAAAAAAAAAATGTTTACTGACCCCAAAATTCTGAACAGTATATTGTTAGTTATACTGTTTTGAACTATGACAAGTACAGTTATATATAAACTATAACTTACAAACAGGGTTAACTATAAAAATATATATATAGTGAATCATGTCTATGACTAACATCAGCAACATTGATATTTCTTAGTAACATAGTGGACAGGTAACATAGTTGACATTCTTGTCTTATTTGGTCACCCACACAGCGTTTTATTATTATTATATTTTGCACTCTCATTAAATGCACTATTATCAAATAAATGTTCAAGAAAATCAGAGTCCACTCACCGGTTTGTTTTCAAAATGTCAGCCAATGCAATCATGTGATGCAGGTCACATGGTTTTGGGACAAACTATTGCTCAGTTCCATGGGGGTGATCGATTAGTAACTTGACAACAGCAAAGTGACATATTTAATCCTTTTAATGATAGAATTATTATTCCTTTTGGATACTTATTTATTGGGTACAACTGAATTACTATAAAATAATGCAGATATTAATCATTCGCATTGTGCATTTTGAATCCCAACCGGTTTGAAAATGCAACAAACATAGGAACATCATGGTAATTTCCTGATAAATTAAACATTGGATCCTGAAAGTGTTTGATGTTCTGCCCTATTGGTGAAAATCTGATATGGTTACAAAATTATTATAATTATAAAAGGTCACAATATTTATAATATAATCAATTCTAGCATTTGCAAACATGCAGCTCAATGGCAGATGGCTGTAAAGTCTTTAAGTTGCTCTTTTTATAGCAGTTCAGTCTCAGTGAAAGTAGGATATGTTCCCATTCAAATGCTGCCTACCATAATAAAGTTAATGGGTTAATGGCAAGGCTTGCTCTATTTTGGACAGGTCATGATGTGCCTGTGGTTAATGAAGCGTCAAGTTTTTTTATAGCCTCTTGCACAGAGACACAAGAGCATCCTTATTTTCAGTACTTTCTTCCTCTAGTGTTCTCTCTTTTCACCCACTGGTCATGTATTTGATTGCTTTTCACTGACTGCACATGAAAGTCTACATAATGTTGATTAAACAGGTACCTGTAGTTAGAGGGTTATTTGTGAGCAGACAAAACAAAGGCCCATAAAGTAGTGGTTACCGGGCCTGAGCAGATGCAAAAGTGATGGTCTTAGAAATGCTGTTTTCATTTATAGGGCATTTGAAGGCAACATGGTTATATTACTTATTTTTACTTCTGACACCTACAGAACATTTTGTAACACTGTATTTTAGAGATTTTATTCCATCAACAAATCTTGATAAATTATGTTGCCATATCCACATGGTCATTTTTTGGGTGATGCTTAAGTGATCAATCACAAACCAAGGAGAGGCCTTACAGAATGTCCAGGTCTGATATTTCAGCAAGAAACAGGACTGTATTTCCAAGTATCTGTTAGGATATTACTTTGGTTAAGATTTACATTTTTTAATAAACATAGAGCCATTTGATTCACACAAAGTTCTTTGAAAAATATTCCTAGCAAATTTCAGATTTTCTGAACAAGATTGGTTTAACATTCAGTAAGTAAATACAGGCACTCAAAAATCATATATAATATATATATATATATATATATATATATATATATATATATATATATATATATATATATATATATATATATATATATATATATATATTCAATCATGAATCTATATTTACTGGACAAAGTGAAGGCACTGTGCTTGCTCCTTTTCAGCTCAGTAAAAACATTACTTGCAAAACATGTCCAAACTCACATTTCAGCACGAAATAAAAAAAAACAAAAAAAGAAAACAAAAAAAATTATATATATATATATATATATATATATATATATATATATATATATATATATATATATATATATATATATATATATATATATATTTATTTTATTTTATTTTTTTCATTTAAATAATATTTTCTCCCTTTTTTGCTTTATGGTCATGAAAATTGAGGGGGAAATCATCATAAGTATAATGTCATACTAGAAAAAAACGTAAAATTAAAACTTAAAAATGGTCTTAAACACAGGCTTAATTTTCATAATATCAAATTTTTTTTTGGTTTTAGGACTAAATGTTTCTGAACATCTGATATGTAGTTGCTTTGATCTCTTTTCAAATCAGCTGAATCTATATAACTTAGTAAAGGCTGTGTCTTATGGTATATTTTGAGCATAACAAGTTCAACACAAGAAAGACTTTGGGTATCTAGGCCGGATGGTGCACAGTTTCTCTCTCTAAACTGAGATTGAACCTTCCCTAAAGTTGGTCTTTCCGATCAGAACGTTTAGCAGAGTTGCCTTTCCCTCTCTGCACTCCTTTTGCGCCTTTTTAATGATGTCGTCAAGCTGCGACTCATCCTCTCGGCCAATCAGGTAACCTTTTCCGCCATAACCATCAGCTACAATGTGATAATCTGCAAGGAAGAGAAGAAATGGAACAGCATGTGATGCAACACATCACCATGACTGATCGATATACAATATATTCCCTTGGAAATTAGCTAGATAATTAGATTAAATGTTTTTGTGGATCACAAGATGTACTGGCGATTTAAAACACTGACATGTGCAGTGAACAACAATTTAATGATTGCGCCTCACCTGTAAAGGCAAGACCACAGGCCACGTTGCTCCCCAGCATAGGCACTTGTTCTCTGGAGATCTGACTCCAGCATGCATCATTTCCTACCAGAGCGATCACTGGGGTCTGACATGAGACGACAAGGTAGTCATTACAAGCTAATTGACAGCATACATTTTAACACAATATATTCAAGTAGGTTAAAACAAATTAAGAATTGTTGATAGTTGTGAGCTTACAATGGAGGTCTATGAGGCAAGTGAACAACATGCCACGAATGCTTTTGAAACTTAGCAAATTAACACCTAGATTTAAATGAGTTTCAAACCCATAAGCCCTTCATTCATCTTTGTAACAAATCTTATGATTTTTTTCCCTCCATTAAAAGTCCACGCAACAAAAATTTGCAAGCTTCAAAAAGTTGTTAAAGACATTGTAAACGTAATCCATATGAATCGATCAGTTTAAACCAAGTCTTCTGAAGAGAAACAATCACTTGATATGATGGACAGATTTAATTTAGGCTTTTATTCACATATAAACTTTGATCATGAGAGCTTCCACATGATCCAGTGAGGTTTGTTCTCACGCATCAAGCAAGTGCTGCTGAGCCGCAGTTGAGCTTCCCTGATCAATGTTTATACATGTATAAAAATAAAAAAAAATCATAATTAAATATAAACTAAATAAAATCTGTTCATTATATAAAGCAATATGTCTTTTCAGAAGACTTAAGATTAAACCGCTCGATTCACATGGGTTTATTTTAGGATCTCTTTATGAATGTTTTGAAGCATCAAACTTTTGATAGAATAGACATTCAATGGCGGGACAGAAATCAAAGAGGAACGAAGGTTTTATGGGTTTGGAACGGCATGAGTGTATACTTTTGGGTGAACTTAGAGAAATGTTGTGCATTTTTACAAAACATACATTTTATTACATTCAAATCTTGATGCTGTAAAAGTTACAATCAGTGTTGTAAGGACTTGTTTGTTACCTTGTGGCGTGTGAAGGTATCAAATTCAGCCACGCTGTAACCGAGAGAACCATCGCCGTAAACGATCCATACCTGTAAACAAGATATTGGTTATGTTTACATGCACAATTATAATGTGACTAAAGCTGCATTGTGATTCAACTTTAGATCTGAGAAAAACACATTTAACAAGAAAAAAAAAATTGCTTTTAAGTTAACTTTAAGATCTTACCTCAGACTCAGGTCGACAAAGTTTCGCTCCCAACGCAAACCCTCCTCCAACACCCAGAGTCCCAAAAGCCCCTGGTGCAAAGACAAGCCACAAGTCATGATGAACACAAAGACTATGAGTGCATTTGTCAGGTTTGAAAAAAAAAAAAATAGAGGTGGAGATTATTATGGAATTGGATTTGTGCCAAAAAAGAGCTTTTCATGCAATTGACACAAATAAACAATGAGGAAAGAAGACAAACTTAAAACAATTACTGCCTTATTTTTCATTTATATTTTCAAAGTTTTCGTTTACCAACTTTTCGTTCACCATGGCATAAACTTCTTGTGAGGGTAGGCTAGACAGCGCTCTACTCTGATTGGCTCTCATAGATTTGGATGGGCAGCTCCCTTGAAGTAGAGGCTTCAGTGACACAAATTTTGTAGAGTGATCTAAATGTGGTTCTCTGTGCTTTATACTTTCCTATATACTTCCTATATACCTATATCATTTTTCTAATTTAGTAAAGCAATTCATAACGTCATTACTGCTGTTCTGGTTGGAAACGTCTAAAGTTGCCTTTTCTAATTTACAAATTAGGAAAGTCATTTCTAGTTTGTAAATTAGAAAAGGCAACTTTAGACGTTTCCAACCAGAACAGCAGTAATGACGTTATGAATTGCTTTACTTACAAGATTGACACTATTAGAAAGAAAATTATAACCATGATGCAATCGTCTACTTCAGTATCACATAAGAAGTCATTGTAGACACCCTTGAGGAACAGTTCTATTCAGTTGTTGCCATAGAAGACGAAAGAATTGTCTAAACTTGTTAAATCATCAAAATCAACAACATGTATGTTAAAATCTATACTGACTAAACTACTGAACAGGATGCTTCCAGATGTCATAGATCCTCTTCTTAATATTAATAATTCATCATTGTCATTAGGTTCCAAAAACTTGTAAGCTGGCTGTTATTAATGCAACTTGATCCTAGAGAATTATTCAATTAAATTAAAAATTGACATAGATTTGAACTTGGCTAACGTAGGAGCTGTTCTGACAGACAGTGGCAGATTATTCCACAGCTTAGGGCCGGCTACAGCGAAAGCTCAACAAACAGGAGGTGACAGTTCCATAGTGATCTTGATGGGTTATAAGAAACAAGTAGATTGGTGTGATATTTAAGGGCTAAATTATTAAGAGCTTTATAAACTAATAAAATAATTTTGAAATCAATTCGGTAACGGACTGGCAACCAGTGCAAGGAGCATAAAATAGGTGTTATATGGTCGCGTTTGCAGGGTTTCGCAAGTAGATGGGAAGCTGCATTCTGAATCCGACGTACTGATAAAAGCGCTAATGATGATTTAAAAACTTTGTCTGCTTAAAAACGTTTTAACTTTCACTAACTGGCAAAGATGGTAAAAACTAGCACTAACTAAAGCATTAATTTGTTGATTTAAATTAAGATTATTGTCTAGATAATTACAGACCTCAAATCTCAAATCTACCTCTCCTGTCAAAAATACTAGAAAAGGCAGTATTTTTACAACTAAGTTCCTTTTTAGAAAGAAATGGTCTCTGCAAGGAACTGAGACAGCTCTCATTAGAGTTAAAAATGATTTGCTCTTATCATCCGACCGTGGTTGTATCTCTCCATTAGTGTTACTGGATCTTAGTGCTGCATTTGATCCTATCTTTTGAATAGACTCGAAAATTACTTTGGCATTAGTGGAAATGAATAGGCATGGTTCAAATCATACTTATCTGACCGTTACCAGATTTTTAGCAGTAAATGAAGAGGTATCATATCGATCACAAGTTCAGTATGGAGTACCTCAAAGCTCAGTACTAGGACCGTTGTTTTTCACCCTGTACATGCTACCCTTGGGAGATATCATTAGGAAGCATGGCGTTAGTTTTCACTGTTACACTGAAGATATTGAGCTCTATATTTCTTCGTGCCCTGACGAAACATAACAATTCACAAAATTAACAGAAAGCATAGTTAATATAAATTTGATCACCAGTAATTACTTAATTTTGAAAAAAAAAAAACCTGAGATTTTAATTATTGGACCAAAAAACCTCCGCACGTAATAATCTAGAATACTGTCTAACACTTGATGGATGTTTTGTCAAGTTTTCGTCGTCATTTAGGAACCTGGGTGTGCTCTTCAATACCAATCTTTCATTTGAAAGCCACATTTTTAGTATCTGTAAAACCTCATTTTTCCATCTTAAAAATATATCTTAATTTCAACATATGCTCTTAATGACAAATGTTGAAAAATTAGTTCATGCTTTCATGACATCATGGCAAGATAATTGTAATGCTATATTGGGTGGTTGCCTTGCACACTTAATAAACAAACTCCAGTTAATCCAAAATGCAGCAGCATCTAAAACTAGGAAGTATGACCATTTTAGCCTGGTTCTGTCAACACTGCATTGGCTCCCTATAAAACACTGCATTTTAAAATCTTGCTAATTACTTTCAAAGCACTAAATGGTTTAGCTCCTCAGTATTTGAGCGAGCTCTTGACACATTATAGTCCTTCACGTCTATTGCGATCTCAAAAATTCTGACCAGTTGACAATACCCAGAATATCTAAATCAGCTGCAGGCAGTAGATCCTGTTCCTATTTAGCACCCTGGAACAGTCTTCCTGGCATTATTCGGGAAGCAGACACACTCTGTCAGTTTAAATCTAGACTAAAAACACATCTCTTTAACCTGGCATACACATAACACATTATCAATTTCTATAATTCACATCCATTAAAGGATTGTTAGGCTGTATAAATTAGGTCAACCGGAACCAGGAACACTTACTATAACACTTCCAAAAGAAGAATGGCATCTACGCTAATATTACTCTGCCTGTCTCCCGAGGTTACCGTAGTCAGCTGGATCTGGTCCATATCCAGACACGACAACAACACAGCCCTGAATGTCAGCAGAGACTGTGTCTACTAGACAATCCCCTGTGAAGGCCTCGTCCACAGTTTGGGAGCCTTGCCACTGTCGCCTCTGGCTTGCTTAGTTGGGGACTCTTAGTATTCAACAATATTATTGATCTGACTGTAAAGTACAATATGTTAATCTAATCTTGTTTTATTTTAATGACAATTGTCAGGACCAAAGGACAAATGTCACTTCTCCATGTAAGTGCTGAACTAATATCTGTTATTCTGTGAGTAAAATAACCTCCTAAAAAGATATTGATATAATTTTAATGTTTCAAATGGATAAAACCACTAAGTGTGTGTAATGAAACTCAGAATTGATGCGTTAAAAAAGCTTGAGTCAGCCTAAAGGGGTAGTCACACTACATTTTTCATCCCATTGACTTCCATTCATATGCACATGAATGCTGAAGACATTAACATAGGGATCTTCTATGATGGCTCTGTGTCTAACCTGGGTCCAGCCAGCGGAGCGGGCCTCGTGGTCTCATGATATATGCAGCGCTGCCGACAAAATCACCCCCATCAGCCACGATGATGCTGTCCTCAGCCAAGAGCTCATCCACACGGTGCAAAACACTCAAAGGGTTCAAATGCCTCTCTGTCTTCTCATCTGCTTTTGCTCTGAGGACAAAACATCATTTAAGGGCATTAACATAAAATATATGGATAGGTAGCATCAAACATGCCAAAAGTATATGGTCACATCTTTTAATTACAAGGAGGGATTACTGCAAATTGTTTTTAAATGTTTAACAGGTGTGTATGTGGTGTTTGGCTATGTTGTGTAGGTCTGCCTCTTTTCCACCAGAATGCCAAGCAAAGTGGAGCCCGTCATGAACCACAGACTTGAAGAACGAACGGTGTCATAATGTGTCGTTTATGGCCTGGAAACCACAGTCAATGAATCCAAGCACCAGTACAACGGCTGGAATAAGATCACCTGTTTGTTTTCTCTTTGATGTCATCTCCCTCTTTCAGTTTCTGAGGCCATTCTTCTGGACATCTGTGTCCCTTCAGGGCTTTCGAGAGACGCAGAAGGAAGGAACCAGCATCGCCTGAATCAGTTGGGAAAGGAAACTTTGTCACGTAACACAAATATCAGTATATGTTATATATCTTTTAAGTTTCATTTTAGTGAATTGGTTCACTGATTAATTTAAGCCTCTGCTTTCTATTAAAATATTTAGTTAAATGCTGCTGATTATCACTGTTTTTATATAATGTTATTATATAAATTATGTGAAAAGTTTTATTGGTGGCATTTAATGTAAATGTATTTGCTTTTTTTGTAACAAATCTGTTGATTGTAAAAAAAAATATCAACTGATGTTATATATTTAAAAATATTTTTTTGTATTTTAATATATACACTTCCGTTTAAAAGTTTGGGGTTAGTACAATTTAAAAAAGAAAGAAAGAAATGAATACCTTTATTCAGCAAGGAAGCATTAAATTGATCAAAAGTGACATTTTATAATGTTCTAAAAGATGTCTGTTTCTAAAAATGCTGTTCTTTTAAATTTTCTGTTCATCAAAGAATCTTGTTAAAAATGTATTACAGTTTGCCCCAAAATATTAAGCAGTACAACTGTTTTCAACATTGATAATAATAAGAAAAAAGTATCCCGCAGCAAATGCTTCTAAAGGATCATGTGACACTGAAGTGTAATGATGCTGAAAATGTAGCTTTGCATCACAGGAATAAATTACATTTTAAATTGTAATAATGTTTCACAATATTGCTGTTTTTACCTTATTTAATGATCAAATAAATGCAGCCTTAAGAGCATAAGAGACTTTCAAAAACATTAAAATATCTTACCGACCCCAAACCTTTGAATGGTAGTGTATAATAAAATGTATTGTTCACCTTGAATGGCCACTGTTGGCTTCCAGAACATGTCTGAGTTCTTCAGCAGCTGACTCTTGTCTCTGTTGACTGCGATGATTTTGCTCCGTCTGTTCAGCACTCTTCCATAACTCAGTCTGAAATCACACACCGTACCTATCCACCAAAACAAATACATTCAGGAACAAGAACTACGCAAAACTCACACTTTTCCACTTCCCATCCCATGAATTGTAATATTTTATTAATGTCCATGATTTTACTTTCTACTTTTTAGAATTGAATTAATTATCTTTCCTAAGCCTGGAAATCACAATTTTTAAGTTCACTAATATTCCCAGACTTTCCAAAACATACAAAGAAATGAACACAACACAAATTCTGCACATATTCCAACTGTACAGTAGTTGGCGCTGTTTCCAACCTGCCAGCAGCACAAGATCAGCATCTTTTAAGGCATCTCTCCTGTTCTGTCTAATGTGCAGTGGACTGTTCTTTCCCAGCATCCCTCGGGACATTCCGCCCAGGAAGCAGGGAATGCCTAAAGATTCTAAGGCATTTCTGTGAGACACATACAAAAAAAAATCTTGTGACTAAAAATTGACAATTTCTGGGTGCTTTTATCTGAGTCAAAGGCTTTTGATCAATAATGTATATCATTTGCTGTTGTTTTGGACTTGTTCTTACAAACCAAATGCATTTTCTTTGATCAATGTATTCCATACATACTGTACCAATCAAAAGTTTGAACACACATACTAAATTTATGTTTCTTAGGATCTTAAAGTCGGCATGAAATGAAAACTCATCCTAACTATTTTCTGCATGTTGTAAATCTTATTGTTAATAATTTATCCATGCACGTTTCATTTTTTAAACACATTTCTTTATTATTACATTTACATTTTATTTATAGTGTTACATTTTTAATTTAGGGTAGGTGTTGTGCTGAACTGTTCAAAGACAGCTGAAATGTACCTGACATCATCTGCTGGTGTGGGGGGTAATGTTGCCTGACTGCCTAGCAGTATGACAGGTTTCTTGGCTCTGCTCACCAATTCCACACACCTTTGGACCTGCGAAGAGTAAAGGGTCAGTCAAGAGTCATTCAAGTGCAACGTGATCTTATCTTATGTATTTGGGGCAAAAGTCAACATTTCAACATTTCTCCTTCAGCTTTGGGTTTTTCCCTGGTGTAATTCATGTTATGTGCTTTATTTAGAGTTGATGATGAGGATAAAGCAATTCTTGAATCATTATCATATAATTGATCAGTTGCATCTACAGAGTAACTGTATAACTATGACTGCATCTACAGAAATATGCCACAACAGTGTAGACAAGCTTTACCTCATCCTCGGTGGCATGAGGGATGTGAACAGGAAGAGGGGACAGATCACGCATCTCCCAAGCTCCAGCAAACAAGTTTGTTAAATGATTCTTGAGATACCTAAAAGATAACAAATAATAATAATAAAAAATTATCAAATTTTTATTTGATTATCAAACAAAAATTATCAAACAATTACATTTTTAAATGTAATCACTTGTCATTTAATAAGAAGATCAGGTCTGAGAATAATAGTACGTGAATACTGATGAATGTTTGTACCATGCAATGATTTTTCCCATTAGCCCTTTGGGAGTGTTTTTAGGGGCAAACTCTTTTTCCACCACATGGTAAGGGTACAGTGTGTCTATGGGAAACTCTATAAACACTGGGCCTGTCAAAGAAATCAAAGAAATAGAATTACACTCACAGAATTACAAACAGGGCTCAGTTACATATAATTAAATAATTTAAGAATGGAATTGCTTAAAAAAAAAAGAAAAAAAAGAAAAAGTAGAATCGTTATAGAAAATTCTGACATTAGAATAGAACTACACATTTAGGTAGCTATGTAGTTTTGAAACAATTCCAATGTCTATGGAAAAATCATAAACTGTAAAATTATGGTAAAAATGGCTTTACAGTTAAAATAATGTTAAAACGTTTTTTTTTTTTTACGTTTTATACAGTGATAAACCTCATATTTCAGCCAAGAAACTACGGTTTAAAAAGACAAAAGAGAGGAGTCAAAATAATAAATTATTATACATATATATATATATATATATATATATATATATATATATATATATATATATATATATATATATATATATATATTATATTATTTAAAAAAATAATTGCATTGGTCTAAACAAAAGTGGCCGACAGGCTAAATGAAAATGCAAATTTACAGTAGGCGTCAGTTATATAAAAAGCAGAAATGCAGCGGTTACCCCGGTTACCCCATACACAAAGCAGCACTGCGCTTATAAACTACTTTATTAGGAACTAATTAACTTCTCTGAAGAGTCGGTTCCCCTCAGAGATACGTTCATATAAAGCCACCCACCCCACAAAAAACTCCTCAGATTTGCACAAAACATGTGATTGGTATTTCACTGTCAGTAGAGTGAATTTCAGCAAAAGGAGACAAGATTACAGGGATGGGTAATTTCAGCGCCGTTGTACCTGGTGTGCCAGACTGTGCGGCGGCCAAGGCTTTTCTCACAGTGGGAACAATTTCTCTCACAGTCCTCACTGACGCACAGAACTTACAGAGAGGCTTGAAGAGGGACATTTGGTCAATATCCTGTAGCGCACCTCTACCCTGTAATGAAACAGTCACACATTATATTGATGACAAAGAATAAAGAGTATGATGCAATTGACACCCAACAATTATTTATCTGAAAAAAGCCTCGTACACTAGGGGTTGAACGACTTCAGATTTGTTTAAGTCGACATTTATTATGTGATTAAAGTCGACTCGACGACGACAAGTCGCTGATGACATCATTAATGAACAAATAAGCTTGAACCTCGAGCTGAGACTCGAACGCTGTTTGCCTTGTGCACAGCTATGGCATTTCACACAGCTCCCTACATAACAGCGTTTTGTCTTTGTGTCATAATATTTCTCACAGATTTCTGCTCATTCTAAATCAGATATAGATAAAGAAACACAGTAAAGATTACATTTATATGAATGCATTACTGTGAGAGAAAGTGATTGTGTGTGAATTGCACCTGGCAGCGTCTCTCTGCTAACAGTGAAGCTGTGGGTTTTAGTTACTAAGAAATATATGCTAGAACTTTTCAGTTTCTAAGCTATTTTACTGATAAATCACAGAACAGTGTTGACAATATCTTTCTGCGCTACTGAATGATTCTGTGTGCGCATTACAATGCAGCAGCGCATTAGTTTAGAACGGTGATTAACTTACGTGTACAATCAGCTGTTTAAAACGTGCATTCACGATCATTGATTCTCTATCAATTTTGAGCATCAGATGATATAATCAAACATCTTGTGGAGCACTCATGGAGTACGCATTTATTTGTCATTTTAACTGTTGGAAACGGAGTGTAAAAGTGGACTTCAAAGATTTCTTATCCTGTTGCGCCCTCTTTAGGCCATGAATGATCAGCGACTAGTCGAAGTCAAGCTTAAAGCGTCATGGCAGAGCTTTAAAGTTGACTAGTCTGTGCAACACCTAGATCACATCAAGAACGATAACTATAATGTTATGTTTTAAGAAACTTATAATGTACATACATTTTAATAATCATTCTAATTCTATGAGTTGAGGTAAGTCCACACCACAACTACAACTATAACCGCGCAGAGGAACAATATTATTGGAATCACTTTTAGAAAAAAAAATTCCAGCTGATGGATGATAAAAACATCGACAGCCAATCAGAATCCAAGAACGGAGCGAGGCCGGTCTCGTATCTCTCACGGAGGAGCGGGAATTTTCTTGTTAAAGAATGTTAAAATGCACATCAACCGATCACTTGTTTAGCGTTCATGTAAACACTAAAATTCAGATTCACCAATCGGAATGAATTCAGTTAGATTGAAACAAAAGGTGTGCATGTAAACAATGAATGGCGACCGCAGAAAGCAAAAGCCGAATCCCGGACATTTTGGATGATCTCGACGGACGGACATGTCCGGGAAAAAGAGAATGGTAACCCCTACTACTCAGCTTTCTCCTACTACTCGGCTTTCTCCACAGAACAAGAGCCTGCTAGTTTAGCTTCCAAAGGAAGACGGCTGACACTGTGTGCATTCTGTGACTGAGATCCCACTCTCTATGGGTGGGTTGAAAACATGCGGGACAGCCCCTCCTACTGGCTGTAGTCTTTAGCCTCTGGCCAGAAAATCCTCCGATGACGCAAAATGACGATTTTTGCGTCATCGGAGGATTTTTTCCAGACAAAAAATACAGAAATCTCTCCTCTCAGGGGGATATGAGGGTGAAAAGCACGGTAATTCGAAAATACTACAGGTTTTCTACTAATACAAAGCTTAATGCTAAATCCTGAAGTATCCCTTTAAAGAGTTTGAGCATTTAAAGTGGCAGGCTTTAATTTAACGTTACTGAGCATTGGTGTGGATGGCTAGTTCTGTCATAACAACTCTCTGAGTGTTTGGCATGGTAATAGTTATGACCATGTTAATGTATTTGGTCTTGGTGGAATAGATGATGATGATATCGTTGCTGCTGTTGATTATTGCTGCTGCAGAGCAACTACAGGACTTGCTCCTGCCAATACACACACAGACACACTGCTGTGAGCATGTAAGACATATAGCACATATGAATTAACCATAGCAGATCTATACAGGTGGAGCTGGGGAAGGTGAGGGGTATCTGAAAGCACGCTGCAAACTACTACAGCAAACACTGATTAAGTATTTGAAAGTTTGAGCAGCGAGCTCATTGGCTGCTGATGCAACAGGAACCAATCAGCTGTGTCCTGTAGAGTGTGATTGCTAGCCCATTGAGTTAGATTGAGAAGCACCCATCATCCTGCGCCATCTAGAGTTTCATGACAGAACTTTGTATTTATCGCTATGCATTAGGTCTAGATGTGAACTGGCACACTTCCAGTACAATAGGTACATTACTAGATGCAGAGCTGTGGGAAAGTATTTATGTCTGTGGCATCTGGGTTGTTCCATAAAATGGAAGTCAATGGTAATCAAACTTGTTTGTCATACAGCAGAGGTCTTCAATCGTGCTTCTGGAGAGCCACTGTCCTGCAGAGTTTAGTTCCGACCTGCTTCAGCACACCTGCCTTTGTAGTTTCAAGCAATCCTAAAGAGTTTGATGAGCTGATTCAGGTGTGTTTGATTTGGGTTGGAACTAAACTCTGCAGGACAGTGGCCCTCCAGAAGCACGATTGAAGACCTCTGTCATACAGGTATGGATTGACATGAGGGTATGGAAATGATGGCAGAATTGTCATTTCTGGGTGACTTTCCCTTTTACGATTTTTATAACCAAATCTTCACTGTCATGGGTCAAGGCAAGTTGCCTGAGAATCACCCCTGAGTTGAGATAATATCTAATGTTTGCACAAGACACAGAAAGAAATATGAAGAAAAGATAACCAGAGCAAAGAGCAAATACACAGGTGACATGCACATGAAGTGCACGTGTACATGACTCATGTTCTATAAGGCACTTCCTGACCTGCAGGAGAGTAGCAGCAGCACCACCAATCAGAAGCAGCGGTGATTCAGCCATCTGAGCGTTCTTCACCGCAGTCACTGTGTTCGTCAGCCCCGGCCCCGCCGTCACCGCAGCCACGCCGACAGTGCCTAAACAGCAAAACAGAAGATTTTCAGCTTCTTCTACAGCTTCTAACAAGATGTGATCTGTCCGCTAATGTTTATGAGCAGTCTTACCAGAAAGTCTTGCTACGGCATCGGCAGCAAACACAGCGGTGGCCTCATGGCGGGTGTCGACGATGCGGATGCCCAGTTTCTCACAGGCCACCAGGATGGGTGAGATGTGTCCTCCCACCAATGTGAAGACGAATTTGACCCCATGAGCCCGCAAAACCTCTGCCACACTCTCTCCTCCATGTCGAGGGCTCTGTCTCTCTGTCTTAGAGGGATGAACAATAAAAGTAGTCAGTTCTTTTCTGAATAGAAATTATATAATGGATTATCAGAATAGAAACTCGCAAAAATGTAGGGCGGACACTAGGTTCTGTGCAATGGTTGTTGATTGGATGCTGAGATTTGGGCGTTGCATTCTAAAATTAAGGCAGATGAACACAAGCTTGCAGGGGCGGAGTTTAAATGGACTAAATGATTGGAGAAGTCCTGCATATGTCGCCAGAGAGAAGTCTGTCATTTTCACTGGAAGATCTAGTTATAATTTTGATTAAACATTATGAGGTCAAAGTAATAAATAAACATATGCCCAAATTCACAAAAAGATCTATAACATGCATATAGAAGATCTTTCTACACGCTTAAAAATAAAAGGTTATTTATTATCACTGATGGTTCCATGAAGAACCTTTATCATCCATGGAAACTTTCTATTGCATAAAAGTTTCTATATAGTGGTAAAAGGTTCTTCAGGTTATTAAAATATTCTTCACACTTAAGAACTGTTCACTGAAAGGTTCTTTATAAAAACAAAAATGGTTCTTCTACTGCATGAACCTTTATTTTTAAATAAAGTGTACACTAGAGAAAAGAGACATTTTCTAGAAAGTACTGGTTATTTTTTCCATGCAGTTACAAAGAATGAAGACTAGAGCTTTCACTTTTAAAAAAAGCACCAGAAGAGAAGTGCACTGGACTGAAACAAAAATCATGAGAGCCCCTGCTCGCCTTCATGAGAGTTCATAAAAGAAATAGTGATGTCTGATTCATGAATTAATCGCTTTTTTGTGTCAGATCTTTCCTAATGAATCAGTTGATCAGTTGAAAAAACAGTATGAATAATTTGTTCACAAATGAGACTCTTGAGTTCAACTCACTGGCTCGACCCACTCGCAAAAGTTTTCAGTGAGTAACACCACAAATTACAGTCGGTACCTCACACAAAGCTATTAAAGGACTTCAGAAAATTTACATAAAAATACATAAATGTAAGAAAAATTAATTGTCCAGTTCCTTCTGCTGCTGCAAAAGCAGTCGTGCACGTAACCTGTCACACATATAATATTAAAATTTGTATGCAAGAAACTGCGTCTTTTTTTTATTTGTTAGTTGACAATTCTTGTAGTTATTAAACATGCAGTTATGGTTATAAGATATAGATGACAG
Organism: Abramis brama; assembly: GCF_963993115.1. Taxonomy (NCBI): domain Eukaryota; kingdom Metazoa; phylum Chordata; class Actinopteri; order Cypriniformes; family Leuciscidae; genus Abramis; species Abramis brama. The sequence goes on from NC_139971.1 coordinate 6,083,339, forward strand.
ACAGACAGACAGATGCATGAATCCTTCAAACTAGTTTAACTGTATAACTAGGTGAAACTCTCAAACTGTGCTGATAGATAGATAGATAGATAGATAGATAGATAGATAGATAGATAGATAGATAGATAGATAGATAGATAGATAGATAGATAGATAGATAGTTTCATCATACCTTATGGAATAGCTGGTAAAGTAAGCCCAGTTTATAAGATACAAGGATCACACCCCCAAGGACAGCACTCAGAGAACAGCCTAAAACCACGGAAATGTCCATCGCTAGAGTGGATTGGTTGGTGGTTTACGACCTAATATCCACCTGCCAGTTAGAGACCTGCCCTGCAAAACAAATGAAAGAGCAAGCCGCTTACAATGTCGTGGGCTACGAAATTGACTTTTACCGTGCAGTAACTGGACAAAGGGCGAGATTATGGTCATTAGATTCAGCACGCTGTCATGTCTGATCTTGAAAAGGCCTTGTTAAGGTTAAACAACACTGTACCTGGCTGCCAGCTCTTCCTCCCCGTCTGCAGGTGTTGCTGAAGCCGACGAACGAACGCGCTGAATGGACCGAGTTAGAGGGCGGTACGCAATAGGCGGGACAACTGTTCCGCTGTTTGAGTAATTGTCTCTGCTTGGCCCATTCAGCGCTCTACGTTAATTCCTTTGAGAATAGCAGTCTGTGCCGTAACATGATTGACAGCGCAGTCATCCAATAGAAGGCTGAAACGTAACTCCGTCATTGTAGATCTGTACAACCACCAGGAAACTCGTGGCTTGGTTGTTTTTGTTTTGTTTATTATTTTATTACTTAAGAGGGAAAAAAAAGAGAGAAAAAAAAAAGAACAAAAATTATTACTTAAGAGTGTTTACGCAGGCATAACATGTATTTTGTAATTTATTTAAATATATCACAATCAGTGCAGGTGACACCGTAAGACATTGAAATGCCCTTTACTCTAAAGTGTTTGAACAAAAAAACTTCTGAACTTTGACAGGAGCGCGCACCTTTATGTCCTGTATCTGTAATAATAAAACATAAAACAAAACGTTCTTTCAGAATCTTTTTAATTGTTTAATTTAATTCCAGCAAAACTTCTACTTTACCTCATCAATAAAAATATATATTTGGTAGTCTGAAATTATGTTGTTATTATGGCATATTAAGTGTAGCATGTTATTGTGTTTATAAAATCCTGTTGCAAGTAATGTAATGTATGTTGTGCTTAAGCATCTTGATTCAAATAGTATTATAAATGTGTTAAAGATTTTGTAAGCATATTGTGTAGTTGTGCTTGGAGTCAGTTGTTTAATTGTGATAACACAATGAAACAAGCCAAATTGTAGGCTACAGACATAATATTTAGCCAGGATGTCATACAAAGAAATTATGAACATAAGCAAAAACAAGAGAGGACAATGAAATATTAATAACTGACTATGTTGCAGTCAATGTATGATTTTTTTTCTTCTTTTTTTTTCTGTGAGCTTTTTAGTTTTTGTAAAACCTCAAGCTGTAGTTTGCCTTTTTTGTCACTTAATATTGAATATTCAACCATGTTGAATTTCAGCCCATAAAAATGCAAGCCCTAAAAATACAATGCATTAAAATGGAAGCATGGTTAATGCAATGCCTATTTGTTTTTCAAGTAGTGCAATTCAACAGGCTTTTTTGTTTCAAAAACATTTGGCATTATTTTACTTCCATACCAGAACCAGATGAATGAAGACCCGGAGTCAGTATTGTAATAAATTAAAGAAAAGATTTACTGAAGATAGTTTGCAGTTTCATCAGCAGAAGTCAGCTTCAAGACTCACACATGAGTTTGTAGGCCGCCCCACTTTCAATTGCAAATATCACAGCAGTTATACCATTTCCAAGGGCATTGATTACATCATTTCTTACAGGTTAGCTACTTCTGATTGGCTAAGAACACATAAAATCAAAATTTTCCACACATGTACAGATAGACTGAAGCATATCTCCATTGATTATGTAGCTGACACTCGGACCCTGAAGTTACATGAGCTTTCAGGTCTCAGATTTGGGTTGCTGGGTGCCAGCATATCCAGAACAACAACTCAGTCAATCTCCAATAATGCCAGTGGTTCCTTAACCTGCAACCAAAAAGACTAACACACACACACTGGCACACAGCTTTTTCAAGGTTGAATTTGGTCAGGCTCTAACTATAAACAGGAGAGTCTTCTCAAAACTTCAAGATAATACGTTCTTTCTCTAAAGGAGAGGACACTTTAGTATAAATGGAAAGTAAGGCTTTAACTGAGAAATGGTCCCTTAAACTATAGACTTCAATGACCCCTGTGACTTATAGTGGTCAGGGTACCCTAGAAAAACAGATGTATGTATTGACACATGTTGAAGATCTTTCTTAACAAAACAAAACATCTTTCCATATTTCATTTCTGGAAGCTGGGCTAAAGGAGCAAGCACTGTTACTGCATTTATATCATATACAGACATTAGAGAATACATGAAAAGAACATTTCAGTACTCACTGGTAACTTCCATAACAAAGTAAAATATCACGAGCATAGAGAAGTCATTCAACTCATGTGATATTTAGAAATAAAAATATTGATGAATACCTTGATTAAATCACTTATTACATCCAAAATCCACACCATTCACACCCAAAATAAACACCATGTTTGCTGTCATGCTTTTCATGGATTCAGTCCCACGGACAGTGATATTTCTGCAGGACTGTAAACATCAATCAATGCACATGAATTGTGTTATTGTGAGAGTTTAATGTTAAACAAAGATGCCACACAACAGGAAAACATAAAAGATAGTTTTGCCATTCTTTTTATTCAAAACCTGGAGAACTCTGTTACACTGTAAAGTCTTTATCGCACTTAAAAACAGAACAACAGAGGTGAATAAAACAGCAAGACATGGCCTGTAGTATGTTCTGTAGAGTCCAGACAAGATGATCCAACTTGCTTTAGCAGTCGGCCCATGCTTGCAAAACCTTTTGAAATAAATCATGTCATTATTAAAACCAACACACCGACACAGTTCTTGTTCATTTTGATTTCAAATAAATAAATATAAACAGTTGTAAAATGAAGCGATTAACTATGTTCAGGAGATTACACATGATTTTCCACTTTCTACAGTCTGGATTGTTACCAAATTACAGTTCATGTTCATTCTTCATTATTACCTAAACAACTTTTTAAACACCATCATTATAATGCAGTTTTATTGTTGCTAAAACCCATTAGAACGCACAGTCTACTTTTTAGACGGTCCCTATCTATCTTGTTTTTACCACACTACATTGGACATTCAGTGGACATTCGCAAGTAAGTATGCCATAAAACAATACTTGCCCATTTTGATCGATTGCGGAAAATGTAGTAACTTAGTTGACCATATTTGTTGTCAATATCATGTAGCTGCTTAGAATTTGCAAACATTAGCTTTATTGCACGTGTAATTAAATACGCCGCTTGGAGCCGAGGTTGTGGACCCACCCGCTGACAACAAAAAAAAATTGTATGCCTCCAGACTTTTATAGGCCTTCATTTTATGGGGTTCCATTTGTGCCAAAAATGAGCCGACTGCTTTGTGCTTTGTACTATACATTTGTCCTTGACAACAGCCATTGCCTAGTTGTTCAGATAAATTAGTATATGTTGATATGTATGTTCTTTGTTTATGTAATCTTGCTCTGTCGTCTGGTTCCGTCATCTATCTAACTGTCGTCTTGTTCTGTCATCTTAACTGTCTTTCTGTCATTTGGTTCTGTCGTCTTAACTGAACTGTTGTCTTGTTCTGTCATCTGGTTCTGTCGTTTTAACTGTTGTCTCTATAGAGAGAAATGCACATAATGGATTACATAATCAGAGAGTAGCATATTTCTTTTCGTTTTGAATTGTTTCGTTTAAAGACATTTCAAGCTTTCTTTAGATATCTCATGGCTGTGAGGCATACACTGAGTTTCGGTTAATTTATGATGAGATGCGCTCCAGTTCACGCGCAATGCAAGTGACCGCGGTGTCGGCGCCTCCATGTCATGATTACATTGTCTGCTATATTTGCTTCTACAGGCCTATACAGGCAATTGGTTGATGAAAAATGTATTAAAATTAAGATAAAATTTATACAAAATGAAATTCACTTTAAAGAAAGGCTGTCTACAAAAGAAAACTTAATGAAGTGGTCAAAATGACCCACTCCATCTCTCCCGATATATTGCGCATCCTATCTTATTCGTGCTGTTCACTTTTCATAATCAACATAGATGGGAAAAAATAACATTATAATATTTTAACAAATATGAAACTAAATGCGCTTATTTAATGGCTATAGTAAGCCTATAGACTCTCTATTTGTACAAATTGCTGCACATTCATTTAATTCTGAATTTTGCACACATAAGTTGAAAGGCATTTGTTTGTGCATAGTAAAACATGTCTGCAACATTTATCAAGTTCACGGATAATTGTGCGTGCATTTATTAATTATGATCTTAATGAATAATGTAACAAGGACGAAATGTAAACACATGCGTTGTTTGTTTATTCAGAATGGAATGGATTGCAAATGGATCCGAATGAAGAAACGTGAATGACAATGATGTTCACAGAAAATTAACAAGAATGAACTTTGGATGGCCCAGGAGGAGTAGGCCTACTAGGCTACTCTAATATAATTCAACAAGGTTTTAGAATCTAGAATATTTTTTAAACAAAATAAAATAAATATTTGTAAAGCCTACTATCCCGGGCCCCGGTGTATACGCGTGTGTGAGCGGGTAAGATGCTGCGCATGGCACGTGACGTGTTGCATTTTGTAACACAAATGCTTGATCAAGGGCCCGGCCCGAGGATAGTGGAGGGAAATATCGTCCTGACAGAACCAAATGACAGACCAACCAAATGACAGAAAGAGATGACAAAACCAAATGACAGAAAGAGAAGACAGTTAAGATGACAGAACAAGACGACAGTTAGATAGATGTAGCAAGATTACATAAACAGAGAACATACATATCAACATAATACTAATTTATCTGAACAACTAGGCAATGACTATTGTCAAGGACAAATGTATAGACCCCTTTTGCGCCGACGTCACAATTACGTCACAGCGTTAGCTGGAGGCAAAACAAACGGAAAACTGGAGGCGGCCAATACAAACCAGCACAGATTCGGCTACATAATAAGGTGCTTAAATTATTAGGGCCCAAGCCCTGAAAGGGCGAAGGCCCTATTGTTTCCGTAAGGATTATTATTAGGGCCCAAGCCCTGAAAGGGCGAAGGCCCTATTGTTTTCATAAGGATTTTTTTTTTTTTTTTCATTTTTTTTTTTTTTTTGCCTTTTTGCAACTTTTGGGGCCCTTAACATGCTCAAAAACTCTTAAAAACTTTGCACACAGGTCAGAACCCGCGGCCATCTGGGCCGGACTGAAGCTGGTACCCGGGCGTGGCAGGGGGGCTCGACAGCGCCCCCTGGAATGGGGTCCGAAATCTTGGTCCATAAATCAAACACGCTTGCATGTAATAATATGAAACTCAGTACACATATAGATCTCATCGGGCCGAACAACTTTCGTGCTCTAAGTTTTACAAAAGCCCAACAGGAAGTCGGTTATTATACGTTGTTTGGAAAACGCATACAATGGAATGTGAAATACTCCTCCTAGGGAATTCATCCAATCGCCACCAAACTCGGTGTGAATGAAGTCAAGACATTGAGGATGAATTCTTGCGAACGGATTTTTGATATCTCGAACGGTTTGGCCGTGACGAGGAAACGAATTTATGGCGAAAAAATGGGACACAGGAAGTGTGTTATAACTTCTGCATATATTAACTGATCTTGATGAAACTTCAGCAGTGTATTTGTTGTAAGAGGCCGAGCACATGGATGTGACTATTGTGAGTCAAAGTTATAGCGCCACCAACTGGCTGCAGGAAGTTTGTCACTTTCAAAATGCTTTGAAGTCACTCTCTTATTTTTACCCGATTTGCTTCAAATTTTATCTGTATAATGTAGACACACGGCAGATGTAGACCTGTGGAAGGATTATTGATATCTTAGATACTGTTGCCGTGGCAACGCATCAAAGTTTAATATTCTTTTCGGATGCTTTTGAGACTCTTAGCATGCTTCAAATTGGATGAAACTCGACAGACACATAACACTTATTAGCCAGTAGACATGTGAAAAGTTTCAGAAACGGGCGTGGCAGGGGGGCTCAACAGCGCCCCCTTGAACGGGGTCTGAAAACTTGGTCCATATATCAAACACGCTTGCATGAATTAATATGAAACTCGGTACACATATAGATCTCATCGGGCCAAACAACTTTCCCTGGTCAAGTTTTACGCCAGCCCAACAGGAAGTCGGCTATTATGGGTTGTTTGAAAAACGCATGCTGTGGAATTTGATGTCCTCTTCCTAGAGAATTCATCCAATCGCTTCCAAACTCTATCCGCATGAAGTCAAGACATTGAGGATGCTAAATTGCGGACGGATTTTTGATATCTCGAACGGTTTGGTCGTGGCGAGGAAACGAATTTATGGCGAGAAAAGAGAAACACGAAGTGGTATACTTCTGCACACATTAACTGATCTTGATGAAACTTCAGCAGTGTGTTCGTGGTAAGAGGCCGATCAGATGGATGTAACTATTGTGAGTCAAAGTTATAGCGCCACCAACTGGTAGCAGGAAGTGTGTCACTTTCAAAATGCTTTTGACAAAAGTGAGGGGGTTCATTTTATGTACAGTCACAAAAATCAGTACACATATTGGTCTCATCGAGCCGGACAATTTTCTAATTTTCAGTAATTAGCTCCGACCAACAGGAAGTCAGATATTTTGGTTTGAATTGGCTTTCTTTGCAAAATCAACCTCTGAATTTTTACCCACCCCTCTTAAATGGTTTATTTTATTCACACCAAACTTTTTCAACACGATAAAAAAATACATTAAAGATGCTAAATTGTGAACGGATAATAAATATCTCAAACGGTTTTGCTATGGTGAGGGATTAAATAATGTCAAAAAAGGAAAAACTAAAAGCCTCATATCTTCTAGAAATGTAATTATACATCATTTATTTCTATATAAAATTATACAGATATCAGAACTATACCCATTTTATTCTTTTTTTCAATTTAATAATTGTTTAAGTTTAAAAACAGCCAGAATGTTTTTTTAGTCCAAAAAATAAATAAGTCATGTCATTCATAGTGCTATACTGCCCTCTTGTGTTCAAAATCAGGTAGGCCTATTGTATCTATATAAAAATATACTAGGTATGTGACGGTGAGAGTATTTTACCACCGGTTAATCAACGGGTTAATCAACGTTAATCAATGTTGTGGAATAATTTGAGTGTATCATAAAATCAGAATAAGGTAAGACAAGTAATATTTTCTGTCTTATATATATATATATATATATATATATATATATATATATATATATATACACTGTATATATATAAATATATATAAATATAGCTGCGAGCCGGCTTGGGCCTGCAATCACTGCTCGCAGCTATATTTATATTTATTATTGTTATTAAATGTCATCTTGTTGTGTTGCTGGGTGCAAGAATTGACAGAGTACAGGCTCCAATTTGAAATTTTATCGCATAATGTTTTCTAAATTATTGTGATTATTTGTGAATCATCTATGATTGTATACATTGTTTTGATTGATTGTGACTAGACTTTTTGAAGAACCTGGTAAGAAAGTGTAATCAAATACATAGTTAAAAAAATGAATATGCTGTATCTGGATTTTTTATTTCTAGAAAATATTCACATCATTAAAATTGCACCGTAATGTCAGAGCTGGCTCTGCATCGAGTAGGCCCAGAGAATGTCTAATAGGA